>NC_135953.1:8127610-8427610 GCF_053455715.1 Rhinoraja longicauda | reverse complement strand
AAGGGCCGAATGGCCTCCTCCTGCTACTATTGTCTATTGTCTATTGTACCTGCCTCACCGACCTCCTCTGGCAGCTCGTTCCATATACCCACCACCCTCTGAGTGAAAAGGTTACCCCTCAGTTTCCTATTAATTCTTACCCCTCACCTTAAACCTATGTCCTCTGGTTCTTGATCCTTCAGCAGAGGAGCGGCAGGTGAAGGAGTGAGTGCGGGGATTGGCTGAGACGTTAATCTCTCAGAGTTTTTCAGGTTTTTTTTCAGGAGTGGGTGATGCAAAAGCCATTGGGGGGCCAGCCTGCGACACATGCCTTCAAGGTCGCCAGAGGAGTGAAGGATTGCGTGCGGGGATTGACTGAGAAGGTAATCTCATGGTGCTTTACCAGCTAATTTAATCAAGGTTTGCACAAGGGGAGCGGTCTGGTGGGGAGCGGCCTTGTCGAGGGGAGTGCCATGGTGAGTAAAGTGCGAGTCTTTGTCTCGAGAGTCTTCGGTGAGGAGGCTGAGAGAGGAGACCGCTCCAAAAGTTGGGGAGGGTGAGGAGACGTTGTAAAGAAATGACAGGTAAGCTGATTCAGTGTGATGTTTGCAGGATGTGGGAAGTAAGTTTTAGCACTAAACGTTATTCCCTATTCATGTATCCATACACTGAAAATGGCTCGATTGTAATCATGTATTGTCTTTCCGCTGACTGGTTAGCACGCAACAAAAGCTTTTCACTGCACCTCGGTACAATGTACTGGAGCCTGCCAGAGAGAAGGCAATTCTGGATTTAGTGTTGTCCAATGAACCAGGGAACTTGAGGTAAAGGAGCCGCTTGGAGGTAGTGACCATAATATGATTAGTTTTAATCTGCAATTTGAGAGGGAGAAGGTTAAATCAGGAAGTGTCAGTGTTGCAGTTGAACAAAGGGGACTATGAAGGCATGAGAGAGGAGCTGGCCAAGGTCGAATGGAAAGGGATCCGAGCAGGAATGACGGTGGAACAGCAATGGCAGGAATATCTGGACGTAATCCAGAAGATGCAAGATCATTTCATTCCAAAGAGGTAGAAAAATTCTAAGGGGAGCAAGAGGCAACCGTGGCTGACAAGGGAAGTTAGGGATGGAATAAACCTAAAAGAAAAGATGTATAACACAGCAAAGAGTAGCCGGAAGCCAGAGGATTGGGAAACTTTCAAAGGACAACAGAAGGTAACAAAACGGGCAATACGGGCTGAAAAGATGAAGTACGAGGGGAAGCTGGCCAAGAATATAAAGAAGGACAGTAAAAGTTTCTTTAGGTATGTTAAGAGAAAAGGACTAGTAAAGACAAATGTGTGTCCCTTGAAGGCAGAAACGGGTGAAATTATAGTGGGGAACGAGAGTTGAACAAATACTTTGGATCTGTCTTCACTAAGGAAGACACAAACAATCTCTCAGATGCACTAGAGGACGGAGGATCTCGGGAGGCAGAGGAACTGAAAGACATTTGCATTAGGCGAGAAATAGTATTGGGTAGACTGATGGGACTGAAGGCTGATAAATCCCCAGGGCCTGATGGTCTGCATCCCAGGGTACTCAAGGAGGTGGCTCTAGAAATCCTGGACACATTAGTGATCACTTTCCATTGTTCTATAGATTCAGGATTAGTTTCTGTGGATCGGTGGGTAGCTAATGTTATCCAACTTTTCAAGAAAGTGCGAGAGAGAAAATAGGGAATTATAGACCAGTTAGCCTGACATCGGTGGTGGGGAAGATGCTGGAATCAATTATTAAAGAGGTAATAACAGCGCATTTGGATAGCGGTAAAAGGATTGGTCAAAGTCAGCATGGATTTACGAAGGGGAAATCATGCTTGACTAATCTTCGGGAATTTTTTGACAATGTGACAAGTAAAATGGATGAATGAGAGCCAGTGGATGTAGTGTATCTAGACTTTCAGAAAGCCTTTGATAAGGTTCCACACGGGTGGTTGGTGAGACTCTTGAATTTAAGTCAAATCAAGTCAATTTTATTTGTACAGCACATTTAAAAACAGCCCACGTTGACCAAAGTGCTGTACATCAGTTCAGGTACTAAGAACGAACATACAATGGCACACAAACATAACAGCACATACATAAACAGTTCACAGCGCCCCCTCAGAGGGCCTCAAACGCTAGGGAGTAGAAATAGGTTTTGAGCCTGGACTTAAAGGAGTCGATGGAGGGGGCAGTTTTGATGGGGAGAGGGATGCTGTTCCACAGTCTAGGAGCTGCAACCGCAAAAGCGTGGTCACCTTAAGCCTAGACCGTGGGATAGTCAGTAGCCCCAAGTCGGCCGACCTGAGGGACCTGGAGATAGAGTGGTGGGTTAGAAGATTTTTGATATAGAGGGGGCAAGCCCGTTTAGGGCTTTGTATGTGAATAGGAGGAGCTTGAAGTTGATTCTGTACCGTACTGGGAGCCAGTGGAGAGAGGCCAGAACCATTTAAGAACCATTTGACTGAGCCTTTGAGTCACCAACGCATAGTATATTATTTTTAGTTTAGTTTAGTTTATTGTCATGTGTACCGAGATGTGTATTCTCTGGGAATTAATTGTCATGTTTTCATGGACACCATGATTGACAGCAAGTATAATCCAGATTGATGTTTAACGAAGTTATCTGAGTTAAAATCACCTCGTCTCCACTGTCTGAGTAGTTCACTATATTCAAGGGGTTGTATGGCCTGTAGTTTAAACGTACCACCACCATAGTCAATAGTCAATAGTCAATAGTCGTTTATTTGTCACATACACATAAATGTGTAGTGAAATGAAACATTTCCCGCAGTTGAACAATAAGACCAATAAGAATAATCAATAAAAATGCAATAACACATACAATCACAAACTAACACCAAACAAAAAGAAACATCCATCACAGTGAGTCTCCTCCAGTCCCCTCCTCACTGTGATGAAAGGCCACAATGTCTTTCTCTTCCCTGCCGTCTTGTCCCGCGGTCAGGCTGTTGTCGTTGCCACGTCGGGGCGGTCGGGGCTCCTGACATTGAAGCCCCCGCTGGGCGGTGAAAATCCCGCGGCCTATTCCAGGCCGCGCCGGACGGTGAAAGGTCCGCGGCGGGCCGACCCAAGCCCCGCGATTCGGGGAGGGCGAACACGCTGCCGCTGCCGCTGCCGGAGCTCCCGATGTCGGCCCCCACCCAGGGGCCTGCGGGCTTCCGACGTCCAGGCGGCCCGCGCCGGAGCCTCCGGAGACGAGTTCTGGACTTCCCCAACATTGGGAACAATCTTCCCGCACATGATTACAATCAGGCCATCCAGTGTCTAGAGAGCTTGCTGTTGCCTGATGATAAGGAGCCAATTGTAGGCTAGGAGGACCTGGATAAGGATGAAACCTTCTCCACTGACAACTTTGGCTTTCAACTCCATCCCTTCAGTAATGTCCTCATTGTTCTCGTTGTTGATGTTGTTGACTTTGTCAAAAATAGCACGAATGTGCAGTTCATTAGCATGTTTGGAAAGGTCAGTTTCCTTCTTCATCTTGGGAGATGAGCCAAGGGCAGCAGGTTGCAATGGGACAGTTCAACCAGTTCATCTGGTATTTTCCAGGTCCTCCTAGCCTACAATTGGCTCCTTATCATCAGGCAACAGCAAGCTCTCGAGACACTGGATGGCCTGATTGTAATCATGTGCGGGAAGATTGTTCCCAATGTTGGGGAAGTCCAGAACCAGGGGTCACAGCTTAAGGATAAGGGGGAAGTCTTTTAGGACCGAGATGAGAAAACATTTCTTCACACAGAGCACTCTCTGTGAGTCTGTGGAATTCTCTGCCACAGAAGGTAGTTGAGGCCAGTTCATTGGCTATATTTAAGAGGGAGTTAGATGTGGCCCTTGTGGCTAAAGGGATCAGGGGGTATGGAGAGAAGGCAGGTACAGGTTACTGAGCTGGATGATCAGCCATGATCATATTGAATGGCGGTGCAGGCTCGAAGGGCCGAATGGCCTACTCCTGCACCTATTTTCTATGTTTCTATGTTTCTATGTATTGTCTTTCCACTGACACGAAAGCTTTTCGCTGTACCAAGCTTTCCACGGTACACACGACAATAAACTAAACTCAAACTCAAAGGAAGGTGTATTGTTGTCTGAGTGAAGGCTTAAAGGCTGGTTTAATTTTTTCCTTAATTTTATTGTTGCCATTTTGTGTGCTCATCCTTTCAACTTTGATTTTCAGTGGTCGTCAAGAACTGGTGCCTTCAAGTCTCTGAGTTAATTAGATCAGCACCTAGCACTCCTTAACTGAGTGAAGGGACTCAGACCCCGTAGGTTTAAGGTGGTGACTGAGGAGGCTGCTTTGTAACGGTTCTCTTTCACAAAACCATTTTTCAAAATTGTGAAAGGGAACCATTAGTCAACTCAAATTTTAGATTTTTTAAAATTTAGATTTAGAGATACAGCGCGGAAACAGGCCCTTCGGCCCACCGAGTCCGCGCCGCCCAGCGATCCCCGCACATTAACATTATCCTACACTCACTAGAGACAATCTTTACATTTACCCAGTCAATTAACCTACATACCTGTACGTCTTTGGATGGTGGGAGGAAACCGAAAATCTCGGAGAAAACCCACGCAGGTCACGGGGAGAACGTACAAACTCCGTACAGACGGCGCCCGTAGTCAGGATCGAACCTGAGTCTCCGGCGCTGCATTCAGCTGTAAGGCAGCAACTCTACCGCTGCGCCATATTCATATTTTACCTGTGACATTGAATTGAATTTGAATTGAATTAAAATGAATACTTTATAGTCACGTGTGACGAGTCACAGTGAAATTCTTTGCTGGCGTACCTAAGGTATGCAAATACTCGCCCATAAAGGGCGCCCTACAAAGTTTCCAATTTCCCCCCCCGCTGTGCCAGGTCCCTTTCCCCCCGCTGTGCCAGGTCCCCATCTGTTCTCGCCGCCTCCCTCACGGACGTTCCCCCCAATCCAGGTCCACCTTTGTCCATTGTTCTTCTCCGCCCTCAAGGTGGTCCACCCACAATGGGTCCCCATTGCTCTTCCCCCTCACTCACGATGGTCCCCCCCCCCCCCCCCCCCCCCCCCCCCCCCCCCCCCCCCCCCCCCCCCCACGTCAGGTCCTCCTTTGTTCCTTCCATGTGTTGAACCAACTGGCCTGTGGTTTTCTCCTTTGTCTTCTTTTTGTTTCGTTAACATTTGCGTTTTAGGTTCCCTATATCTACAATTTTGAAAAATCAGTTTAGTTACCTAAAATTGAACGGCAGGGATCTGGGTGGTGTTGCAGAGCAGAGGGATCGAGGAGTGCAGGTACATAGTTCCTTGAAAGTGGCGTCACAGGTATATACGGTGATCAATAGGCTTTTGGCACAATGGCCTTCATCAGTCAGAGTACTGAGTATAGAAGTTGGGAGGTCATGTTATAGTTGCACAAGACACCGGTGGGGCCACGCTTAGTATTGTGTTCAGTTTTAGTCACCCTGTTATAGGATGGAAAGGGTTTAGAGACGATCTCTGGTTTTGGAATTTTCCAGAGTCTCATCTTCCTGATACAAATTTATAGCTGTTTCGTATTAGAAACAAAGAAAAAAAAAATAGGTGCAGGAGTAGGCCATTTGGCCCTTCGAGCCAGCACCGCCATTCAATATGATCACGGCTGATCATCCAAAATCAGTACCCTTTTCCAGCTTTCTTGCCATATCCCTTGATTCCCTCAGCCCTAAGAGCTAAATCTAACTCTCTCTTGAGAACATCCAGTGAATTGGCCTCCACTGCCTTCTGTGGCAGAGAATTCCACAGATTCACAACTGTCTGGGCGAAGAAGTTTTTCCTCACCTCAGTTCTAAATGGACTTCCCCTTATTTTTAAAGTGTGGCCCCTGGTTCTGGATTCCCCCAACATGGGGAACATGTTTCCTGCATCTATCCTGTCCAATCTCTTATTGTTACCTTTACCCTCTAGCCCAAATCATGTTAAAATATGCCTGTTTAATGAATCTCCTCAGGTTTTTCACTGTTAATATGCCAGGCTCTGACCATGGGGTAATCCTCTGTCTATTGACACATAAACAATAGACACAAGGAACTGCAGATGAGGGTCCAGGACTCTTCTCTCTTCCAGCTTTCTTCCCCAGCTCCAGTACAATCCCGACACAAAACGTCACTGCTCCATGTTCTCCAGAGATGCTGCCTGACCCGCTGAGTCAGTTCAGCACTTTGTGTCTTTTTTGTAAACCAGCACCTGCAGTTCCTTGTCTCTCAATGTCCAAGTATCTTTTAAATGTAGTAACTGCCCCAACAAACCCATGTGCTCCAGCGATGCTGCCTAATGCGCTGAATTATCCCAGCACTTCAATTTTTAATTTAGTTTAGTTTAGTTTAGTTTAGAGATGCAGCACGGAAACAGGCCCTTTGGCCCTCCGGGTCCACACCGACCAACGATTCCCACACAACACAATCCTACACACACTAGGGACAATTTTACATTCATACCAAGTCAATAAGTCAATTAATCTACAAACCTGGGCGTCTTTGGAGTGTGGGAGGAAACCAAAGATCCTGGAGAAAACCCACGCAGGTCACGGGGAGAACGTACAAGGCTCCTTACAGACAGCGCCCGTAGTCAGCATCGAACTGAGGTCTATGGCCTGTAAGGCAGCAATTCTACAGGATCCAAGGAGATAGCGAATGGACAGCACATTGGCTCCATGGAAGGAAGCAGAGGGTGATGGTGGAAGGTTGCTTCTCAAACTGGAGGCCTGTGACTAGTGGTGTGCCTCAGGGATCGGTGCTGGGCCCGTTACTGTTTGTCATCTATATCAATGATTTGGATGAGAACATTCATGGCAAGATTAGCAAGTTTGCTGATGACACAAAGTGGGTATTTTTGCAGATGGTGAAAATGGTTGTGAAAAATTGCAGCAGGATCTGGATCGATTTGCCAGTTTGTCTGAGGAATGGTTGATGGAATTTAAGTGTGAGGTGTTGAATTTTGGGAAGTCTAACATGGGCAGGGCCTACACAGTGAATGGTAGGCGTCTGGGGAGTGTTGTGGACCAGAGGCATCTAGGAGTGCAGGTGCATGGTTCCTTGAAGGTGGAGTCACAGGTAGATAGGGTGGTCGAAAAGGCTATTGGCACATTAGCCATCATTGGTCAGAGTATTGATTATAGAAGTTGGGAAGTCATGTCGCAGTTGTACAAGACGTTGGTGAGGCCGTATTTAGAGTATTGTGTTCCGTTCTGAGCACCATGTTATAGGAAAGATGTTGTCAAGCAAGAAAGGGTACAGAGAAGATTTACGAAGATGTTGCCAGGACTAGAGGGTGAGAGCTACAGGGAGAGGTTGAGTAGGCTGGGTCCACATGGAAGGTTGATTAAGAAGGTTAAATCGTTGGGTATTAATAGTGAGGTTGCAAGATGGATTCAACAATGGCTGAATGGGAGATACCAGAGGGTAACGGTTGACAATTGTATGTCAGGTTGGAGGCCAGTGTCTAGTGGAGTGCCCCAAGGATCTGTGTTGGGTCCACTGTTGTTTGTCATTTACATTAATGATCTGGATGATGGTGTGGCAAATTGGATTAGTAAATATGCAGATGATACTAAGATAGGTGGAGTAGTTGATAGTGAGGTAGATTTTCAAAGTCTACAGAGAGACTTGGGCCTTTTGGAAGGGTGGGCTGAAAGATGGCAGATGGAGTTTAATGCTGATAAGTGTGAGGTGCTGCATTTTGGTAGGACAAATCAAAATAGGACGTACAGGGTAAATGGTAGGGAATTGAGGAATGCAGTGGAACAGAGGGATCTGGGAATAACTGTGCATTGTTCCCTGAAGGTGGAATCTCATGTGGATAGGGTGGTGAAGAAGGCGTTTGGTATGCTTGCCTTTATAAATCAGAGCATCGAGTATAGAAGTTGGGATGTAACGTTGAAATTGTACAGGGCATTGGTGAGGCCGAATCTGGAGTATGGTGTGCAGTTCTGGTCGCCAAATTATAGGAAGGATGTCGACAAAATGGAGAGGGTACAGAGGAGATTTACTAGAATGTTGCCTGGGTTTCAGCACTTAGGCTACAGAGAGAGGTTGAACAGGTTGGGTCTTTATTCTTTGGAGCGTAGAAGGTTGAGGGGGGACTTGATAGAGGTTTTTTAAATTTTGAGAGGGACGGACAGAGTTGACGTGGGTAGGCTTTTCCCTTTGAGAGTGGGGAAGATTCCAACAAGGGGACATAGCTTCAGAATTGAGGGACAAAGGTTTAGGGGTAACATGAGGGGGAACTTCTTTACTCAGAGGGTTGTGGCTGTATGGAATGGGCTTCCGGTGGAAGTGGTGGAGGCTGGCTCGATTTTATTATTTAAGAGTAAATTGGATAGGTATATGGATAGGAGGGGATTGGAGGGTTATGGTCTGAGTGCAGGTAGATGAGACTAGGTCAGGGAGAATGGTCGGCGTGGACTGGTAGGGCCGGACAGGCCTGTTTCCATGCTGTAGTTGTTATATGTTATATGTTATATGTTTATTCCCAGCACAGGAGGATGAGGGGTGATCTTATAGAGGTGGATAAAATCATGAGAGGAATGGATCAGGTAGATGCACAGAGTCTTTTGCCCAGAGTAGGGGAATCGAGGGCCAGAGGACTTAGGTTCAAGTTGAAAGGAAAAAGATTTAATAGGAATCAGAGGGGTAACTTTTTCACACAAAGGGTGGTGGGCATATGGAACAAGCTACCATATGAGGTAGTTGAGGCTGGGACTATCCCATCGGTTAAGAAACAGTTAGACAGGTACATGGATAGGACAGGTTTGGAGGGATATGGACCAAGCGCAGGCAGGTGGGACTAGTGTAGCTGGGACATTGTTGGGCGGTATGGGCGAGTTGGGCCGAAGGGCCTGTTTCCACACTGTATCAATCTATGACTCTATATCTGTGCTGCCCCGTGTCAATCCTCTTTATATATCAGTCCTCGCATTCTTTTGCCATCTCCAGCTTTGATCGTTCCCAATCTCCTTCTAAATGGCCTTCCATTCACACAGCACTACCATCCACATCCTACTCGGAGTATATCATTATTTTCATCATTGCCCTGCCCAGCAGAGTACTTCTTGATATCCAATTAAAAATGATCACAATTGCAATAAATCCCCCGAGGCTGTGTCCCTCTAACTTCTCAGAACTTTCTCTTCCACCCACTGAACACATAAACAACTGTTGTTAACATTAACTACTCCAAATGTGGCCTCACAAACATTTTCTACAACTGTATCATAATATCCCAACTTGTATGGTCAATACCTTCTGATATATCAGAATATAACAATATATACAACAATACATCAGTCTGAAGAAGGGTTTCGACCCGAAACGTCATCCATTCCTTCTCTCCAGAGAAGCTGCCTGTCCCGCTGAGTTACTCCAGCAATTTGTGTCTACCTATGGTCAATACCTTGACTGATAAAGGCTAATGTACCAAAACCCTTCTTGACCCATTCTAATATATTTAGGGCGACACGATGGCGCAGCGGTAGAGTTGCTGCCTTAAAGGGGAATGCAGCACCGGAAACCCGGGTTCGATCCTGACTACGGGTGCTGTCTGTACGGAATTTGTACGTTCTCCCCGTGACCTGCGTGGATTTTCTCCGAGACCTTCGGTTTCCTCCCACACTCCAAAGACGTACAGGTATGTAGGTTAATTGGTTTGGTAAATATTTTTTTTAGATTGTCCCTAGTGGGGAAAGGACAGTGTTAATGTGTCACTGGTCGGCGCGGACCCGGTGGGCCGATAGGGCCTGTTTCCGCGTTGCATCTTTAAACTAAAGACCACCCTATTTACCAGTGACACCAGTTTCAGGGAACTAGGTACCTGCACTCCCAGCTCCCTCTGCTCTACAACACTACCCAGAGCCCTACCATTCACTGTGAAGGTCCTGCCCATATTAGTGCTCCCAAAATCTATCACCTCACAGTCCTCTGTTTTAAACAGGTCTGGCAGTATCTGCTCCAGTCCCTCATGCACCAGGTCGGGACTGGAGCTGCCTCAGTCTTCTGTGACCTGTGGCCACGCCGACAGCCTCTCACCGGGGCAGTCTCTCCTCAAACCGCCCTGCTTGCTCCTCTGCGAGCTCCAGGCCTCCAGCCGACGCCTCCAGGCGAGCCCCAGGCTTCCAGCCGACGCCTCCAGGTGAGGCCCGAGAATGGACAACTCGGCCCGAGGCCCCGACACCAGCGGGAGTTGGACTCCGGATACCGGTCCACGGCTTTTCAAGGCCGAGGCTTTTCAAGGCACGCGGCAGCAGCTTTGCCTGGCCTTCCCACCCCCCTTTCCTAGCTGTTTTTAGCTGTATTTAGCTGTACTTAGCTGTATTTAGCTGTATTTAGCTGTACTTAGCTGTATTTAGCTGTATTTAGCAGTATTTAGCTGTTTTTAGCTGTATTTAGCTGTTTTTAGCTGTATTTAGCTGTACTTAGCTGTTTTAGCTGTATTTAGCTGTATTTAGCAGTATTTAGCTGTTTTTAGCAGTATTTAGCTGTATTTAGCTGTTTTTAGCTGTATTTTAACCTTGAAAATGTTCCCAAAACTCAGTGCCCAGAAAACATACATAAATGTGTATCGTGGATAGCAATTAATTCTTCCCTTGCACAATTAAAGCATGGAATAGTCTTCACCCTACTATAGATATTCAACCAGATGCAACTAAATTTACGGCAGCTCTTCTCCAAGAAGCCCTTCTTGCTTAAGTCCATACTCCGCCACCTCCAGTTTAAATTCCATTTGGAATATTTTGGAGGACCAAGAACCAAGAATTCAATTAACCATTCCTCAGCCCACCTGCCCAAGTGATCAAGGTCCTGTTGTCATTTTTGATAAGCATCTTCACTATCTACGATATCACCCACTTTAGTCTCATCATATGTTTCTGTTTGAGGACTATATGTGTCATGCCAGTATGTGTCCTGGAATTTGGATGAAATAACGATGCTGTCTTTGTAATCTTGCAGCTAAACTGTGGAAAAAAGTTACAAACGGAGTCTAGTCCGTGCATACATTTGGAAAAGACGTTGTGAAAGGAAAGAAATTCGATGATGAATTGACCAGAAATTCTTGAACAAGATTCTATCGGAAGCCAGATGACAGCACACGGAGACAACGCTGGTGTTAATAATGGGGGAATCGGTGTGGCATCTAATGCAACTGTACCCAGAGAGGTGGAGAGAGAGGAGAGAGAGGTGGTGAGCGAGGAGGAGAAAGAGAGGGTGAGAGAGAAGAGAGAGAGAAAAAAGAGATGGAGAGAGAGAATGAAAAGGAGAGAGAAGGAAGCGGGAAGAGAGAGAGGCACAAAAGAGAGGAGATGGATGAAAGAGAGAGGAGAGAAGAGAGAGAGAAGAGAGAGAGACGAGAGATATGAGATAGACGAGAGAGAGAGGGAGAGACACGAGAGAGATGAGAGAGAGAGGAGAGAAGAGAGAGAGGCACAAGAGAGGAAAGAGAGAGATGAGAGAGAGGAGAGAGAGACAGAAGAGAGAGAGGCACAAGAGAGGAAAGAGAGAGATGAGAGAGAGAAGAGAGAGACAGAAGAGAGAGAGGCACAAAAGAGGAAATGGAGAGATGAGAGAGAGAAGAGAGAGAGAGAAGAGAGAGAGGCACAAGAGAGGAAATGGAGAGATGAGAGAGAGAAGAGAGAGAGAGAGAAACGAGAGAGCAAAGAGAAAGAAGAGAGGAAAGAGAGAGCAAAGGGAGAGATGAGAGAGAGGAGAGGGAGACAGAAGAGAGAGAGGCACAAGAAAGCAAAGAAAGAGATGAATCATACATAAATATGAATGGCCTGTTTCTACTCCTATCACTCATGACCTTATGACCTTGTCCTTCCATCCCTTCCCTTCCCATCATCCAGGGACTGCAACATCTTTCTAGGTCTGATAACGATTCACCTGTACATCTTCCAAATCTTGTGTGCTGCATTCGGTTTAATGAACAATGGTAAACACTTTCAGTGTTCACAGTTTCGGCAACTTCTCCTGACCACCCAGGCACACTAATGCCTCTATTTCCTTCGAAGGCTTAGGAAGTTCCTAACAACTTAGGAAGTTGTTGGCGTATCCCCAACAACTCTCACCAACTTCTACAGATGCGGCATAGAAAGCATTTTAGTTTAGTTTAGAGATACATCGTGGAACCAGGCCCTTCGGCCCACCGGGTCTGCGCTGACCATCGATGCCCGCGCACTCACACTATCCTACACCCACTAGGGACAATTTACAATGACACCAAGCCAATTAGCCTACAAACCTGTACATCTTTGGAGTGTGCGAGGAGACCGGAGGACCCGGACAAAACCCAAGTGGTCACGGGGAGAAAGTACAAACTCCATACAGACAGCACCCGTAGTTAGGATTAACCCCGGGTCTCTGGCGCTGTGAGGCAGCAACTCTACCGCTGCACCACCGTGCCGCCCTGAATAGGAAAGGTTTAGAGGCATAGGGGCCAAAAGCAAGAGAACGGGATTCATTTAGATTGGGCATCTTAATCGGCCTGGGCAAGATGGGCTGAAGTCTCACACCGCCCACTTCTTCTTCTCCCCCTCTCCCATCAGGCAAGAGGTACAGAAGTGTGAAAACACACACCTCCAGATTCGGGGACAGTTTCTTCCCAGCTGTTATCAGGCAACCGAATCATCCTACCACAAACAGAGAATAGTTCTGAACTACTATCTACCTCTTTGATGATCCTCGGACTATACTTGATCAAACTTTGCTGGCTTTACCTTGCACTCAACGTTATTCCCTTATCATGTATCTATACACTGTAAATGGCTCAGTTGTAGTCTTTCTGCTGACTGGTTAGCACGCAACAAAAGCTTTTCACTGTACCTCGGTACACGTGACAATAAACTAAACTGAAACTGAATTATCTGGATTGAAATTTCTCCAGTTTCATTGAACAGCTATTTTTTATAATTATTTGGCCGGGTTTCAAGATTCTACATCAATAAAATAATTGAACATACCACACGTATGGCTCGGAGGGCCAAATGGCCTCCTCCTGCACCTATTTTCTATGTTTCCATATCCTGCTTTTCCGTTTCCTGGGTTTTAAAAGCTTGAAACCTGCATCACGTTACTGAGAAAACAAGTGCCACACACACACACACCCAACACACGTGCCTCTCCCGATGTTCAGTCATTTAAAAAGGGGATTGAGCAACTAGATTTCCCCAACTTGGTCAACAAGGCCCACTTCAAAATTTAATCACGACTCTACTCCCTCCGACCTGCGCGAGATAACCACTTATGAGGTGATTGCGCGGTAATCAACCAGAACCAGAAGTGTGGGTGTGACTCCCGAAGGCAACAGCAATACAACTAAGATGGACGCAAAATGCTGGGGTAACTCAACGGGACAGGCAGCATCTCTGGAGAGAAGGAATGGGTGACGTTTCAGGTTGAGACGCTTCTTCAGGCTGATAGACAATAGGTGCAGGAGGAGGCCATTCGGCCCTTCGAGCCAGCACCGCCATTCAATGCGATCATGGCTGATCATTCTTAATCAGTACCCCGTTCCTGCCTTCTCCCCATACCCCCTGACTCCGCTATCCTCAAGAGCTCTATCTAGCTCTCTCTTGAATGCATTCAGAGAATTGGCCTCCACTGCCTTCTGAGGCAGAGAATTCCACAGATTCACAACTCTCTGACTGAAAAGGTTTTTCCTCATCTCAGTTCTAAATGGCCTACCCCTTATTCTTAAACTGTGGCCCCTTGTTCTGGACTCCCCCAACATTGGGAACATGTTTCCTGCCTCTAACGTGTCCAACCCCTTAATAATCTTATACGTTTCGATAAGATCTCCTCTCATCCTTCTAAATTCCAATGATGTCAGGGGAGAGGGAGATACATAGATTTTTTAGATTTAGATTTAGAGATACAGCGCAGAAACAGGCCCTTCGGCCCACCGGGTCCGCATCGCCAAGCGATCCCCGCACACTAACACTATCCTACACCCACTAGGGACAATTTTTACATTTGCCCAGCCAATTAACCTACCTGTACGTCTTTGGATAAGGAAGTGCAAGGTGTGAAAACAGAACAAAGGGAATGGAGACCCAGGAAAATGTAGAATAGATCATTGTTAGGTGGAGGAAGGTAACACCAAAGCAGAGATAAAATGTAGTTGGTTTAAATCAGTGGTTTAAAGTTCCTTCATACACAAAGTGATACAAACAAGATGGACACAGATTTATGGAACAAGCTGCCAGAGGAGGTAGTTGAGGCAGGGACTATCCCAATACTTAAGAATTTAAAAAGACCGGACAAGCTAGATGCAGGAAAAATGTTCCCAATGTTGGGGGAGTCCAGAACCAGGGCCCACAGTCTAAGAATACAGGGGAGGCCACTTAAAACTGAGGTACGAAGAAAAACCTTTTTACCCAGAGAGTTGTGAATGTGTGGAATTCTCTGCCACAGAGGGCAGTGGAGGCCAATTCACTGGATGAATTTAAAAGAGTTAGATAGAGCTCTAGGGGCTAGTGGAGTCAAGGGATATGGGGAGAAGGCAGGCACAGGTTTCTGATTGTGGATGATCAGCCATGATCACGATGAATGGCGGTGTTGGCTCGAAGGTCCAAATAGCCTCCTCTTGCACCTATTTTCTATGTCTATGTTTCCATGAAAAAGTTAGACACGTACATGTATAGGACAGGTTTGGAGGGATATGTACCAAATGTGAGCAGGTGGGACTAGTGCAGCTGGGACATATTGGCTGATGTGGGCAAGTTGGGCCGTCGGGCCTATTTCCATGCTGTATCACTCTATGAGTCTACGATTCTATGACTCTAACATGCTGGACAATAGACAATAGGTGCAGGAGTAGGCCATTTGGCCCTTCGAGCCAGCACCGCCATTCAATGCGATCATGGCTGATCATTCTCAATCAGTACCCCGTTCCTGCTTTCTCCCCATACCCCTGTCTCCGATATCCTTAAGAGCTCTATCTAGCTCTCTCTTGAATGTATTCAGAGAATTGGCCTCCACTGCCCTCTGAGGCAGAGAATTCCACAGATTCACAACTCTCTGACTGAAAAAGTTTTTCCTCATCTCTGTTCTAAATGGCCTACCCCTTATTCTTAAACTGTGGCCCCTGGTTCTGGACTCCCTCAACATTGGGAACATGTTTCCTGCCTCTAATGTGTCCAACCCTTTAATAATCTTATACGTTTCGATAAGATCCCCTCTCATCCTTCTAAATTCCAGTGTATACAAGCCTAGTCGCTCCAGTCTTTCAACATATGACAGTCATATGCTAGCAGTTCAGTTAGCATCTTGGTATAGTTTAGCGTAGATATATTTTCATCTAGATTCATATTACCCTTCTCATCCCATTAGAATCTCCCTGTCTCTAGTTAATAAGTTCACCATGGATGGTATTGTTTAGTTCAGTTCAGTTTAGAGATACAGCGCAGAAACAGGCCGTTTGGCCAACCGAGTCCATCGCGATCAGCGATCCCCGCACACTAACACTATCCTACACACTGGGGACAATTTATAATTTTACCAAAGTCAATTAACCGACAAACCTGTATGTCTTTGGAGTGTGGGAGGAAGCCAGAGCACCCGGAGAAAACCCACGCAGGTCATGGGGAGAATGTACAAACTCCGTACAGACAGCACCCGAGGGCAGGATCGAACCCGGGTCTCTGGCACTGTAAGGCAGCAACTCTACCGCTGTGCCACTGTGCGTTCCCTCTCTACAGAAATGGAATAGGGGACATTTTGGGTCAAGAGAGTCATGGGAGAGGGAAACAACACAAAATGCTTGTGTAACTCAGCGGGGCAGGCAGCATCTCTGGAAAAAAAGGAATAGGTAACGTTTCGGGTCGAGACCCTTCTTCAGACTGAGAGTCAGGGGAGAGGGAATCAAGAGATTATGCAAAGGTTCAAAGAAACAAATGAAAGGTATGCAAAAGGACAAATCATGGTCAGCAAAGATGATTGAGGAAAGGTGGAGCCCACAATGGTCCATTGTTGGCTGTGGAAAAGGTGATAATGGATGATAAAAAAGTGAAACTAAGCAGTGAAACTAGTACGGTGTATAGGGTGGGGGAGGGATGGAGAGAGAGGGGATGCAAGGGTCACTTGATGTTGGAGAAAAAGGAGAGGGCAGCGAGAGAGATGAAAAGGCACAAAGAACAAATGAAGGAAAGATATGAAAAGAACAAATCAAGGCCAGCAACGAGGATCAAGAAAAGGTGGAGCCCACAAAGGTCCATTGTTGGCTGTGGAATAGGTGATAACGAGTGAATACACGTGTTGTTTGCAGGTTGGGATACGAGTCAGAAGGGGATGCCGAGGTTGGTTCGATTAAACCTGCAGCCGATCACCCTCTCAGGCAATGAGTGCGGGTCTTGATCAGTACTGGTGTCAGGGGTTATGGGGAGAAGGCAGCAGAATGGGGTGAGGAGGGAGAATAAGAGAGAAAAAAACATTGAGTGTGTGTATATACACGCATACTCACAAGTACATGTGTATATATATATACCTTTTCTCTGGGTCATGTCTCCGTTCACGCTGCGGCCTACCATCGGCCAAACACCTGGAGCTGGCGGCCTCCAGCTGGGACCACCTGGGGCTCTGGTTCGCAGAGCCCGGGGACCGGACTTACCATCTGCGGAGCTGGCTGCCTTCAGAGGCTGTGGTGGCGCTGCCAGTGTGGCTGCGACTCGCCTTCGGAGGCTTCGGCCGCGGGCTGCGTGGACGCCGGAAGCTCGCAAGTCCCTGGGTGGGGGCCGACTCCGGGAGCTCCAGCAGCGGCAGCGTCTTCGTCCGCCCCGAATCGTGGGGCTTGGGTCGGCCCGCTGCGGACCTCTCACCGTCCGGCGTGGCCTGGAATAGGCCGCGAGATTTTCCACCGCCCGGTGGGGGCTTCAATGTTGGGACCCCGACCGCCCCGACGTGGCAAATTCAACAGCCTGACCGCGGGAGAAGACGGCAGGGGAAGAGAAAAGACATTCTGGCCTTCCATCACAGTGAGGAGGTGACTGGAGGAGGAGACTCACTGTGATGGACGGGTTTTGTTTTATGTTGGTTTTGTGATTATGTTTTTTATTGCTTTCTTATTTTATTGCCTCTCATTGTTGACTGCGGGTAACGTAATTTATAAAGGTACTTTATACTTTATTGTTATTTATATATTTATGCACACGCACACATACTCAAAAAACAAACAATGGTAGTGCAATAATAATAATAATATTAATAATAATGTCTATGGTAGTTCAGAGTTTATTTGAGGTTGTAGTGGGTGAGGTTGTAGTGTTTAATAGCCCGATGGCTGTCGGGAAGAAGGTGTTCCTGAACCTGGATGTCACAGTTTTCAGGCTCCTGCACCTTCTCCCCGATGGCAGGGGTGAAATAAGATTCCGACCTGCGCGAGATAACCACTTATGAGGTGTTTGTGCAGTAATCAACCAGAACCAGAGTGTGTGTCCGGGGAGTGGTGTGGGTCTCTGATGATGCTGGCTGCCTTTTTGAGGCAGCAACTCCGGTAAATCCCTTCGATGGTGGGGAGGTCAGAGCCGGTGATGGACTGGGCAGTGCTCACCACTTTTTGCAGTCTTTTCCGCTCCCGGGAGTTCAAGTTGCTGAACCAGGCCGTGATGCAACCAGTCAATGTGCTCTCTGCTGTACACCTGTAGAAGTTCAAGAGAATCCTCTCTGACGTACCGAATCTCTGTCTGAATCTCAGTCTGAAGAAGGGTCTCGACCTGAAACATCACCCATTCCTTCTCTCCTGAGATGCTGCCTGACCTGCTGAGTTACTCCAGCATTTTGTGAATAAATACCGAATCTCCGTAATCTTCCCCGGAAGTAGAGGCGTTGATGTGCTTTATTTATAATTGCATCAGTGTGCTGGGTCCAGGAAAGATCTTCGGAAATGTGCACGCCCAGGAATTTGAGGTTTTTGGCTCTCTCCGCCATCGTCCCGTTGATATAAACAGGATTGTGGGTCCTCATCTTTCCTCTTCCAAAGTCCACAATCAGTTCATTGGTTTCACTGTTATTGAGAGCCAGGTTGTTGTGCCGGCACCATTTGGTCAACCGGTCGATCTCACCTCTATACTCCAACTCATCGCCATCTGTAATTCCTCCAACAACGGTGGAGTCGTCGGTGAACTTGAGGATGGAGTTGGCAATGTGTCCGGCTACACAGTCATGAGTATAGAGTGAGTAGAGCAGGGGGCTGAGCACGCAGCCTTGAGGTGCTGCCGTACTGATTGTTATTGTTTTTGCCAATTCGAACAGAGCTTCTATCAGAAAATGACCAATTCTGCTTTCTCCCAGTTGCTCAACACTTTAACTTCCCTCCCTCTCCCTCCTCTCCCCCATCACTCACACCCCCTCACCATCCCCTTCACCCCTCCACCCCTCCCTCTGCCGCATCTCCCCCTCATCCCCCCATCCTTCCCTTCCCCCCTCCCCACTACCCTCCCCCACCGGCCCAACTGTGGACCCGTTGCCGGGCTGGGAGTGCCCCCGTGGCAGTGGGCGGACAAGGGGGGGGACTGGGTAAGGACCTGACTATGGCGCCGTTTCTCCTGCGGGCCTCTCCTGCGGGCCGGGAGTGGATCCGAAGCGTCTCCTGCAGCTCGGCTGCGATCTGCGGTGGGCGGCGGGTAATGGCGGCGACGGCATGGGCCTGTTGCCGGGCGGGGAGCGTCTCCCGGGGCCGTTGGTGGGCGTGAGTGGACAGGGAGAAGGCACTGACCTAGGCCCCATTTCTCCTGCGGGCCGGGCGTGGAGCCAAAGCATCTCCTGCAGCTCGGCGGGGACGGCCATCTTGTGGATCCTCTGTCACCTCGTTGCACCACGGGAGGAAGGTCAGGAGCAGGGCACACCAGAACGGGCGCCGGTCCTCCCGCTGTTTATTAGGTAAATTGTTTTTAAAAAGTAAAAAGTAACAAAAGTGGGTTTATTCAGACCATGGGGGAATGGTGAGTAGGGTGGGCCTAAAATTGTGGCACTGTTGTGTACCGTTTTGGCTGTGTAAAGGGCATGGTACACACATACACACATCAACACATACACATATACACACAAACAAACCGAGAATTTTAGACCAAGTGGACCCGTTGGGCCCATTCCTCATTGGGTTTCCATTGTGACTTGGGAAAATCACATTTCTTCTTTAAAATAAATTGTTTTTAAAAATAAATAAATAAATCTCAATAAAATAGATAGATAGATGATGATAGGTAGATGACAGTTGTTTTGTAAACTGCAACAAAGGCAGTTTTGAATGTGTTACATTTTGTATTTTTGTTGAGTTTCAAAATAAAAGTAATTGTATTACAAAAATTAAAAACTAAAAAAGGGGTCACACCCACACCCTTCTCTCCCCCATTCTCTCCACCCCTCTCCCCCCTTCCCTCCTCACCCTTCCACCCTCCCGCTCCCCTCCATCCTCTCTTCCACACCCTCCCTCCTCCACCCCCTCCTTCCACCACCCCCTCTCCCCCACCCACTTCCCTCCCCCCATTCCCCCTACCCCTCTCCCCCTCCCTCCTCACCCATCCACCCCTCCCTCCCCATCCCCTCCCGCTCCCCTCCCTCCTCCACACCTCTCCCTCCCTTCCTCCACCCCCTCCCTCCCCCACCCTCTCCCACAATCCTCCTCCCTCTCCCCCACAATCCTCCTCCACCCCCACCCTCTCCCACCCCCCTCCCCCTCAATCCTCCTCCACCCCCACCCTCTCCCACTCCCCTCCCCATCAATCCTCCTCCTCTCCCACCCCCCCGCACTCCCTCCACATCTCCCCTCCCTCCCCTCTCCCTCCTGAGCCGGTCGGGGAGAGGGGGGGGGGGGGAGGACGGAGGGCGGAGAGGGCCGAGGGAGAGGGGGAGCCGAGGGCGCGGGGGGCCCAGCGCCAGGCCTCGGCCTCCACCAACGCCCGGCATCACCGCCGCTGCCGCCGCCACCTTTCCCCTTGGCCCACCACAGGCTCGCGGGTAACGTCCACGTCCACGTCCACGCTCCGGTTCTCCCGCCACCGGGCCAAGTCAGAGACAGGAGGCCGAGCCCTGCTCGACGGCCCCCAACTGTCGGCGGGTGCGGCGGCCATCTTACGGTAAGTACCGGATCAACGGGGCCCAAACTCCGCATATGATCGGTTTTTACAAACTTTCAAAATGTAACACAGATTTCAATTGAAAAAAGGGGACGACGGCGAGTAAGGTGGGCCTTAGATTTGTCGCGCTATCGTGTACTGTCTGGCTTGTATTTCGGGAATAAACAAACAAACAAACAAACGAGAGTTTTAGAAGAGTCTGAAGAAGGGTCTCGACCCGAAACGTCACCCATTCCTTCTCTCCTGAGATGCTGCCTGACCCGCTGAGTTACTCCAGCATTTTGTGAATAAATACCTTCGATTCGTACCAGCATCTGCAGTTATTTTCTTATACTATGTTTTAGTATGTAGATTAGACATGTACTGGGATAGGACAGGTTTGGAGGGATATAGACCAAACGCAGGCAGGTGGGACTAGTGTAGCTGACATTCATGGCCAATAGGTGCAGGAGGAGGCCATTTGTCCCTTCGAGCCAGCACTGCCATTCATTGTGATCATGGCTGATCATCCACAATCAATAACCCATGCCTGCCTTCTCCCCATATCCCTTGATTCCACTAGCCCCTAGAGCTCTATCTAACTCTCTTTTAAATTCATCCAGTGATTTGGCCTCCACTGCCCTCTGTGGCAGAGAATTCCACAAATTCACAACTCTCTGGGTGAAAAAGTTCCTTCTCACCTCGGTTTTAAATGGCCTCTCCTTTATTCTAAGACTATTTTATTCACATTTCCTGCCTTCTTCCCATCTCCCTTGATTTCGCTAGCCCCCAGAGCTCTATATCTAACTCTCTTTTAAATTCATCCAGTCAGTTGGCCTTTACTGCCCTCTGTGGCAGAGAATTCCACAAATTCTGCGTGAAAAAGTTCCTTCTCATCTCAGTTTAAAAAGGCCTCCCTTTTATTCTTAGACTGTGGCCCCTGGTTCTGGACTCCCCCAACATTGGAAACATTTTTCCAGCATCTAGCTTGCCCAGTCCTTTTATAATTTTATATGTTTCTGTAAGATCCCCTCCCATCCTTCCAAATTCCAGTGAATACAGGCCGACATTCCAATCTTTCCTCATATGACAGTCGCGCCATCCCAGGGATTAACCTCGTGAACCTACGCTGCACTGCCTCAATAGCAAGGATGTCCTTCCTCAAATTAGGAGACCAAAATTGCACACAATACTCCAGATGTGGTCTCACCAGGGCCCTATACATCTGCAGAAGGACCTCTTTGCTCCTATACTCAAATCCTCATGTTATGAAGGCCAACATGGCATTAGTTTTCTTCATTGCCTGCTGTACCTGCATGTTTACTTTCAGTGAATGGTGTACAAGGACACCCAGGCCTCGTTGTACTTCCCTTTCTCCTAATCTGACACCATTGAGATAATAATCTGCCTCCTTTTTCTTGCCACCAAAGTAGATAACCTTACATTTATACTACATCTGCCACACATCTGCCCACTTGCTCAACCTGTCCAAGAAACCCTGCAACCTCCTAGCATCCTCTTTGCAGTTCACACTGCCACCCAGCTTTGTGTCATCTGCAAATTTCCTAGTGTTATTTTTAATCCTATCATCCAAATCATAAATATATATTGTAAACAGTTGCGGCCCCAGCACCAAGCCTTGTAGCACTCCACTCGCCACTGTCTGCCATCTGACAGGGACCCGTTTACTCCTACTCTTTGTTTCCTATCTTCCAACCAATTGTCTATCCATGTCCATACCCTAACCCCAATACCATGTGCTCTAATTCTGCCCACTAATCTGTGTGGTACCTTATAAAAGGCTTTCTGAAGGTCCAGATACGCTACATCCACTGGCTCTCCTTCATCCATTTTATTTGTCACATCCTCAAAAAATTCCAGAAAATTAGTCAAGCAAGATTTCCATTTCGTAAATCCATGCTGACTTGGACCGATCCTGTTACCTCTATCCAAATGCGCTGTTATTACTTCTTTCATAATCAACCCCAGCATCTTCCCCACCACCGATGTCAGCCTAACTGGTCTATAATTCCCTGCTTTCTTTCTTGCTCCTTTTTTGAAAAGTGGGATAACATTAGCTACCCTCCAATCCACAGGAACTGATCCTGAATCTACAGAACATTGGAAAATGATCACCAATGCGTCTATAATTTCTAGAGCCACAGGGAGTGTTGTAGAGCAGGGATCTAGGAGCGCTGGTACCCAGTTCCCTGAAAGATATTAAAGTCAAATTGGCTTGTGGCACATTGGCCACCATTGGTCAGACAATTAGTATAGAAGTTGGGAGGTCATGTTGCAGTTAGACAACACTCCCATTAAACCTGCACTCCCATTAAACCTTCTACTCTACAATAGTCCCTGTCTACCTCTGACGCCACTTTCAGGGAAGTATAAACCTGCACTTGTAATTGTAGAGAGTTGTGGACGCAGCCCAGACCATCACACAAACCAACCTCCCTTCCATCGACTCCATCTACACCTCGCGCTGCCTCGGTAAGGTCAGCAGCTTATTCAAGGACCAGTCTCACCCCTGGAGGGGGTGGTCCCCCTTCTCCCCTCTCCCATTCTGGAGGGGGAGGGTGAGCAGCCAGTTGTCGTGGTGCACATTGGCACCAACGATATAGGTAAAAAACGGGATGAGGTCCTACAAGGTGAATTTAGGGAGCTAGGAGATAAACTAAAAAGTAGGACCTCAAAGGTAATAATCTCTGGATTACTACCAGTGCCACGTGCTAGTCAGAGTAGAAATAGGAGGATATTACAGATGAATACGTGGCTTGAAAAATGGTGCAAGGGGGAGGGATTCAAATTTCTGGGACATTGGAACCAGTTCTGGAAGAGGTGGGACCAGTACAAACAGGACGGTCTGCACTGTTGTGATATTGCCTGGGACTACTTTGTGTGTCCCAAGGACTACTTTGTTTGCATGTGCAGGAATGCGTATATAAGAGGTTGGTGTGATTGGGTGGTCACTCTGGATCCAGATGACCACGGAATAAACAGCCTGGAGTTGAGCTCCAGCATTGTAACCTTTTATACACGTGTACTTGTGGTCCGTCCAGAGTCACTAAAGGTACAACAGGTACCGGACCACGAAGTACAACATGGTGGCAGCGGTTTGGTGATTTGCCTAGAAAGGTAAAGAGAAACCCTAGCGGAAAAGGTTCACAAGTCATTAAAAAAATTTTAAAAATTAAAATAAAAAGTTTTTGGGTGAAAATTATACTACAAAAATAATTAAACTAGTGCCCTAGGAGAAAGAAACAGAAATAAAGAGTAGTTTCCAGCTCGTACGGGACGCTGGATTGCCTCTCGACAGGGCCAACCGTGTATGTGCACTTACCTGACCTGTAGTCAGCGAGCGCTGAGCTGCCGACGGGACGTTGCAAGCTGCTGAGGGAGGTGTGTGAAGGCCCACACCGACGACGACACCGTCACCGACAGGGACCGGTGAGACCCGACATCGCGGGGGAGTTCGGCGACCGGGGGACCGTCCACCCACGGAGGCGCGACGACCGGTAAGGTCGAGGCACTGCATCCTTACCCAGGCGCGGCGACCGGTGAGTCGGGAAGGCCCTGGGCCCGAGGCAGCGGCAGCACGCGTCGACTGAGCGGCAGCGGCCGGGAGCACCTGTGGGCGGGGCCAACGCGCACCGCAGCCGAGGCCCGATCGCACCGCGGTTACAGCAGCTGGGAGCTGCATCGTTGCGAGCCCATCGTTGTGAGCCCATTGTTGCGGGCCCATCGTTGCGAGCCCATCGTTGCGAGCCCATCGTTGCGAGCCCATCGTTGCGAGCCCATCGTTGCGAGCCCATCGTTGCGAGCCCATTGTTGCGAGGCAGATCATCGCAGTGGAGCAGCGACCTTCACCCATCTAGAGCCTACGCTACGCTGATCTACACGGCCAGTCTGCTTCTTGAAGGGAAGATTTGGACATTGCTTTGTGTGCTTATCTGTGTGTAATACTGCAAGATTACTGTTTGCATTTGATACTATGGTATATGTATGTTTATTTCTGTGAATGCATATAGTGCTATAGATTTGCTGATAGCATGGGTTGGGGTCCTGTGATACGGTTGTTTTTGGTTTTGTTTATAATTGTTCAAGTTACCGTGTTTCCGCCATATAGTGCAAATAATATGTCTCGGTTACCTGAAATGAACTGGCAAGTGCTGGACATCCCCACTGAGTTCTCCCTGTTCAAGGAAAGGTTGCAACAGTGCCTGGAAGACTTAGAAGTTGCATCGGAATCTAAGCAGGCCACGAAGATAAAAATCGCTTTGGGAGTGGAAGGACTTCGTCGTTTGAATGCGTCAGGTCTGAGTGTGGAGGATCGGAGCAAACCGGAGTGCATATGGGCATTTTTTGAGGACCAGCTGAGGACGAAGGTAAATTTCAGGGTCCACAGGTTGGAGTTGATGCGGTATCGCCAGAAGCCGGGGGAGTTGCTTGCTCAGTTTGTGACCCGGTGTCGCGAAAAAAGTCCTCAGTGTGACTTCACTGAGCAGGAGCTCACTGACAGAGTCATGGAGTTGGTAATCACGTCCACGCCCCATGAAGGTCTACAGCGAGAGCTTCTACAGAAGCCTAAAGGTCACACCATTCCAGAGGTGCTTACGTTAGGCAGGCAGTATGAGGCCATTGCAGCGGGCAGACAGTGCATTGCAAATTTAGAGCCCGGGTCTAGCCATATTGATGCTGTCAAGACACGAGGGTCGACGAAACAGAAGTCGCAGGATGAGAGACAAAACCCTTGTGGCTACTGTGATTTATTTCATAAGCCCAGGCAATGCCCGGCGTATCGCGACACATGCAAGAAGTGTGGCAAGAAAGGGCATTGGGCAAAATGCTGTAGGAATAAAGTGGATCCTGTGCGCCCATCTAAATGGTCCAGGGGCAAATACAAGCGAGTTGACGAGGTGCAGCAGCAGTCCCATGACGGTGATGCATCGTGCTGTGACAGTCAAGAGGAAGGATCGGATATGTATTTCCATAATATCACCATTTCAGGTATGGACAGGATGCCTCCAATGGGTGATGAGGCATTTGCGGTGTTGAACATCAAATGCCCGTCAATGAAGGGGCAACATCGACTGAAGGTGAAGATAGACACCAGGGCTGGAGGAAATACTCTTCCCCTTCGGATCATACGAGACATGTATCCCAATGACAAATACAAGCAGCACCTACGACCATGCAAAGTCCGTCTGACAGCATATAATGGGACGGAAATCATGTGTGTTGGAACTATATCCGTTTCGTGCCGATACCAAGGGTCGATGTGGTGTCCTCAGGAATTTTTCGTGGTAGACGTGGCAGGATCCGCTGTCATAGGCCTCCCAGGTATTAAGCAACTTCAGGTTGTCACGATACATGCTATGGGAACAGAGGAGCACCCATCAGATGCTCGGAAGGAGCAAGACAGTTTCAACTCGGTGGGGGACCTAATGAAGAGGTGGCCTAATCTGTTTGATCAGATTGGCAACTTCAAGGGGCCAGCCACCCTTCATCTCAAGGAGGAGGCCACACCACACATTGATGCGCCAAGGAAATGTAGTATCCATCTCAAAGACAAGTTGCGGGCTGAGTTGGGCAAGATGGAGGATGATGGAGTCATCCGAAAGGTGACTCACCATACGGACTGGTGCAGTTCAATAACCACCTCCGTTAAGAAGGATGGGTCAATCAGGGTATGCCTAGACCCGAAGCGTTTGAATGCAAGTCTCAAACGTTGCCCGCACAAGATCCAGACACTTGAGGAGATCAATCCGGCTTTTGCCAATGGGAAATTGTTCTCCAAACTCGATGCTAAAGCGGGTTATTGGTCTGTCCGACTTGATGAGGCTAGCCAGGAACTTACCACGTACCGCACGCCTTTTGGCAGGTATTGCTACAAGAGGTTGCCTTTCGGTTTGTCGGTGAGTCAGGATATATTCCAGCAGCGTATGGACACGATCATAGAACAGGTTCCTGGATGCGTCTGCATTGCGGATGATATTGTCATAGTGGGATCCACAGCGCAAGAACATGATTATAATCTACAGAAGCTGTTAGAGGCAGCGTCCCGGGAAGGACTAGCTTTCAACAGTGCTAAGTGCGTAGTGAAGGCTATCTCCATCAACTTCTTTGGGACAATGTATTCAGACACAGGCATTCGGCCAGATCTTGGTAAGGTGCAGGACATTCATAAGATGCCAACACCACAAGATAAGGAAGATTTACAGCGGTTCCTGGGGATGATGAATTTTTTATCGCCCTACATCCCAAAGTATGCTGACCTGGTCGCCATTTTGAGGGATTTTCTGAAGAAAGATGTCCCATTCTTGTGGCAAGAAGACCACCAAATGGCGTTCTGTAACCTGAAGAGCTGCATACAGGAGGAATCTGTCCTCCAGTACTATCGCCCTGATGCTCCTGTCACCCTTGAGGTAGATGCGTCAATGAAAGGAGTGGGAGCATGCCTTTCACAGGAAGGACGGCCTGTTGCGTACGCTTTGAAGGCACTGTCTTCATGCCAGCCCAACTACTCCAATATTGAACGCGAGACCCTTGCATTGGTTTTTGGCATCACAAGGTTTCATACGTACCTATTTGGGCGGGATTTTAAGGTGCTGACTGATCACAAGCCTCTTGTCACTATCTGTGGCAAACCACTCACAAGTGCCCCACCCCGACTGCAGCAGTTGCTCATCAAGGTGCAAGGATACAACTTCACCATAGAGCACAGACCTGGGGCTGAGATGATCATTGCTGACACTCTCAGCAGGCTGCCCAATCCGGAGATGACAGAGAGCATAGATCTCGATGTACATGTAGAGAGCATCTTCTTCGACAACATCGAAGACACGCTAGATGTCGACTTGATACACTTCGGCAAACTCAAAAGGATGGAGCTGCAGACAGAAACTTGTCGTGACCCTATACTGCATAGGGTTATGCAGTATGTCCATTCCGGATGGCCGGCGACCCTACAGGAGATACCTACCGACCTGCGGCCCTACTGGTCTTTTCGAGATGAGTTGGGCATGTCAAATGGGGCCATTTTCAAAGGACGGCAAGTAGTCATTCCTGAGTCGATGAGACAGGATGTATTGCAGCAACTTCATGTTGGCCACCAAGGCATTGAGAAGACGAGACTTCTAGCGGGACAAATGGTCTATTGGCCCAACATGAACCAACACATTGATGACCTTGTCCGAAGGTCTAGTCCGTGCCAGATGCACATGCCAGAGCAAATGAGGGAAACACTCATGCCACATGAGATACCAGTCACACCTTGGACCAAAATAGCAATGGACATGTTTGAAATTGACAACGTTCAATATCTTGTCATGGTGGATTACCATTCCAAGTTTCCGGTGGTGAACCGACTGACTAGCACCACGAGTGCCATGGTTGCTAATATGGTGACTGCAATGTTTGGTCTGCTAGGAGCACCGACGGAGATCATCTCCGACAATGGTCCACAATTTGTGGGTGAAGCTTTCCAGTCCATGTGCAAGCAATGGGGCATCACCCATACAACGTCCTCGCCTAGGTACCCTCAGTCGAATGGGCTGGCTGAGCGCATGGTACGAACGGTGAAGTCTGTTATCAAGAAGTCCTTGGCAACGAGACAGAGTGTAGCAGCAGCTTTACTCAACTTGCGCACTACACCGATTGATTCCAAGTTACCGTCACCGGCGGAGATGATGTTTGGAAGACAGATTCGGACGCCTCTCCCCACGAACCTTGACATGAACAAGGCATATGAAGGGCAGAGGACCTTTGAGCGACTTGGGGAGCGTAAGCAGAATATGAAGGCACAGTTTGACAGTTCGGTCAAGAGACATGACTTGTTGCCATTGCACGCTGGACAGAAGGTCCGGGTTCTGGATAAAGCGAATCAGGTCTGGGTTCCAGCAGAAGTGAGATCGGTCTGCGACGAACCCCAGTCAAGGTCTTACATTATTGAGACGCCGAATGGAAATCGGTTCAGGAGGAATCGAGTGCAGTTGAGAGATCTTCCACTGGAGAAGCCAGGGGTTGGTCCCCATTGTGTCCCCCCAGACAGCGATAGGGTTGAGACCCAATGTGAAGCGGAGGAACGACCAGCCCGTAATGATGATGGGGATTATGTGACACGCTCGGGACGTGCCAGTAAGAAACCTGCACGTTACCGTTGATATTTGTTAATGTTTTATGGTGTTTCAAAAAAAACGTTTGTGTTTAGAGTTTGTTGTTACATATATATATATATATATTTCTTTTATACGACAAGGGGGATGTTGTGATATTGCCTGGGACTACTTTGTGTGTCCCAAGGACTACTTTGTTTGCATGTGCAGGAATGCGTATATAAGAGGTTGGTGTGACTGGGTGGTCACTCTGGATCCAGATGACCACGGAATAAACAGCCTGGAGTTGAGCTCCAGCATTGTAACCTTTTATACACGTGTACTTGTGGTCCGTCCAGAGTCACTAAAGGTACAACAGGTACCGTACCACGAAGTACAACATGCACCTGAGCTGGAATGGAACCAATGTCCTAGGGGGAGTGTTTGCTAGTGCTGTCGGGGAGGATTTAAACTAATATGGCAGGGGGATGGGAGCATGAGCAGAGAGACAGAGGGGTGTAAAATGAGGGTAGAAGCAACAGGTAGCAAGGTGAAAAGTAAAAGTGGCAGGCAGACAAATCCAGGGCAAAAATCAAAAAGGACCACTTTGCAACATAATTATATAAGGGGCAAGAGTGTTATAAAAACAAGCCTGAAGGCTTTGTGTCTCAATGCAAGGAGTATACGTAATAAGGTGGATGAATTAAATGTGGAGATAGTTATTAATGATTATGATATAGTTGGGATTACGGAGACATGGCTCCAGGGTGACCAAGGCTGGGAGCTCAACATCCAGGGATATTCAATATTCAGGCGGGATAGACAGAAAGTAAAAGGAGGTGGGGTAGGCGTTGCTGGTTAGAGAGGAGATTAAAGCAGTGGAAAGGAAGGACATTAGCTCGGAGGATGTGGAATCGATATGGGTAGAGCTGCGAAACACTAAGGGGCAGAAAACGCTAGTGGGAGTTGTGTACAGGCCACCTAACAGCAGTAGTGAGGTTGGGGATGGCATCAAACAGGAAATTTGAAATGCGTGCACCAAAGATGCAGCAGTTATAATGGGTGACTTCAATCTACATATAGATTGGGTGAACCAAACTGGCAGGGGTGCTGAGGAAGAGGATTTCTTGGAATGTTTGCGAGATGGTTTTCTAAACCAACATGTCGAGGAACCAACGAGAGAACAGGCCATTCTAGACTGGGTATTGGGTAATGAGGAAGGGTTAGTTAGCAGTCTTGTTGTGCGAGGCCCCTTGGGCAAGAGTGACCATAATATGGCGGAGTTCTTCATTAGGATGGAGAGTGACAAAGTCAATTCAGAAACAAGTGTTCTGAACTTAAAGAAAGGTAACTTTGAGGGTATAAGGCGTGAATTGTCCAAGATAGACTGGCGATTGATGCTGAAAGGGTTGACGGTGGACATGCAATGGAAGGCATTTAAAGGTCGCATGAATGAACTACAACAAGTGTTCATCCCAGTTTGGCAAAAGAACAAACCAGGAAAGGTAGTGCATCCGTGGCTAACAAGGGAAATCAAGGATAGTATTAAAACAAAAGATGAAGCATACAGATTAGCCAGAAAAAGTAGCATACCAGAGGACTGGGAGAAATTCAGAGTCCAGCACAGGAGGACAAAGGGCTTAATTAGGAAAGGGAAAATAGATTATGAGGGGAAAACTGGCAGGGAACATAAAAACAGACTGCAAAAGCTTTTATAGATATGTCAAGAGAGAAAGATTAGTTAGTTAAGGCAAATGTAGGTCCCTTGCAGTCGGAAACAGGTGAATTGATCATAGGGAACAAGGAGATGGCAGACCAATTGAACAAATACTTTGGTTCTGTCTTCACTAAGGAAGACATAAACCGTCTGCCGGAAATAGCGGGGGACCGGGGGTCTAATGAGATGGAGGAACTGAGGGAAATCCAGGTTAGTCGGGAAGTGGTGTTAGGTAAATTAAATGGATTAAAGGCAGATAAATTAGCCAGAAAAAGTAGCATACCAGAGGACTGGCAGATGCAATATAATGTGGATAAATGTGAGGTTATCCACTTTGGCGGCAAGAACAGGAAAGCAGAGTATTACCTGAATGGTGGCCAATTAGGAAAAGGGGAGATGCAACGTGACCTGGGTGTCATGGTGCACCAGTCATTGAAAGCAAGCGTGCAGGTGCAGCAGGCAGTGAAGAAAGCGAATGGTATGTTAGCATTCATAGCAAGAGGATTTGAGTATAGGAGCAGGGAGGTTCTGCTGCAGTTGTACAGGGCCTTGGTGAGACCGCACCTGGAGTATTGTGTACAGTTTTGGTCTCCTAATCTGAGGAAAGACATTCTAGCCTTAGATGGAGTACAGAGAAGGTTCACCAGATTGATTCCTGGGATGGCAGGACTTTCATATGAAGAAAGACTAGATAGACTAGGCTTATACTCGCTAGAATTTAGAAGACTGAGGGGGGATCTTATAGAAACATATAAAATTCTTAAGGGGTTGGAGAGGCTAGATGCAGGAAGATTGTTCCCGATGTTGGGGAAGTCCAGAACCAGGGGTCACAGCTTAAGGATAAGGGGGAAGTCTTTTAGGACCGAGATGAGAAAACATTTCTTCACACAGAGAGTGGTGAGTCTGTGGAATTCTCTGCCACAGAAGGTAGTTGAGGCCAGTTCATTGGCTATATTTAAGAGGGAGTTAGATGTGGCCCTTGTGGCTAAAGGGATCAGGGGGTATGGAGAGAAGGCAGGTACAGGTTACTGAGCTGGATGATCAGCCATGATCATATTGAATGGCGGTGCAGGCTCGAAGGGCCGAATGGCCTACTCCTGCACCTATTTTCTATGTTTCTATGTGACTGATGAACTAGGACACACAAATCTCACTGTACATCCCCTTTTCATACTTGACACCATTCAGATAATAATCTGCCTTCCTGTTCTTACCACCAAACTGGATAACCTCACATTTATCCACATTAAACTGCATCTGCCATGCATCTGCCCACTCACACAATCTGTCCAAGTTACCCTGCATCCTCATAGCATCCTCCTCACAGTTCACACTGCCACCCAGCTTTGTGTCATCTGCAAATTTGCTAATGTTACTTTTAATCCCTTCATCTAAGTCTTTAATGTGTAATGTAAATAGTTGCGGTCCCAGCACCTAGTCACTGCCTGCCATTCTGAAAGGGATGTTCCCATTGTGTAGGATAGTGTTAGTGTGCGGGAATCGCTAGTTGGTGTTGACTCGATGGGCCGAAGGGCCTGTTTACATGCTGTATCTCTGAACTAAACAAAATCCTTCTGCTCGACAACACTTTTAGGGAACTGTGTACCAGCACTCCTGGATCCCTCTGCTCTACAACACACCGTCTACCTGTGATGCCACTTACAGGTAACTGTGTACCTGCGCTCCTAGATCCCTCTGCTCTTGATCATGATCTGTTGGGCAGGTGGGCTGAGGAATGGTTGATGGAATTTAACACAAAGAAATGTGAGTTGTTGTATTTAGGGGCAGAACCTGCACAGTGAATGGTCGGGCTGTGGGGAATGTTGTAGAGCAGAGGGATCTCTAGGAGCACAGGTACACAGTTCCCTGAAAGTGGTGTCACAGGTAGACAGGGAGTGTTGTAGAGCAGAGGGATCCAGGAGTGCATGTACATTGTTCACTGAAAGTGGTGTCTAAGGTAGACAGACTCTGTTGTGGAGGAGAAGGATCTAGGAGCGCAGGTGCACAGTTCCCTGAAAGTGGCGTCACAGGTAGGTAGGGTGGTCATGAAGGATTTTGACACATTAGCTTTCCTCAATCAGGGTATTGAGTACAGAAGTTGAGAGGTCATGTTGCAGTTGTATAAGACGTGGGTGAGGTTGCATTTCGAGTATTGTGTTCAGTTCTGGGCACCATGTTATAAGAAAGATGTTGTCAAGCAGGAAAGAGTACTGAGAAGCTTTACAAGGATGTTGCCAGGACTCGAGTGGCGTGAGCTACAGGGAGTGGTTGGGGCAGGCTAGGACTCTATTCCTTGGAGCGCAGGAGGATGAGGAGTGATCTTATGGAGGTGTGCAATTCATGAGAGGAATAGATGTGGTAGATGCACTGTGTCTCATGCCCAGAGAAGGGGATTCGAGAACCAGAGGACATGGGTTTAAGGTGAGAGGGGGGAAAGATTTAATGGCAACCTGAGGGGTAACTTTTTCACACAAAGGGTGGTGGGTGTATGGAACGAGCTGCCAGATGATTTAGTTGAGGCTCAGACTATCCCAATGTTTAAGAAACAGTTTGACCGGTACATGGATAGGACAGGTTTGGCAGGTGGCATTAGTGCAGCTGGGAGATGTTGGCGGGTGTTGGCAAGTTGGGCCGAAGGGCCTGTTTCCATGCTGTATCACTCTGTGACACTTAATCAGCCCTTGTCCATCTAAGTGCGTGTATATCCAATCCCTCAGCTTGTTGGCTTTGTTTACATTTGTAAATTGTTCCTGGTGTGTGGGTTAGTGCTAGTGTACCGAGTGATCGCTGGTCGGCACGGACTCGGTGGGCCGAAGGGCCTGTTGCAATGCTGAAGTTAAAATCTAAAGGAGTGCAGTTTTATAGTTCCCTGAAAGTGGTGTCACAGGTAGATAGGGAGTGTTGTGGAGCAGAGGGATCTAGGAATGCACATGGGATTTAGTTTAGTTTAGAGATTCAGCGTGGAAACAGACGGTTCAGCCCGACGAGTCCGCGATGACTGCCCTGTGTCATGTGTCTATCCTCAAGCTCTCCCCGTGATCTCTCCCCCTCAGCAACACTTGCTCAGCAGTTCTGTGCTGAACATTATTCAAAGTTCGAGGGAAATTAGCACAGCGGGCAAACTCTGCCAACACCTGGAGGGATGGACTGGGGGATAAACAAAGTCAGATGAGTCAGAGTTAGTGAGAACACATCTATACCATCGCAAGTATGGAGGGGAGGGGGTGTGGGGTAATAAGGGACATCTGTACCGTCCCGTCACACACGTATCGGGGTCACACACACACACTCCAAAGACGTGCAGGTTTGTAGGGTAATTGGCCGGTAAAATTGTACAATGTCCCCAGTGTGTAGGATAGTGTTAGTGTGCGGGAATCACTGGTCGGTGTTGACTCGGTGGGCCGAAGGGCCTGTTTACATGCTGTATCTCTAAATTAAACAAATTCCTTCTGCTCTACAATACTTTTAGGGAACTGTGTATTTGCGATCCGAGATCCCTCTGCTCTTGATCTTGATCGGTTGGGCAGGTGGGCTGAGGAATGGTTGATGGAATTTAATACAGAGCTATGTGAGTTGTTGTATTTAAGGGCAGATCCTGCACAGTGAATGGTCGGGCTCTGGTGAGTGTTGTAGAGCAGAATGATCTAGGAGCGCAGGTAAACATTTCCCTGAAAGTGGTGTCACAGGTAGACAGGGAGTGTTGTGGAGCAGCGGGATCTAGGAGTGCAGCTACATTGTTCACTGAAAGTTGTGTCACTGGTAGAGAGGGAGTGTTGTAGAGCAGAGGGATCTAGGAGCGCAGGTAAACAGTTCCCTGAAAGTGGCGTCACAAGTCGCTTGGCATTCATAAAGGCTTTTGACACATTGGCCTTCATCAGTCAGCGTATTGAATATTGCAGTTGGGAGGTCATGTTGCAGTTGTATAAGACGTGGGTGAGGCCGCATTTTGAGTATTGTCTTAAGTTCTGGGCACAATGTTATAAGAAAATGTTATCAAGCAGGAAAGGGTACTGAGAAGCTTTACAAGGATGTTGTCAGGACTTGAGGGGTTTGAGCTATAGGGAGGGGTTGGGGCAGGCTAGGACTCTATTCCCTGGAGCGCAGGAGGATGAGGAGTGATCTTATGGAGGTGTGCAATTCATGAGAGGAATAGATGTCGTAGATGCACTGAGTCTCGTACCCAGAGTTGGGGAATCGAGAAACAGAGGACATAGGTTTAAGGTGATAGGGGGGAAAGATTTAATGGGAACCCGAGGGGTAACTTTTTCACACAAAGGGTGGTGGGTGTATGGAACGAGCTGCCAGATGAGGTAGTTGAGGCTGGGACTATCCCAATGTTTAAGAAACAGTTAGACAGGTACATGGATAGGACAGGTTTGGATGGATATGGACCAAATGCTGGCAGGTGGGACTAGTGTAGATGGGATATGTTGGCCCGTGTAGGCAAGTTGGGCCGAAGGGCTTGTTTCCATGCTGTATCACTCTGTGACAACTAATCAGCCCTTGTCCATCTCAGTGTGTGTATATCTCATCCCTCGTCTTGCTGTCTTTGATAAAATTAGTAATTTCTCCTCAGTGTGTCGGTTAGTGCTAGTTTACGGGGTGATAACTGGTCGGCACGGACTCGGTGGGCCGAAGGGCCTGATTCCATGCTCTAGTTAAAATCTCTAAATGAGTGCAGGTTTTTAGGTCGCTGAAAGTGGGTGTGGTAGAGCAGAGGGAGTGTGGTAGAGCAGAGGGATCTAAGAGTGCAGGTACACAGTTCCCTGAAAGTGGCGTCACTGATAGACAGGGAGTGTTGTGGAGCAAAGGGATATAGGAACGCAGGTACACAGTTACCTGAAAGTGGTGTCACAGGTAGATAGGGAGGTGAAATAGGCTTGTGGCACTTTGGCCACCATTGGTCAGAGCATTTAGTATAGAAATTGGGAGGTCATGTTGCAGTTATACAACACTCCCATTCAACCTGTGACGCCACTTTCAGGGAACTGTGTACCTGCGCTCCTAGATCCTTCTACTCTACAACACTCCCTGTCTCCCTCTGACGCAACTTTCAGGGAAGTATAAACCTGCAGTTCTTTAAATTTGCTAAACTAAACTAGTGAACGGGCGATGCTGGTCGGCGTAGATGGTGGGCTGAAGGGCCTGTTTCCGTGCTGTGTCTTTACAGTAAACTAAACTGCAGGTTTAAGTTCGTTGGAGTCAATATCACCAACAACTTCTCCTGGACCACCCGTATTGAAGCAACGACCAAGAAAGCACACCAACGCCTCCACTTCCTGAGAAGGCTTAGGAAGATCAGCATGCCCCCGACAACTCTCACCAACTTCCACAGATGCTCCATAGAAAGCATTTTATCGGGATGCATCACAGCTCGGTTTGGGAACAGCTCCATCCAAGACCCACAAGAAATTGCAGAGAGTTGTGGACGCAGCCCAGACCATCACACAAACCAACCTCCCTTCCATCGACTCCATCTACACCTCGCGCTGCCTCGGCAAGGCCAGCAGCTTAATCAAGGACCAGTCTCACCCCGGTCACTCCCTCTTCTCCCCTCTCCCATCGGGCAAGGGGTACAGAAGTATGAAAACGCACACCATCAAATACAGGGGCAGTTTTTACCCGGCTGTTATCAGGCAACTGAACCGTCCTCTCACCAACTAGAGAGCGGTCCTGACCTCCCATCTACCTCATTGGGGGACCTCGGACTATCTTTAATAGGACTTTACCTTGCACTGAACGTTATTCCCTTTAACCTGTATCTATACACTGTGGACGGCTCGATTGTAATCGTGTAGAGTCTTTCTGCTGACTGGATCGCACGCACACGTGTGTGTGTGTGTGTGTCCTAACCTTGTACCTTGAGTCCCTCTGTTCCTCTGCACCATTCACTCTCTCACTCCCTCTCTATACCTCCCTCACTCATGCTCCCTCCCTCTCTTTACCTCACTCCCTCTCCTGCCCTCCCTCTCTATCCCCCTCTCTCTCTTCCTCCCTCCCTTCCCCTCCCTCCCTCTCTCCTTCCCATCACTTCTCTGTCCCACCTTCTCTCAACGCTTTCCTCCTCCCCCCTCCTTCTCTCACCATTATCTTTCTCTTCCCCCTCTTTCTCTCTCCCTTCGCTCTCCCAGTCCTCTTTCTCTCTCCCCTTCTCTTCCTCCCTTCCCTCTCTCCACTGCTCTTTTCACTTTTTCTCTCTCCCCCTTTCTCTCCCCCTCTCTCTCACCCCCCTCTCTCTTCCTCACTCTCTCCCCCTCTTTCTTTTCTCCCCCTCCCTCCCTCCCTCCTCCCCTCCCTCCCTCCCTCCCTCCCTCCCTCCCTCCCTCCCTCCCTCCCTCCCTCCCTCCCTCTCCCCCTCTCCCACACAGACAGACACTAGACTTTATTTTCACGATGCTGGGGAGGTTTTTATTTCACATCCGTCCGCGGGACGTCCCATCTCAGGATGGTAGGGGAGGGGGGTGTGGGGGGGAGAGGGCAGGGGTCCTCTCGTTAGGCGTATGGGTGTTTGCAGCAGTAACCCACGTCACATTGCAAGGAGGCGACAAACTCTTCTTCACCTTCACGACACGTTCCGATGTCCCGGCGGCAGATATCGCCACCTGTGGAGAGACAAGACTGTCAGACCCTCTCTCTGTCTCCCTCTGCCCCCCTCCCTCCCCTCCACACCAATCAACACACCACCCCCTCTCTCTCCCCCATCTCTCTCTCCTCTCTTTCTCCCCCCTCTCTCCACTTTCACTCCCCTCTGACTTTCTTTCTCCGTCTCCTCTCTTTCTCCCTCTCCTCTCTTTCTCCCTCTCCCTCCCTTCGTTCACCCTCCCTGTCACTCTCCCTCTCCCTCTCTCTCTCTCTCTCTCACTCTCCCTCCCTCTCTCTCTCTCTCTCTCTCTCTCTCCCCCCCTCCCATTTGCCCTCTCTCAGTCCCACTCTTTCTCTCCCACTCTCTCTTTCCCTCAGTACCCTTCCCTCTCTCCCTCTACTGCTCTTTTCTCTCCCTCTTTCTCCCTCCCCCTGTCTATCTCACTCTCTCTCTCTCTCTCTCTGTTTGAGATCCTCTCCCTTGATGGAGTCAGAGAAAGGTGCGGGGGAGAGAGATGGGCGAGAGGAAGGGGGGGGGGGAGAGAGAGATGGGGGGAAGGAGAGAGGGGGAGAGAAAGAGGGATAGAAGGGAACAGAGCAAGTGGGGAAAGAGAAAGAGGAATAGAGAGAGATGGGGAGAGAGAAGGGGGGGGGAGAAAGAGTAGAGAGGGGAGAGTGAGCGGGGAGAGAGAAAGCGGAGAATGTGGGGGAGACGGGGGGAGTGAGAACAAGCAGGGAGGGGAGAGAGAGTAGGGAGAGAGAGAGAAAGAGGAATAGGAAGAGAGAGAAGGGGAGAGAGAAAGAGGGGAACAGTGGGGAGAGAAAGGGGAATAGAGAAAGAGAGGGGGGGAGAAAGAGGGGAAGTGAGAGAAACAGCGGGGAGGGGGAGAGTGAGAGAGAGAGAGAGGGTGGGGAGAGAGAATTACCAGAGTAAGGTCCTGATTCGGGGTCCTTGGTTGAAGCCTGGGTTGAGTCCTGGGTTGGGGTCTGGGTTGAGCCTGGGTGGACGTGCGTGGACGGTTCCCTGGGTTAGCAGTGTCGCTCCCACCATCACCAGTAGCAGCGCTCCCCACATCTCGTCCGGGCTCTGCTCAGTTTCTGGATCCTTCCGTCTGTGGCCACCGGGGTGGGGACAGTTCTGTGTCTGGGGATGGGACGGGAGTCGGTATTTATGTCCGTCCCAGTCCCCACCCCCTCCCTCCCTCTCTCCACTCTCTATCTACCTGTGACGCCACGTTCAGGGAGCTGTGTACCTGCACTCCTGGATCCCTCTGCTCTACTTTCATGGAGCTGTGGACTTGGACCCCAAGATGCCTCTGTCCATCGATGCTGTTCAGGGTCTTGCCGTTCACTGTAGACTTTCTACTTACATTCGATCTCCCAAAGTGCAACACCTCACACTTGCCCGGTTACTCACAAACTCTCCCCGTCACCTCTCCCTCCTCTCTCTCCCCCTCAGGAGACTTGCTCAGCAGCCCTGTCCCCAACGTTATTCAAAGTTCGAGGGGAATTTGCACAGCGATGAATCTCTGCCAAGGCCTGGAGCGGGCTGGAGGAGAGGTGAGAGGGGAGAGAGGGGAGAGAGAGGGAGTGGAGGGAGAGAAGGAGGGGGGGAGGAGAGGGAGGGGGAGAAGAGAGAGAGGGGGGAGAGGGAGAGGGGAGGGAGAGAGAGTGAGGGACGAGAGAGAGAGAGGGAGGAGAGAGAGAGGAGAACGAGGAGAGAGAGAGGAACGAGAGAGAGAGTGGGAGGAGGGAGAGACAAAGTGAGTGGGGGAGAGAGAGGGAGGAGAGAGAGCAGTGAACGAGATGTGAAGGTGAGAGGAGGGAGGGAGGGAGGTAGGGTGCAGCGCACATATCCCTTTGTCGATCCACGGCAAAGGGTCAGACACAGTGTGGAAAGAGGCCCTTCGTCCCGCCGAGTCCACGTTGACCATGCGATCACCCCGTACACTAACACTATCCTACACAGCAGCGAGGGACAATTTACCTACAAACCCTCAAGTATATGGGAGTGTGGTGAGGAAACCGCAAACCCTCAAGTATATGGAGTGTGGGAGGAAACCGGAGCACCCGGAGAAAAGCCACGGGGAGAACGTACAAACTCCGTACAGACAGCACACGTGATCAGGAATGAACCCAGTGCTTGGCTTCTACCGCTGTACCATCATGCCATCCTGTGACCCGTGTCTAACCTCAAACTCTTCCCCCTCAGCAACACTTGCTGAACGTTATTCAAAGTTTGAGGGGAAATTAGCACAGCGGGCAAACTCTGCAACACCTGGAGGGATGGACTGGGGGATAAACAAAGTCAGATGAGTCAGAGTAGGTGAGATCACATCTATACCATCCGCAAGTATGGAGGGGAGGGGATGTGGGGTAATAAGGGACATCTGTACCGTCCTGTCACACATGTATCGGGGTCACACACACTCACTCCAAAGACGTGCAGGTTTGTCGGGTAATTGGCCGGTAAAATTGTACATTGTCAATAAACAATAGGTGGCAGGAGGAGGGCCATTCAGCCCTTCGAGCCAAAACCGCAATTCACCATGTTCATGGCTGATCATCCACAATCAGTACCCCGTTCCTGCCTTCTCCCCATATTCCTTGACTCATTAAGAGCTCTATCTAACTCTCTCTTGAAAGCATCCAGGTAATTGGCCTCCACTGCCTTCTGAAGCAGTGAGTTCCACAGCTTCACAACTCTCTGGGTGAAAAGGTTTATCCTCATCTCCATTCTAAACGGCCGACCCCTTATTTTTAATCTGTGGCCCCTTGTTCGGGGACTCCCCCAACACCGGGAACATGTTTCCTGCCTCTAGCGTGTCCAATCCCTTAATAATCTTATATGTTTCAATAAGATCCCCTCTCATCCTGCTAAATTCCAGAATATACAAACCCAGTCGCTCCAGTCTTTCAACATATATCAGTCCCGCCATTCCGGGAATTTACCTAGTGAACCTACGCTGCACGCCCTCAATAATAAGACTGTCCTTCCTCAAATTTGGAGACCAAAACTGCACACAGTACTACAGGTGTGGTCTCACTAGGGCCCTGTACAACTGCAGAAGGACCTCTTTGCTCCTTTACTCAATTCCTCTTGTTCTGAAGGCCAACATGCCATTAGCTGTCTACAATGCCTGCTGTACCTGCATGCTTACTTTCAGTGACTGATGAACAAGGACACCCAGATCTCGTTGTACTTCCCCTTTTCCTAACTTGCGGTGGAACAGCAATGGCACGTATTCCTGGGAATAATGCAGAAGTTGCAGGATCAACTAATCCTAAAGAGGAGTAAAGATTCTAAGGGGAGTAAGGGGCACCCGTGGCTGACAAGGGAAGTCAAGGACAGCATAAAAATAAAAGAGAAGTATAACAGCAAAGAAGAGTGGGAAGCCAGAGGATTGGGACTCTTTTAAAGAGCAACAGAAGATAACTAAAAAGGCAATACGGGGAGAAAAGATGAGGTACGAGGGTAAACTAGCCAATAATATAAAGGAGGATAGCAAAAAGCTTTTTTAGGTACGTGAAGAGGAAATAATTGTCAAGGCAAATGTGGGTCCCTTGAAGACAGAAGCAAGGGAATTGATTAGACAATAAACAATAGACAATAGGTGCAGGAGTAGGCAATTCAGCCCTTCGAGCCAGCACCGCCATTCAATGTGATCATGGCTGATCATTCTCAATCAGTACCCCGTTCCTGCTTTCTCCCCATACCCCCTGACTCCGCTATCCTTAAGAGCTCTATCTAGCTCTCTCTTGAATGTATTCAGAGAATTGGCCTCCACTGCCCTCTGAGGCAGAGAATTCCACAGATTCACAACTCTCTGACTAAAAAAGTTTTTCCTCATCTCTGTTTTAAATGGCCTACCCCTTATTCTTAAACTGTGGCCCCTGGTTCTGGACTCCCCCAACATTGGGAACATGTTTCCTGCCTCTAACCTGTCCAACCCCTTAATAATCTTATACGTTTCGATAAGATCCCCTCTCATCCTTCTAAATTCCAGTGTATACAAACCTAGTCGCTCCAGTCTTTCAACATATGACAGTCCCACCATTCCGGGAATTAACCTAGTAAACCTACGCTGCACGCCCTCAATAGCAAGAATATGGGGAACAAGGAAATGGCAGACGAGCTGAACCGGGTACTTTGGATCTGTCTTCTCTAAGGAAGATACAAACAATCTCCCAGATGTTCTTGTGGCCAGAGATCCTGGGGTGACGGAGGAACTGAAGGAAATCCACATAAGGCAGGAAATGGTGTTGGGTAGACTGATGGGACTGAAGGCTGATAAATCCCCAGGGCCTGATGGTCTGCATCCCAGGGTACTTAAGGAGGTGGCTCTAGAAATTGTGGACGCATTGGTAATCATTTTCCAATGTTCTATAGATTCAGAATCAGTTCCTGTGGATTGGAGGGTAGCTAATGTTATCCCACTTTTTAAGAAAGGAGGGGAGAGGGAAAACGGGAAATTATAGACCAGTTAGTCTGACATCAGTTGTGGGGAAGATGCTGGAGTCAATTATAAAAGACGAAATTGCGGAGCATTTGCATAGCAGTAACAGGATCGTTCCGAGTTAACATGGAATTACGAAGGGGAAATCAAGCTTGACTAATGGAAATCTGGAATTTTTGTGGATGTAACTAGGAAAATTGACCAAGGAGAGCAGGTGGATGTGGTGTACCTTGACTTTCAGAAAGCCTTCGACAAGGTCCCACATAGGAGATTAGTGGGAAAAATTAGAGCACATGGTATTGGAGGTAGGGTACTGACATGGATAGAAAATTGGTTGATAGACAGAAAGCAAAGAGTGGGGATAAATGGGTCCCTTTCAGAATGGCAGGCAGTGACTAGTGGGGGTACCGCAAGGCTCGGTGCTGGGACCGCAGCTATTTACAATATACATAAATGACTTGGATGAAGGGATTAAAGGTACCATTAGCAAATTTGCAGATGATACAAGGCTGGGTGGTAGTGTGAACTGTGAGGAAAATGCTATGAGGTTGCAGGGTGACTTGGACAGGTTGTGTGAGTAGGCGGATGCATGGCAGATGCAGTTTAATGTGGATAAGTGTGAGGTTATCCACTTTGGAGGCAGAGTATTATCAGTCACTGAAAGGAAGCATGCAGGTACAGCAGGCAGTGAAGAAAGCCAATGGAATGTTGGCCTTCATAACAAGAGGAGTTGAGTATAGGTGCAAAGAGGTCCTTCTGCAGTTGTACAGGGCCCTAGTGAGACCGCCCCTGGAGTACTGTGTGCAGTTTTGGTCTCCAAATTTGAGGAAGGATATTCTTGCTATTGAGGGCGTGCAGCATAGGTTCACTAGATTAATTCCCGGAATGGCGGGACTGTCATATGTTGAAAGACTGGAGCGACTAGGCTTGTATACACTGGAGTTTAGAAGGATGAGAGGGGATCTTATCGAAACGTATAAGATTATTAAGTGGTTGGACACATTAGAGGCAGGAAACATGTTCCCAATGTAGGGGGAGTCCAGAACCATTAAGAATAAGGGGTAGGCCATTTAGAATGGAGATGAGGCAAAAAACTTTTTCAGCCAAAGAGCTGTAAATCTGTGGAATTCTCTGCCTCAGTAGGCAGTGGAGGCCAATTCTCTGAATGCATTCAAGAGAGAGCTAGATAGAGCTCTTAAGGATAGCGGAGTCAGGGGGTATGATGAGAAGGCAGGAACGGGGTACTGATTGAGAATGATCAGCCATGATCATATTGAATGGTGGTGCTGGCTCTAAGGGCCGAATGGCCTACTCCTGCACATATTGTCTATTATTGACTAACTATAATTGTAATTTCCTAACTATAATTGCTGCAGTCAATTATAAAAGAGGAAATTACGGAACATTTGGATAGCAGTAACAGGATCGTTCTGAGTCAGCGTGGATTTATGAAGGGGAAATCATGCTTGACTAATTTTCTGGAATTCTTTGATTATGTGACTAGGAAAATGGACAGGGGTGAGCCAGTGGATGTGGTGTACATGGACTTTCAGAAAGCCTTTGATAAGGTCCCACATAGGAGATTAGTGGGCAAGATTAGAGCACATGGTATTGGGGGTAGGGTGCAGGATAGTAAATTGGTTGGCGGACAGGAAACAAAGAATAGGGATTAACGGGTCCCTTTCAGAATGGCAGGCAGTGACTAATGGGGTACCGCAAGGCACGGTGCTGGGACCACAACTATTTATTAATATACATTAATGATTTAGATGAAGGGATTAAAAGTAACATTAGCAAAATTGCAGATGACACAAAGCTGGTGACAGTGTGAACTGTGAGGAAGATGCTATGAGGATGCAGGGTGACTTAGACAGGTTGTGTGAGTGGGTTGTGTGAGGTTATCCACTTTGGTGGTAAGAACAGGAAGGCAGATTATTATCTGAATGAAGACAAGTTAGGAAAATGGGGAAGTACAAGAGATCTGGGTGTCCTTGTTCATCTGTCACTTAAAGTTTGCATGCAGGTACAGCAGGCAGTGAAACAAGCTAATGGCATGTTGGCCTTTATGACAAGAGGAGTTGAGTATAGGAGCAAAGAGGTCCTTCTGCAGTTGTACAGGGCCCTAGTGAGACCGCACCTGGAGTACTGTGTGCAGTTTTGGTCTCCAAATTTGAGGAAGGATATTCTTGCTATTGAGGGTGTGCAGCGTAGGTTTACTAGGTTAATTCCCGGAATGGCCGGACTGTCGTATGTTGAAAGACTGGAGCGACTGGGCTTGTATACACTGGAATTTAGAAGGATGAGAGGGGATCTTATTGAAATATATAAGATTATTAAGGAATTGTACACGTTAGAGGTAGGAAACATGTTCCCAATGCTGGGGGAGTCCAGAACCAGGGGCCACAGTTCAAGAATAAAGAATAGGCCATTTAGAATGGAGATGAGGAAAAACCTTTTTAGTCAGAGAGTTGTAAATCTGTGGAATTCTCGGCCTGAGAAAGCAGTGGAGGCCAATTCACTGGATGCTTCCAAGAGAGAGTTAGATAGAGCTCTTAAAGATAGCAGAGTCAGGGGTATGGGGAGAAGGCAGGAACGGGGTACTGATTGTGAACGATCAGCCATGATCACATTGAATGGTTGTGCTGGCTCGAAGGGCCGAATGGCATATTCCTGCACCTATTTTTTATTGTCTATTGTCTATTGCCTATTGAAACAATTCAGATAATAATCTGCCTTCCTGTTCTTACCACCAAACTGGTTAACCGCACATTTATCCACATTAAACTGCACCTGCCATGCACCTGCCCACTCACACAACCTGTTCGTCACCCTGCATCCTCATAGCATCCTCCTCACAGTTCACACTGCCACCCAGTTTTGTGTCATATGTAAATTTGCTAATGTTACTGTTGTGTGTGAGAACGATTTAATATGAAATGACTTGTGCGATTGTACGCATGTGCAGAGAAACACAAGATGGCGATAACATGACCAAGGCACGTTTAAATACGTGTGTGTTCCGAGTTTTATTCATAGTCCGATTACAGCACAAAGACATAACAATTTGGCGATGAGGATGGGATTCCTCTAACAGGAACAGATTGCGGTCACTGTGAAGTTTCTGCACGACCGAACATGTAGGTAATGACGCGGTATGTAATTGGAAAACATGGAACGCACGATCGCCGAGGGCACGTCAACCCCACGATGTAACCTACGGTACAAGCAGTGCTGTAGTCGTGCAGCGCAACTCATAGAGGCAGCTATAGCCAGCAGAACATCAATCGTGGTCGCTTGCCAGTAATAGCTAAGCCACCAGACGTAGGTGTCGTGCAGCCCAAGGCCCCAGTCCAGCCGCCGCTATTTTGTCACCAGCAACCGCCACCGATGACGAGAAGCCGAGTATCCGAGTATCAGAGAGCAGACCAGCGACGGTGACAACGTTTAAATAGTGTTGTTGTGAAACCGAGTATTAACACTAAGGGGCAGAAAACGCTAGTGGGAGTTGTGTACAGGCCACCTAACAGCAGTAGTGAGGTTGGGGATGGCATCAAGCAGGAAATTAGAAATGCATGCACCAAAGGTGCAGCAGTTATAATGGGTGACTTCAATCTACATATAGATTGGGTGAACCAAACTGGCAGGGGTGCTGAGGAAGAGGATTTATTGCAATGTTTGCGAGATGGTTTTCTAAACCAACATGTCGAGGAACCAACGAGAGAGCAGGCCATTCTAGACTGGGTATTGAGTAATGATGAAGGGCTAGTTAGCAGTCTTGTTGTGCGAGGCCCCTTGGGCAAGAGTGATCATAATATGGTGGAGTTCTTCATTAGGATGGAGAGTGACATAGTCAATACAGAAACAAGTGTTCTAACTTAAAGAAAGGTAACTTTGAGGGTATGAGGCGTGAATTGTCCAAGATAGACTGGCAATTGATGCTGAAAGGGTTGATGGTGGACATGCAATGGAAGGCATTTAAAGGTCGCATGGATGAACTACAGCAAGTGTTCATCCCAGTTTGGCAAAAGAACAAACCAGGAAAGGTAGTGCATTCGTGGCTAACAAGGGAAATCAAGGATAGTATTAAAACAAAAGATGAAGCATACAGATTAGCCAGAAAAAGTAGCATACCAGAGGACTGGGAGAAATTGAGTCCAGCAGAGGAGGACAAAGGGCTTAATTAGGAAAGGGAAAATAGATTATGAGGGAAAACTGGCAGGGAACATAAAAACTGACTGCAAAAGCTTTTATAGATATGTGAAGAGAAAAAGATTAGTTAAGACAAATGTGGGTCCCTTGCAGTCGGAAAGGTGAATTGATCGTAGGGAACAAGGGGATGGCAGAACAATTGAACAACTACTTTGGTTCTGTCTTCAGTAAGGAAGACATAAACCGTCTGCCGGAAATAGCGGGGGACCTGGGGTCTAATGAGATGGAGGAACTGAGGGAAATCCAGGTTAGTCGGGAAGTGGTGTTAGGTAAATTAAATGGATTAAAGGCCGATAAATCCCCAGGGCCATAATAGGCTGCATCCCAGAGTGCTTAAGGAAGTAGCCTCAGAAATAGTGGATGCATTAGTGATAATTTTCAAAACTCCTTAGATTCTGGAGTAGTTCCTGAGGACTGGAGGGTAGCTAATGTAACCCCACTTTTTAAAAAGGGAGGGAGAGAGAAAACGGGGAATTATAGACCAGTTAGCCTAACATCGGTAGTGGGGAAAATGCTAGAGTCAGTTATTAAAGATGTGATAGCATCACATTTGGAAAGTGGTGAAATCATCGGACAAAGTCAGCATGGATTTACAAAAGGCAAATCATGTCTGACGAATCTTATAGAATTTTTCGAGGATGTAACTAGTAGAGTGGATAAGGGAGAACCAGTCGATGTGTTATATCTGGACTTTCAGAAGGCCTTCGACAAGGTCCCACATAGGAGATTGGTGTACAAACTTAAAGCACACGGTATTGAGGGTTCAGTGTTGAGGTGGATAGAAAATTGGTTGGCGGACAGGAAGCAAAGAGTAGGAATAAACGGGTCCTTTTCGGAATTGCAGGCAGTGACTAGTGGGGTACCGCAAGGCTCAGTGCTGGGACCCCAGTTATTTACAGTGTATATTAATGATTTGGACGAGGGAATTGAATGCAACATCTCTAAGTTTGCGGATGACACGAAGCTGGGTGGCAGTGTTAGCTGTGAGGAGGATGCTAGGAGGCTGCAGAGTGACTTGGATAGATTAGGCGAGTGGGCAAATGCATGGCAGATGCAATATAATGTGGATAAATGTGAGGTTATCCACTTTGGCGGCAAGAACAGGAAAGCAGAGTATTACCTGAATGGTGAACGATTAGGAGAAGGGGAGATGCAATGTGACCTGGGTGTCATGGTGCACCAGTCATTGAAAGCAAGCGTGCAGGTGCAGCAGGCAGTGAAGAAAGCGAATGGTATGTTGGCATTCATAGCAAGAGGATTTGAGTTTAGGAGCTGGGAGGTTCTACTGCAGTTGTACAGGGCCTTGGTGAGACCGCACCTGGAGTATTGTGTCCAGTTTTGGTCTCCTAATCTGAGGAAAGACGTTCTTGCCTTAGAGGGAGTACAGAGAAGGTTCACTAGATTGATCCCTGGGATGGCGGGACTTTCATATGAAGAAAGACTGGATAGACTAGGCTTGTACTCGCTGGAATTTAGAAGACTGAGGGGGGATCTTATAGAAACATATAAAATTCTTAAGGGGTTCGAGAGGCTAGATGCGGGAAGATTGTTCCCGATGTTGGGGGAGTCCAGAACCAGGGGTCACAGCTTAAGGATAAGGGGGAAGTCTTTTTGGACCAAGATGAGAAAACATTTCTTCACACAGAGAGTGGTGAGTCTGTGCAATTCGCTGCCACAGAAGGTAGTTGAGGCCAGTTCATTGGCTATATTTAAGAGGGAGTTAGATGTGGCCCTTTTTGCTAAAGGGATCAGGGGGTATGGAGAGAAGGCAGGTACAGGTTACTGAGCTGGATGATCAGCCATGATCATATTGAATGGCGGTGCAGGCTCGAAGGGCCGAATGGCCTACTCCTGCACCTATTTTCTATGTTTCTATGTTTCTAATAGTACAACCATGGCTAATCCAATCGTTGCGAATGGGCCCCAGTTAGAATCGGGTTATAGTTCACTTCAAACGATATCACTTCAGAAGAGAAGAAAAGAGCATTGTTCCTTACAGGTTTAGGAAGCAAGGGTTACCACACCCGACGAGCATTGCTGCAGTCAGCTAATGCCGCAAGTAAAACGTATCAGGAAGGTAAGGATGCTTTGATTGCTCATTTCTCTCCAAAACCAACAGAAATAGTGCAAAGGTATCGATTCTATCCCTGCACACAAGCAAATGAAACAATCCCTCAGTTCCTAGCAAAGCTTCGGCAGCTAAGCGATGGGTGTAATTTCAAGGAACTGGAGAATATGCTGAGAGACAGGTTGGTGGTAGGGTGTGCAGATGTGAACATCCAGCGGAAACTGTTGGGTACACTAAAATGAACCTTTGAGAACGCAGTCAAAATGGCGACAGCGATGGAGGTGGCCAAACAAGATGTGGAGCAGATCCGGAAGATCGGAAGGCCTCAAGAGGATACTACCTCCATCAATCAGCTTCAAAGGAAGGCGTCTGAACAGCAGAAGACAGGGAGTCAACAAAGGACAACCAAAGACAAAGGTCACTACTCTAGGAAATGCTGGAGATGTGGTGGCAGCCACGAGCCAGCGATGTGCAAATTTTGAGAGGGTAGATGCTTCAGGTGCTCAGGAATGGGTCACGCTAAGAGTCAGGGTCAGGCTGTTAGAGCCGACCAGCGGAGGAGAGGACAATCTCAGCAAAAAGCAAACCACTTGGAGGAGGCAGCTTCGGATTCATCATCAGAGGACTAGATCCCAGTGGCATCAAGCTGAAATCCTACACTGGAGAGAAGGTTGACATCTACAGACATGCAGCAGTACAGGTACAGCTGGAACCTCACAGTAAGCCAGAAACGCTGACCCTAGTGGTAGTAAAGAAAGGTGCAAGCCTAATGGCAAAAGACTGGTTAAGGAAGTACCCTGGATTGTTGTCAAATCTAGCCAGCCAGAACACGCCAGAGTCAAGATTAAGTCCAGCGAGTAGTATGCACAGTTTGCAAGATGCCATGGACACAGTATTCAACAAACACACCAAACTGTTTGATAACAGCAGCCATGGAGTACTGAAGGGATACCAAGCCAAGGTATATCCACAAGACGAAAACAGTGGAGCACAGTTTTACAAGGCAGCTCCTGTTTCATATGCTGCTAGAAAGCAGATTGATGCCGCATTGGATCACTTGCTGCAGGATTGCATTATCAAGCCTGTGAAGACAGCAGATTTCGTTTGCCCGATCATAGCTGTTCCGAAACCAGATGGGAGAATGAGAGTCTGCGGCAACTACAAGCTCACAGCAAGTAAGGTGCTGAAAGTTGAACAGTATCCCCTTCCAACTTTGGAGGATCTACTGCAGGAACTAGAAGGAGAAGAAACGTTCTCTAAACTAGACCTCTCCCATGCCTATCATCAGTCAGAGTTAGACCCTGAAGCTCGAAAGTTCACCACGATTAACACACACAAAGGCCTCTTCGAATATACCAGACTGCCCTTTGGGATATCCAGCGCACCAGCCATGTTCCCGAGAACAATGGAGAGTCTGCTAGCCGATATTCCCGTGTGCAAGCCATACCTTGACGATATCATCATCAGCGGAAAGACTGACGAAGAGCACCTCAGGAACCTGGAAGTGACTGGAGACCAATGGGTTACGTCTGAAGAAGGAGAAGTGTGCACTGATGCAAGAGTCAGTCGACTATCTCGGACATTGACTGAACAAGAATGGTCTTCGTCCTCGTCAAGACAAAGTTGATGCGGTGTGGGATGCAAAGCGGCCTGTGAACCAAAACCAACTCCAGGCATACCTCGGCTTACTGGGGTATTACAGGAAGTTTATACCCAACCTGTCACAGGAGATTGCACCATTGACTCAGATGCTGAAGGCAGAGTACAGATCAGCCGATTCCAAGAGTGGGAGGAGAAGCAGCAAGCCTGATCCCAAGTTCAACTGGGGAAAGGAACAAGAGCAGGCATTCCAGAGATCCAAGTGTCTTCTTCAGAGTGACAGTGTGCTGACACATGACGATCCAGCCAAACCCATCCTGCTCCAAACGGATGCAAGTCCCTATGGCTGAGGTGCTGTGATAAGCCATGTTGAATCAGATGGACAAGAACGCCCGATAGCTTTAGCTTCACGCAATCTCAAGCCCAGCGAAGGGAACTACGCACAATATGAAAAGGAGGGTTTATCCATAATCTTCGGACTGAAGAAGTTCCACAAGCAGTTACATGGAAGGTCTTTCACCATTGTGACTGATCACAAGCCTCTGATGGGACTGTTTGGAGACCACAAGCCGGCCAGCCCGATGGCCTCTGCTCACGTAGCAAGATGGCATATGATCCTGTCTGCCTACAGCTACAAGATAGTCCATCGAGAAGGCAAGAAACACCAGAATGCAGATGCGTTGTCGCACTTGCCGATCCACGAAGACGACTCTTCATGGAATCATCCGGAGCTCGCCGAGCTTGATGACGCACCAGAGACAGGCATCAACATGCTCACCGATCTGGACACACGCCCTGTTGATGCTCAGGGAGTGAAGAGAGCCACCAAGAAGGACAGAGTTCTCTCCAAGGTGAAGAAACACATCATGGAAGGGTGGCCAAGTGCAAGGAATCTTCCAGAAGAAGTAAAGCCCTTTGCCAGCAAGAAAGAAAAGCTGTCAGTTGAGGATGACATAATCCTGTGGTGACCAGGAGTGGTCATCCCAGATAATCTGGAGATGAGGACAAGAATCCTTGAAAAACTTCATGGCACGCACCCTGGCATCCGAACCTTGTACCTTGAGGTCCTTCTGTTCCTCCGCACCGTTCACTCTCTCCCTCCCTCCCTCTCCCCCCTCCCTCTCTATCCCTCCCTCCCCCTCCCTCTCTCCCTCTCCCTACTTCTCTCTCCCTCCTCCCTCTCCTTCCCATCACTTCTCCGTCCCACGTTCTCTCAACCCTTTCCTCCTCCCCTCCTTCTCCCACCATCATCTTTCTCTTCCTCCCCTCTCTTTCTCTCCCTTCACCCTCTCTTTCTCTCCCTCTCTCTCAGTCCCTCTTTTTCTCTCTCCTCTCTCCCTCTCTGTACCTTTCCCTCTCTCCACCGCTCTTTTTGCCCTATCTCTCTACCCCTATCTCTTGCCCCCTCTCTCTCTGTCCTTCTCTCATTCACTATCTCTCCTTCCTCTCCCCTCCCTTTCTCCTTCCCCTCAATTCTCCCTCCCTCCTGGCAACACTTCCCTCTCCCTCCCGCTCTCCCCCTCCCTCTCTACCCCCCCTCTCTACCCCCTCTCTCTCTGCTCTCCTCCATCCCACTCTCCCCTTCTCCCTTTCCCCCTCTCCCTCCAATTCTCTCTCTCTCCCCTCTCTCTCTCCTCCCCCCCTCTCCCCCTCTCTCTCTCACCCTCTCACCCTTTTCTCCTCCTCCCTCTCCCCCTCTTTTCTCTCTCTCTCTCTCTCTCTCTCTCTCTCTCTCTCTCTCTCTCTCTCTCTCTCTCTCTCTCTCTCTCTCTCTCTCTCTCTCTCTCTCTCTCTCCCTCCCTCCCTCCCTCCCTCCCTCTCTTCCCTTCTCCCTTTCCCCCTCTCCCTCCCATTCTCTCCTCCCTCCCTCCCTCCCTCCCTCCCTCCCTCCCTCCCTCCCTCCCTCCCTCCCTCCCTCCCTCCCTCCCTCCCTCCCTCCCTCCCTCCCTCCCTCCCTCCCTCCCTCCCTCCCTCCCTCCCTCCTTCCCTCCCTCCCTCCCTCCTTCCCTCCCTCCCTCCCTCCCTCCCTCCCTCCCTCTCCCACACAGACAGCATTATTTCCACGATGCTGGGGAGGTTTTTATTTCACATCCGTCCGCGGGACGTCCCATCTCAGGATGGAGGTGGGGGAGGGAGGGAGGGAGGGAGGGCGGGGGGGAGAGGGCAGGGGTCCTCTCATTAGGCATAAGGGTATTTACAGCAGTACCCCACGTCACATTTCAAGGAGGCTACAAACTCTTCTTCGCCTTCACATCCACCTGCACGACACGTTCCGATGGTGCTGTCACAGCTACGGCCACCTGTGGAGAGACAAGACTGTCAGACCCTCTCTCTGTCTCCCTCCGCCCCCCTCCCTCCCCTCCACACCCATCAACACACCACTCCCCCTCTCTCCCCATCTCTCTCTCCTCTCTTTCTTCCTCCCTCCCCTCCCTCTCTGTCTTTCTTTCTCCTCTGACTTTCTCTCTTTCTCCCTGTGTTTCCCCCCTCTTTCTCTCTCACTCCCTCTCATTCTCTCTCTCTTTCTCCCTGTCTCTCTCCTCTCTTTCTCACTCTCTTCTCCCTCCCTTCGTTCCCCCTCCCTGTCTTTCTTCCCCTCTCTCTTTGTCTCTCTCTCTTCCTGTCTCTCTCCCTTTCTCTCTCTCCTCTACCTCCATCCCCTCTCCCTCCTCCACTCCCTCTCCCCCCGTCCCCTCCCTCCCTGTCTCTCTCCCCTCTTCTGATCCATTCTCCCTCTCTCAGTCCCACTCTCTCTCTCTCCCCTTCTCTCCCTCCCTCTTTCTCTCAGTGCCCTTCCCTCTCTCCCTCGACTGCTCTTTGCTTTCTCTATCTCTCTTGTCATGGGAATAGCGCACCCGGTGGTGCAGTACCGGGGATATATGACCCATGAGACTGTAGCCAGAGTGATCCTGAACCCAAGACTGGAGTGTAAAGCCTCTATTAATTAGTTGTGTAGCTCTACTGTAGCAGGTTACAGAAAGGAAACACACTAACAAAACATGGTGTCAGATCGGGGCCTGTTTCAGGATCAATCGAAAGGACGACAGCAGACGATGTTTGTGAGTAATTACTGCTGAGAGACGACTGTGGGGCCTACATTGTTTCCATTGATAAAGGGGCGGATTTATCAGGAAAATGGAGCAGCTGAAGCCCCCTAGGCAAATGAATTTTGAGGCAAGGGACCTGCCAATGGAGTGGAGACAATGGAGGGAAGAGTTTGAGCTCTATGTTGATTTGAGCATGGAAGGGGAGGAGGAGGACAAGACAATGAGGAAACTGCTCATGTACCTAGTTGGACCGCAAGGGAGAGAGCTCTACCAAACGCTCGAGACACGGACGCCGGAGGGCAAAGTACAAGAAGTTACGCTAGCGCAGGCACTCGATGCTTTCGAAAAGCATTGTCAACCCGTGAGGAACGAGACCGTCGACAGGTATAGATTCTTTATGCGGAGCCAAGAGAGAGGGGAGACTTTTGATTCGTTTTTAATAGAACTGAAGCTCTTGGCAGCTCATTGTGGTTTCAGAGAGTTGAAGGATTCACTGATACGTGATAGAATAATATGCGGCATAAGGGATGACATGCTGCGGGAAAGACTTCACCGAGAAACCTCACTTGACTTAGAAAAGTGTGTGAAGGCATGCCAGGCTTTGGTGCTGGCCAAGGCCAGAGTTGATGTCCTGGTAGGGGACCAGCGACAAGATGTCTGTGCAGTGAGACATGAGGGGAAACGATACCAGCCAACCATAGAGTGCAAATACTGTGGATACAAACATGAGAGAAAGAAGGAGAAATGTCCGGCATATGGCAGGGAGTGTTTCAAATGCTGTCAGAAAGATCATTTCGCCTCACAATGCATGGAAAAGCAGGGGCAGCAGAAGAAAGAAAAGAAAGGGAAAAAACCTGTGCATGCAGTGGTGGAAGTGGAGAGTTCCAGTGATGAGTATGATGACAATCAAGAGGTTGATGAAATTCACACAATGGAACTGCAACCAGAAGCAGGAAAAGCAGAAAGTGTGCACAGGGTTGAGGAGACTCAATTCCCAAAGAAAATCTTTGCGACCATGATGCTGAAAGGGAAGGAAGTAAAATTCCAGGTGGACAGTGGAGCCACATGTAACATCATTCCCAAGATGTATGCGAAGGATGTGGATGAAACCAAGCAAGTATTGTCCATGTACAACAATACGACAGTGGTGCCTCTTGGGAAAAGCACGATGAGACTGGTGAACCCGAAGAATGGAAGGAAATACAAAGTAGAGTTTGTAGTCCTGGAGGAAGACTGCATTCCAATCCTGGGAAGCGGGGCAGCCCAGCAGATGGGGCTCATCTCAGTTTGTACAGAGAACATAATGACACTGAGTGGCAGTGAAATCCCTCTGACCAAGGAAAGATTGATAGCGGAGTATGCTGATGTGTTTGAAGGGACAGGTAAATTTGAGGGCAAGTACCATCTGCTGGTAGCTGACAGCATAACGCCGGTGATCCACCCACCACGAAGAATCCCTGTAGCCTTACGGAGTAAGCTGAAAGAGGAGTTAGGCAGACTGACAGAAGCGGAAGTAATTGCCCCAGTAGAGACCCACACACCATGGGTATCAAGCCTTGTGTGTGTAGAAAAGCCCAATGGGAAGTTGAGAGTGTGTTTAGACCCGAGGGATCTGAACAAGGGGCTTAAAAGAAGTCATTACCCAATGACGACGATCGAAGATGTCCTCACCGACCTGAATGATGCCAAGGTCTTTAGCACGTTTGATGCCAAGAATGGGTTTTGGCATGTGGAACTGGATGATGAGAGTTCTCAGCTTACGACATTTAACACACCATATGGTAGATATAGGTGGAGACGCATGCTGTTTGGTCTGTCCACGGCCCCTGAGGAGTTCCAGCGATGACAGAACCAAGTGCTGGAGGGCCTGGAAGGAGTGTCTGTTGCTGACGACATCCTAGTGTTTGGGAAAGGAAAAACGGCAGAGGAAGCAGAAAGAGACCATGACAGGAAGGTTAAAGCTCTGATGGAGAACTTTATCTGAAGCTGAACATAGAGAAGGCAAAGCTGAAGGTGAAGGAAGTCACTTTCATAGGACATAGAGTCTCTGCTGCAGGACTGAAACCAGATCCAGGGAAGGTAGAAGCCGTGCTACAGATGCCTAACCCAAAGGATGTCCAAGGAGTGCAGCGATTTATTGGCTTTGTTAACTACTTGAGCAAATTCCTTCCTGGATTAAGTGACCTATGTGAACCGCTGCGCAAGCTGACACAGAAGGATGTAGTTTGGTGGTGGGCGCAGGTGCATGACAGGGTGGTGATGGACATAAAGAAGCTAGTAACTGCCAAGCCAGTACTCAGATACTATGATCCATCCAAGGAGCTGACAGTACAGGCCGACGCGTCAGAAACTGGACTTGGTGCGGCGCTGATGCAGGAGGGCCATCCAGTTGCCTATGCCAGCAGGGCCCTGACGGATGCGGAGACCAGATATGCACAAATAGAAAAAGAATTGCTGGCAGTGATGTTTGGTCTAGAGAGGTTCCATGTGTACACATATGGAAGGCCAGTGAATGTGCAGTCAGACCATAAGCCACTGGAGATAATCGCCACAAAACCACTTCATCGGGCACCAAAGAGATTGCAGAGGATGCTGGTGAGGATGCAGACCTATGATGTGACAATAAGATACAGACCAGGGAAGGAGATGCAGCTTGCAGATACGCTGAGCAGAGCATATATTCAGACTGGCAAGACTGACAAGACCATGAGAGAACTGGAGACTGTAAACCTGGCAAGGCACATCCCAATAGCACAGCCTCTGCTAAATGGCATAAGGGATGCAACAGGAGAAGATGAGACTATGCAGAAACTGCAAGAGGTGATCAAACGAGGCTGGCCAGAGAATAAGAAGGATGTTGACCCAGAGCTCATCTCCTATTTCCATGTGAGGGACGAGCTGAGTGTTGGAGATGGTCTCATATTTAGGGGAGAGAGAGTAATCATCCCTAAAGCCAGGAGACGCGACATGCTCACAAGAGTGCATGATTCCCACATTGGTGTGAATGGCTGTCTAAGAAGGGCAAGAGAATGTCTGCACTGGCCCGGAATGAGTGCAGAAATCAAGGACTTCATACAAAAATGTGAGACATGTCAAGCTCAAGGGAAAGAGCAACCAAAAGAAATGCTGCATTCCCATGAAATTCCAGAGAGACCATGGGCGAAGGTGGGTGCAGATTTGTTCCACTTGGATGGAAGGAACTATTTGATCACTGTGGACTATTTCTCAGGATATTGGGAAATAGACTATCTAGAGAAAACACTGGCAGTGAATGTCATCCATAAAATGAAAGGCCAGTTCGCAAGATATCGAATACCAGATCAGCTCATCACAGATAATGGGCCACAGTTCACAGCTGAGGAGTTCAAGAGATTTACCAAGAAGTGGCAGTTTGAACATACGAGCGCATCACCCTATTATCCACAGAGTAATGGGAAGGCGGAGAGCACTGTGAAAGTTGCGAAGTCATTGCTGAGGAAGGCTAAGGCTGCCGGAGCTGACCCTTACCTGAGCCTACTAGCTTTTCGCAACACACCAACACCTGGCATGAGTAGCAGTCCAGTTCAAAGATTGATGAACAGACGTACCAGGACCATTCTACCGACTACTCAGAGGCTGCTCAAACCTGAAATTCCCAAAAAAGTAAGAGACGAGTTGAGAGCAGCTAGAGACAGACAAGCAGACTACTACAACAGAGGATCTCAAGATCTGATTCCCCTGAAAGCTGGCGATCCAGTTCGAGCGAAGCCGACCGATAATCGACATCAGTCCTGGAGGAAGGCTGTGGTTGTCGGCCGTGTTGCGCAACCCAGATCTTATGAAGTCAGAACCGAGGTCGGCGTCATCTATCGTCGGAATCGGCGCCATCTGAGGAAGACCAACGAGCCATTTCATCGCGTTGATGTTGACCTAGATGACCTGGTGACGTTGCCTGAACCGGAGCGAGAAAATCGACCTATGAGCCGACCACCGGTCCCCAGGGAGCATCAAACCCTGACGACAAGATCTGGTAGATGCGTTCGAAAACCACGCTATCTGCAGGATTATGTGCCCACATAAGGATAGGGCCTGTACATGTAGTTGAATATAGATGTAAAGGCTATTAGGTTATGTTTAAAAAGTTAATGTTATATTTTCGGTTATAGTTTGATATGCATTGTTTTATGTAATGGCTAATAAAACTAAATAAATAAACAAACAAATTAATAGATAAAAAGGGAAAGGGAATGAGGAACCAGACATGTGTTGTTCAAAGTTTAGATAATTCCGAGCACTGAACTGTCGCAGATCCAAGGGAGGAAAATTTGGAAGCTACCACAGAAATGGATTGTCAAAGGCATGTTTGAAAATGGACTGTTGGAGACATGTTGGACTCAGTGAAATAAGATACCATGGAAGAATTTAATTTATGGCTATACATGTAAAGTTCCTGTACATATCTGTTTTGTATATAATGGGGGATGTTATGGGAATAGCGCACCCGGTGGTGCAGTACCGGGGATATATTACCCATGAGGCTGTAGCCAGAGTGTACCGATTGTACCGAAGCCAATTAACCTACAAACCCGCAAGTCTATGGAGTGTGGGAGGAAACCGGAGCGCCCGGAGAAAAGCCATGGCGAGAACGTACAAACTCCGTACAGACAGCACACGTAGTCAGGAATGAACCCTGTCCTTGGTGCTGTGAGGCAGCAACTCTACCGCTGCGCCATCATGCAGCCCTGTGTCATGTGTCTCCCCTCAAGCTTTCCCCGTGATCTCTCCCCCTCAGCAAGGCTTGTTCAGCAGCTCTGTGCCGAATGTTATTCAAAGTTCAAGGGAAATTAGCACAGCGGGCAAACTCTGCCAACACCTGGAGGGATGGACTGGGGGATAAACAAAGTCAGATGAGTCAGAGTTAGTGAGATTACATCTATACCATCCGCAAGTATGGAGGGGAGGGGGTGTGGGGTAATAAGGGACATCTGTACCGCCCCGTCACACACTTATCGGGGTCACACACACACACTCCAAAGACGTGCAGGTTTGTAGGGTAATTGGCCGGTAAAATTGTACAATGTCCCCAGTGTGTAGGATAGTGTTAGTGTGCGGGAATCACTGGTCGGTGTTGACTCGGTGGGCCGAAGGGCCTGTTTACATGCTGTATCTCTAAACTAAACTAAATCTTTCTGCTCTACAACACTTTTAGGGAACTGTGTACCTGCACTCCTAGATCCCTCTGCTCTTGATCTTGATCGGTTGTGCACGTGGGCTGAGGAATGGGTGATGGCGTTTAATACAGAGAAATGTGGGTTGTTGTATTTAAGGACAGATCCTGCACAGTGAATGGTCGGGCTCTGGGGTGTGTTGTAGAGCAGAGGGATCTAGGAGTGCAGGAATATGTTTCCCTGAAAGTGGCGTCACGGGTAGACAGGGGGTGTTATAGAGCAGAAGGATGTCGCAGTGCAGGTAGACTTCCCTGAATGTGGTGTCACACCTAGACAAGGTGTGTTGTAGAGCAGAGGGATCTAGGAGCGCAGGTAAACAGTTCCCTGAAAGTGGCCTCACAAGTAGCAAGGGTGGTCATAAAGGCTTTTGACACATTATTCTTCATCAGTCAGGATATTGAATATTGCAGTTGGGAGGTCATGTTGAAGTTGTATAAGACGTGGGTGAGGCCGCATTTTTAGTATTGTCTTAAGTTCTGGGCACAATGTTATAAGAAAGATGTTATCAAGCAGGAAAGGGTACTGAGAAGCTTTACAAGGATGTTGTCAGGACTCGAGGGGTTTGAGCTATAGGGAGGGGTTGGGGCAGGCTAGGACTCCATTCCCTGGAGCGCAGGAGGATGAGGAGTGATCTTATGGAGGTGTGCAATTCATGAGAGGAATAGATGTGGTAGATGCACTGAGTCTCGTACCCAGAGTAGGGGAATCGAGAACCAGAGGACATGTGTTTAAGGTGAGAGGGGGGAAAGATTTAATGGGAACCTGAGGGGTAACTTTCAGGGAAGTATAAACCTGCACTTCTTTAGATTTACTGAGCTGTATGTCTAAACTAAACTAGTGTGAACGGGCGATCGCTGGTCGGTACGGACTCGGTGGGCTGAAGGGCCTGTTTCCGCGCTGTGTCTTTACAGTAAACTAAACTGCAGGTTTAAGTTCGTTGGAGTCAATATCACCAACAACTTCTCCTGGACCACCCGTATTGAAGCAACGACCAAGAAAGCACACCAACGCCTCCACTTCCTGAGAAGGCTTAGGAAGATCAGCATGTCCCCGACAACTCTCACCAACTTCCACAGATGCTCCATAGAAAGCATTTTATCGGGATGCATCACAGCTCGGTTTGGGAACAGCTCCATCCAAGACCCACGAGAAATTGTAGAGAGTTGTGGACACAGCCCAGACCATCACACAAACCAACCTCCCTTCCATCGACTCCATCTACACCTCGCGCTGCCTCGGCAAGGCCAGCAGCTTAATCAAGGACCAGTCTCACCCCGGTCACTCCCTCTTCTCCCCTCTCCCATCGGGCAAGGGGTACAGAAGTGTGAAAACGCACACCATCAAATACAGGGGCAGTTTTTACCCGGCTGTTATCAGGCAACTGAACCGTCCTCTCACCAACTAGAGAGCGGTCCTGACCTCCCATCTACCTCATTGGAGGCCCTCGGACTATCTTTAATAGGACTTTACCTTGCACTGAACGTTATTCCCTTTAACCTGTATCTATACACTGTGGACGGCTCGATTGTAATCGTGTAGAGTCTTTCTGCTGACTGGATCGCACGCACACGTGTGTGTGTGTGTGTGTCCTAACCTTGTACCTTGAGTCCCTCTGTTCCTCTGCACCATTCACTCTCTCCCTCCCTCTCTCTCCCTCCCTTCCTCTCCCTCCGTCCCCCTCTCTCTCTCTCCCTCTCCCCCTCTCTCCCTCCCTCTCTCCTTCCCATCACTTCTCCGTCCCACCTTCTCTCAACGCTTTCCTCCACCCCCCTCCTTCTCTCACCATTATCTTTCTCTCCCCTCACTTTCTCTCTCCCTTCACTCTCTCTCTCTTTCCCTCCCTCTCTCTCACTCAGTCCTTCTCTTTCTCTCTCCCCTTCTCTTCCTCACTGTACCATTCCCTCTCTCCACCGCTCTTTTCTCTCTGTCTCTCTACCCCTATCTCTCGCCCTCTCTCTCTCTCTCTCTCTCCATTTCTCTCATACACCCTCTATCTATCCTTCCTCTCCCCTCCCTTTCTCCTTCCCCTCTTTTCTCCCTCCGTCCTGGCAACCAATCCCTCTCCCCCTCCCTCTGTCTCTCCCTCTCTCTCTCCCCCTCTCTCGCACCCCCCTCTCTCTTCCTCACTCCCCCTCTTTCTCTTCTCTCCCTCCTCTCCCTCCCTCCCTCCCTCCCTCCCTCCCTGCCTCCCTCCCTCCCTCCCTCCCTCCCTCCCTCCCTCCCTCCCTCCCTCTCTCCCTCCCTCCCTCCCTCCCTCCCTCCCTCCCTCTCCCACACAGACAGACACTAGACTTTATTTTCACGATGCTGGGGAGGTTTTTATTTCACATCCGTCCGCGGGACATCCCATCTCAGGATGGAGGTGGGGGAGGGAGGGAGGGAGGGGGGAGAGGGCAGGGGTCCTCTCGTTAGGCGGGAGGCTTTAAGCAGCACTGACCCCTGCGACAGGTCAGGTAGGGGGCGAACGTTTCTCCCGCTTCACAGTTACCAGATGGACGACATGTTCCGATGCTCCAGTAGCAGATTTGGTCATCTGTGGAGAGACAAGACCGATAGACCTTCTCTCTGTTTCCCTCTGCCCCCCTCCCTCCCCCCCTCCCCCCTACACCCATCAACCCACCACTCCCACTCACTCCCCCATCTCCTCTCCTCCTCCCTCCCTCCCCTCTCTCCATCTTTCACTCCCCTCTGACTTTCTCTCTTTCTCCCTCTCCTCTCCCTCCCTTCGTTCACCCTCCCTGTCTCTCTCCCCCTCTCTTTTTCTCTCTCTTCCTGTGTCTCTCCCCTCTTTCTCTCTCCCCTCTCCCTCCATCCCCTCCCTGTCTCTCTCCCCTCTCCCTCCATCCCCTCCCTGTCTCTCTCCCCTCTCCCTCCCCATTTTCCCTCTCTCACTCCCAATCTTTCTCTCCCCTCTTCTCTCCCTCTCTCTTTCCCTCAGTCCCCTTCCCTCTCTCCCTCTACCGCTCTTTGTTCTCTCTCCCTCCCTCCCCCTATCGATCCCACTCTCTCTATTCGAGATCCTCTCACCTCTCCCTTGACGGAATCAGAGAAAGGGGCGGGGAGAGAGATGGGCGAGAGGAGGGGGGAGAGAAAGAGGGAGAGAAAGGAACAGACCATGTGGGAAGAGAGAAAGAGGAATAGGGAGATAAGGGGAGAGAGAGAAGGGGGAGAGAAAGAGCAGAGAGGGGAGAGTGAGTGGGAAGAGAAGGGGGAGAGAGAGGGGGGAGTGAGAAAGAGCAGGGAGGGGAGAGCGAGTAGGGAGAGAGGGGGAGAGAGAAAGAGGAATAGAGAGAGAGAGAGAGAGAGAGAGAGAGAGAGAGAGAGAGAGAGAGAGAGAGAGAGAGAGAGAGAGAGAATTACCAAATTCAGGTCCTGGGTTGGGTCCTGGGTTGAGGCCTGGGATTGGTGGACGTGCGTGGACAATTCCCTGGGTTAGCAGTGTCGCTCCCACCATCACCAGTAGCAGCGCTCCCCACATCTCGTCCGGGCTCTGCTCAGTTTCTGGATCCTTCTGTCTGTGACCACCGGGGTGGGGACAGTTCTGTGTCTGGGGACGGGACGGGAGTCGGTATTTATGTCCGTCCCAGTCCCCACCCCCTCTCTCCCTCCCTCTCTCCCTCCTCCCTCTCTCTCCCTCCTTCTCTCTCTCCTCCTTCTCTCTCTCTCTCCCCTGACTCGCTCCAGGCCTTGGCAGAGATTCATCGCTGTGCAAATTCCCCTCGAACTTTGAATAACGTTGGGGACAGGGCTGCTGAGCAAGTCTCCCTGAGGGGGAGAGAGGGAGAGGTGACGGGGAGAGTTTGTGAGTAACCGGGCAAGTGTGAGGGGTTGCACTTTGGGAGGTCGAATGTAAGGAGAAAGTCTACAGTGAACGGCAAGACCCTGAACAGCATCGATGGACAGAGGCATCTTGGGGTCCAAGTCCACAGCTCCCTGAAAGTAGAGCAGAGGGATCTAGGAGCGCAGGTACACAGCTCCCTGAAAGTGGCGTCACAGGTAGATAGAGAGTGTTGTAGAGCAGAGGGATCCAGGAGCGCAGGTACACAGCTCCCTGAAAGTGGCGTCATAGGGAGATCGGGAGTTCAAATAGGCTTTTGACACATTGGCCTTCATCAGTCAGGGTATTGAGTATAGATGTTGGGAGGTCATGTTGCAGTTGTATAAGACATGGGTGAGGCCGCATTTCGAGTATTGTGTTCAGTTCTGGGCACCATGTAAAAAGAAAGATGTTGTCAAGCTGGAAAGGGTACAGAGAAGCTTTACGAGGATGTTGCCAGGACTGGAGGGGCCTGAGCTACAGGGAGGGGTTGGGGCAGGCTAGGACTCTATTCATTGGAGCGCAGGAGGATGAGGAGTGACCTTAGAGAGGTGTACAATCATGAGAGGAATAGATGTGGTAGATGCCCAGAGTATCGTGCCCAGAGTAGGGGAATCGAGAACCAGAGGACATAGGTTTAAGGTGAGAGGGGGGAAAGATTTAATGGGAACCTGAGGGGTAACTTTTTCTCACAAGGTGTGGAGAATGTGGAACGAGCTGACAGATGAGGTAGTTGAGGCTGGGACTATTCCAATGTTTAAGAAACAGTTGGACAGGTACATGGATAGGACAGGTTTGGAGGGATTTGAACTAAATGCCAGCAGGTGGGACTAGTGCAGCTGGGAGATGTTGGCCGGTGTGGGCAAGTTGGGCCGAAGGGCCTGTTTCCATGCTGTATCACTCTATGGGTTATAGGAGATTTCAACATGTAGGTAGACTGGGAAAATCAGGTTGGTACTGGACACCAGGAAAGGGAGTTTGTGGAGTGCCTCCGAGATGGATTCTTAGAACAGCTTGTACAGGAGCTTACCAGGGAGAAAGCAATTCTGGATTTAGTGTTGTATAATGAACCTGATTTGATAAGGGAATTCAAGGTAAAAGAGCCTTTAGGAGGCAGTGATCATAATATGATATGTTTTAATCAACAAATAGAGAGGGAGAAGGGAAAATCGGAAGTGTCAGTATTACAGTATAGCAAAGGCATGAGGCAGGAGCTGGCCAGAATTGACTGGAAGGAGACCCTAGCAGGGAAGACGGTGGAACAGCAATGGCAGGTATTCCTGGGAATAATGCAGAAAGTGCAGGATCAATTCAACCCAAAGAGGAGGAAAGATTCTAAGGGGAGTAAGAGGTGCCCGTAGCTGACAAGGGAAGTCAAGGACAGCATGAAAATAAAAGAGAAGAAGTATAACAAAGCAAAGAAGAGCGGGAAGTCAGATGATTGGGACTCTTAAAGAGCAACAGAAGATAACTGAAAAGGCAATACGGGGAGAAAAAATGAGGCGCGAAGGTAAGCTAGCCAATAATATAAAGGAGGATAGCAAAAGCTTCTTTAGGTATGTGAAGCGGAAAAAATAGTTAAGGGAAATGTGGGTCCCTTGAAGGCAGAAGCAGGTGAATTTATTATGGGGAACAAGGAAATGGCAGACGAGTCCAACCAGTACTTTTGATCTGTCTTCACTAAGGAGGATATAAACAGATGTTCTAGTGGTCAGAGATCCTAGGGTGACGGAGAAACTGAAGTAAATTCACATTAGGCAGGGAATGTTGGGTAGACTGATGGGACTGAAGGCTGATAAATCCCCAGGGCCTGATGGTCTGCATCCCAGAGTACTTAAGGAAGTGGCTCTAGAAATCGTGGATGCATTGGTGATCATTTTCCAATGTTCTATAGATTCAGGATCAGTTCCTGTGGATTGGAGGGTGGCTAATGTTATTCCACTTTGTAAGAAAGGAGGGAGAGAGAAAACGGGAAATTATAGACCAGTTTGACATCGGTGGTGGGGAAGATGCTGGAGTCAATTATAAAAGACGAAATTGCGGAACATTTCGATAGCAGTAACAGGATCGGTCCGAGTCAGCATGGATTTACGAAGGGGAAATCATGCTTGACTAATCTTCTGGACTTTTTTGAGGAAGTAACTGGGAAAATGGACAGGGAGAGCGGTGGATGTGGTGTACCTCGACTTTCAGAAAGCCTTCGACAAGGTCCCACATAGAAGATTGGTGGGCAAGATTAGAGCACATGGTATTGGGGGTAGGGTACTTAAGGGCCTGTCCCACTTTAGGCGATTTTAAGGCGACTGCCGGCGACTAGGCTGTCACTGACAGTTCGCCAGGTGTCGCGGGCATGATCGTAAGGAGTCTTCCAAAAATCGTAGTGGATCTCAGCGCGTCACTGAGAAAACATCCTGTTTGAAATTTCTCAGCGACAGCTGGCTTGACGCCAGGTATCGTTGCTTATTGCGGGCGCTGTCGCATGCTGTCCCCAGGTTTGCTAGGTTCTCTTAGATGCATTTAGAAGCATATTGTAGTGAGTCCAAACGAGCGATATTACCCAAAGACTTTATTGTCGATAAAACCCGTGACTAACGCAACGTGCTTACTCTTCGACTAACACTAACTTCGCTCGCTGATCTAATCTCTAACTCTAGTTTGGCGCCAGGCACTCAAATACCTCGCGCTCCCGCACCACCTGACCCGTAAACCAATCCGAGGGTTCTAGACTACCTGGCCAATCCGTATGTCCCTACATGACCCCCCCCAGAACCCTTGAAACCATACCTCACGGGGGCCCGAACCTCCCGCCCGGAACGTGTACGGAGGGGGGAAACCGATACCCCCGGCGTGACAGGAGGCGGGGAGGACGCCGCCGCTGGAGGCGATGGGGGGTCCACTGGAGCGGAGGGTGCGGGTGACGGGGGGCACTTGATCGGCAACGGCGGCCCGGGCCCAACCATAGGCGGCGGAGGCCCGAGAGGTGGCAAACAGGGCGCCGCTGGCGGGACCAGTGGAACGGCCACAGGCCGGCCCCGGCGCGGAGACTGAGCCACCGACACGGGGAGGTCCTGGTCCAAATGGGCAGGCTTGAGCCGGGACACCGAAACGAGCTTCTGGCGATTTCCCACCTGCAAGGTGAAGGTGACAGTCCCTCTTTTCAGCACCTGGAACGGGCCCTGGTAAACCGGCCGAAGAGGGGGGCGGTGGGAATCCTTCCGAAGAAACACGAAATCACAGCCCCGCAAGTCAGACGGAACGTGAACTGCCGTGCTTCCGTGACTGGAGGTCGGGAGTGGAGCCAGAGAACCCACCCGTGCCCGGAGGGAACCCAAAACTGACGTGACGGATGGCGGCAAGGCGGGAGTGAAAGGGAGAATGTCACCCGGCACCCGCAGGGGCGAACCGTAGACGAGCTCGGCCGAGGATGTGCCCAGCTCAGCCTTCGGGGCCGTACGAATGCCGAGGAGGAACCAAGGCAGCTGGTCAGCCCAATCGTAGCCGGTCAGTCGGGCACAGAGGGACGCCTTCAGCTGCCGATGGAAGCGCTCAACCATCCCGTTGGATTGGGGATGGTAGGTGGTGGTCTGCTGTAAACGAGACCCATACAACTGTGCCAGCGCGGCCCAGAGGGACGAGGTGAACTGGGCCCCCCGATCTGTGGTGATGATAGCCGGGACGCCGAAACGGGCCACCCAATGCAACGCCAGGGCCCGTGCACAGGAGGCCGCCGAGGTGTCCGACAACGGGAGCGCCTCCGGCCAACATGTAAACCGATCCACCACCGTCAGCAGATGAGTATAACCCCTAGAATAGGGCAATGGACCCACCAAATCCACATGGATGTGGAAAATATGGACGGGGGGAACCTCGAATCTCTGGTATGGGGGCTGGACATGGCGATGAACTTTGGAGGTCTGGCACGGAATGCAGGCGTGTGCCCAGGCTGTGCCAGACAAACCGGGCGGCCACCATGGCTGAAGTCGCCCTGATGGACGGATGTGCCAGGCCATGAATGGCCTCAAAAACCTTACGCCGCAGGGCAGCAGGCACCACCGGGCGAGGGCGTGGAAGGGAAACGTCACACCACAACTTGGTACCTGTGGGGCCACACGCCACCTGCTCCAAACGCAGTCCCGAGGCTGTGGAGGCGTACACCGCGGCAGTCCCTTCCAGGCGCTGAGCCTCCGCTAGCTCCTGGAAATCCACCTGTTTACCCACCACGGCTACGGAGGGAATGGCCGGCCGGGACAGGGCATCAGCAACGGCATTAAGCCTACCCGTAATATGACGGACATCGGTGGTAAACTCCGAAATCAGGGTTAGGTGCCGCTGCTGGCGAGCCGACCACGGATCAGAAACCTTAGCAAAAGCGAATGTCAGAGGTTTGTGATCCGTGTAGGCCACCAAAGAACGGCCTTCCAAAAAATAACGGAAGTGGCGGACTGCTAAATAAAGGGCCAGGAGCTCCCTATCAAACGCACTAGACTTGAGCTCCGCTCGAGAGAGCTGCCGGCTGAAAAACGCCAGGGGCTGCCAGTGACCGTCGACCTGCTGCTCCAAAACCCCACCCACCGCCACGTCTGAGGCGTCCACCGTCAGAGCCGTGGGGGCGGAGGAGCGTGGGTGTACGAGCATGGTGGCATTGGCGAGGGCCTGTTTGACCGCGGCAAAAGCCGTCTCTGCAGCTGCGGACCATACCAACTCTGCGGGGTTACCCGCGAGGCATTGAAAAAGGGGGCGCATGCCCCGAGCTGCTGCAGGCACGAACCGATGATAAAAGTTCACCATGCCCACGAATTCCTGCAAGCCCTTGATGGTAGTAGGGCGAGGGAAAGAGCGGACCGCGTCCACCTTAGCTGGTAAAGGAGTGGCACCGGCCGGAGTAACCCGGTGACCCAAAAAATCCACCGCTGACAGGCCGAATTGGCATTTGTCCGGATGGAGAATCAGGCCGTGGTCTTGCAGCCTCTGGAACACCGTGCGGAGGAGGACCAAGTGCTCCTGGACCGAACGGTCCATCAGACGCTGGAATGACTGAGCTGCATTTTTAAGGCCGAAAGGCATACGCAACCACTCAAACAACCCGAACGGAGTAATGGTAGCCGTTTTTGGAATGTCCGGCGGGTGGACCGGGATCTGATGATATCCCCGCACTAAATCGATTTTTGAAAAAATTGTAGCCCTCTCCAGGCTAGCTGAGAAGTCCTGAATGTGCGGAATCGGGTAGCGGTCCGGCCGTGTTGCCGCATTGAGTCGACGGAAGTCCCCACATGGTCTCCACCCCCCAGACGCTTTGGAAATCAAATGCAAGGGGGAGGCCCACGGACTATTCGAAGGCCGAATAATTCCCAGCCTCTCTAAGTTTAGGAACTCCTCTCGAGCCATGGCCAGCTTGTCGGGTGGGAGGCGCCGTGCCCGGGCAAAAACCGGCGGCCCCTCGGTCGGGATGAAATGAACGACCCCGTGCTTCTCGGAAGGTGCATCGAAACGCTGGACGAGGAGCTGTGGGAAGTCTGCTAGGACCGCATCGAACTGACCGGGAGCTGTGGTAATGGCCTGGATCGCTGGGCTGGGTGGGGCGGCACTTGTAGAAGCCTCCGGCCCGGTACCTCGGGGCCGTACGCTAGCCGAGGGTTGCAGGCCCCTCCCGCGGACGTCTGCGACCAAAGAAAACGCCCAAAGGAAATCCGCACCCAAAATGGCCTGGCCCACATCCGCAACGATGAAATCCCAACGGTAGGTCCAGGACTCGAAGGACAGGGACATGGCCCTTTTACCGTAAGTACGGATGGGGCTACCGTTCACTGCAATGAGGGGTGGCCCCTTCCCCCCCCACTCGAACTTCGCAGTCATAGGGGGGCACAATACTCACGACCGCTCCCGTATCCACTAGAAAAACGATCCCGGTACTCTGATCTGTAGCGTAGAGACGGTAGTTACGGCCAATCGAGACTGCCTCTACATTCGATCGGCCCAGGCATTTCCCGGAAACGAACACGGGGCTCTGCAGCTTCGTGCCTCACTGCCCCACCGCTGATGGAAAAAGCACCAGCCGCGCCTATTCGGCCCTGTTGGTCGAGCCCGCTGCCAATGAACAGGCGCCGCCGCCCTCTCTTGGCGGGCCGACTGCGAAATAGCGGCCGATGTGTCGCTCTCCCGGCCGTACCCCCGACTGCCGCTGGGCCTCGAGACCCGGTTAACAGAGCCGTCTCGGGTGTGCTGCTCCCTAACGAGCGCGTCGGCTTTCTCGGCGAGCGCTACCGGATCTTCAAAAGAGACGTCCGCCAACACCAACCTGACGTCCCGGGGTAGCTTCTCCCGAAAGGCCGCTTCGAACACCATGCACGGCTGATGGTCGCCCATCAAAGTCAGCAACTCGGACATCAACTCCGACGGCAGCCGCTGCCCCAGCTCTGGCAAATGGAGTAGCTTCAGAGCCCGCTGGTTCTGGCTCCAGCCGAAAGTCCTCAGCAGGAGCCTCTTGAGCCCCACGTACTGCTCCGTTTGGGGTGGACTGGTCAGGTATTGACCGACCCACGCAGCCACCTCCGCCTGCAGACAGCTCACCAGGTGGTGGAACTTCTCCTCGTCGCTCTCCACCCTCTTAATATGGAACTGTGATTCCGCCTGCACAAACCACAGGTGCGGCTGATGGGCCCAGAACGGCGGTAGATGAATCTCGCCCGCGCTCGCTCCCGCCTGCGACATGTTGCTGCTTCGATTCTTACGTTCGAGGTCACCAATGTAGTGAGTCCAAACGAGCGATATTATCCAAAGACTTTATTGTCGATAAAACCCGTGACAAACGCAATGTGCTTACTCTTGGACTAACACTAACTTCGCTCGCTAATCTAATCTCTAACTCTAGTTTGGCGCCAGGCACTCAAATACCTCGCGCTCCCGCACCACGTGACCCGTAAACCAATCCGAGGGTTCTAGACTACCTGGCCAATCCGTATGTCCCTACAATATCATATTAAAATAAGTAAAGTCATTTCAAAATACCATAAAATGCTTGTGTTTAACCAATTTATTTACCGTCAGGACATTTGACAGGTAGATTGGAGGCGACAATTTGACGGTCAAGTAAGCGTGGGAATTTTCGTGATGCTTTTGGCCTCAGCCATTACATTTAAAGTGGGCTCCCAACCCAGATATGCAACCCATAAACCAGATATGCATCTCCCTTACATTTTCAAAGATTGCCCACAAACTTTGTGCTGCCCTGTGTCATGTCCCTATGCTCAAACTCTGCCCGTGATCACTCCCTCTCCCCCTCAGGGAGACTTGCTCAGTAGTCCTGTGCCGAACATTATTCTAAGTTCGAGGGAAATTAGCACAGCGGGCAAACTCTGCCAACACCTGGAGGAATGGACTGGGGGATAAACAAAGTCAGATGAGTCAGAGTTAGTGAGATCACATCTATACCATCCGCAAGTATGGAGGGGAGGGGGTGTGGGGTAATAAGGGACAGCTGTACCGTTCCATCACACACTTATCGGGGTCACACACTCACACTCCAAAGACGTGCAGGTTTGTAGGGTAATTGGCCGGTAAAATTGTACATTGTCCCCAGTGTGTAGGATAGTGTTAGTGTGCGGGAATCTCTGGTCGGTGTTGACTCGGTGGGCCGAAGGGCCTGTTTACATGCTGTATCTCTAAACTAAACTAAATCCTTCTGCTCTACAACACTTTTAGGGAACTGTGTGCCTGCGCTCCGAGATCCCTTTGCACTTGATCTTGATCGATGGACAGGTGGGCTGACGAATGGTTGATGGAATTTAATACGGAGAAATGTGAGTTGTTGTATTTAGGGGCAGAACCTGCACAATGAATGGTCGGTCTCTGGGGAGTGTTGTAGAGCAGAGGGATCCAGGAGCACAGGTACACAGTTCCCTTAAAGTGGCATCACGGATAGACAGGGAGTGTTGTAGAGCAGAGGGATCTCGGAGTGCAAGTATATTGTTGACTGAAAGTGGTGTCATGTGTGGACAGGGAGTGTTGTCGATCAGAGGAATCTAGGAGCGCAGGTACACAGTCCCCTGAAAGTGGTGTCACAGGTAGTCAGGGAGTGTCATGGAGCTGAGGGATCGAGAAGTGCAGGTACATAGTTTCCTGAAAGTGGTGTCATGTGTGGAGAGGGAGTGTTGTGGAGCAGAGGGATCTAGGAGTACAGGGATAGGTCTCCCTGAAAGTGACGTTATAGTTAGACTGGGAGTGTTGTAGAGCAGAGGAATCTAGGAGCGCATGTACATAGTTCCCTGAAAGTGGAGTCACAGGTAGACATGGAGTGTGGTAGAGCAGAGGGATCTAGGAGAGCAGGTACACAGTTCCTTGAAAATGGCGTCACAGGTAGGTAGGGTGGTCATAAAGACTTTTGACACATTGGCCTTCATCAGTCAAGACATTGAGTATAGCAGTTGGGAGGTCATGTTGCAGTTGTATCAGACGTGGGTGAGGCCGCATTTTGAGTATTGTGTTCAGGTCTGGGCACCATATTATAAGAAAGATGTTGTCAAGCTGGAAAGGGCACTGGGAAGATTTACAAGGATGTTGCCAGGTCTCGAGGGGCCTGAGCTACAGAGTGGTTGGGACAGGCTAGGACTCTATTCATTGGAGCACAAGTGGATCAGGAGTGATTTATACAGGTGTACAAATCATGAGAGGAATAGATCTGGTAGACGCACAGAGTCTCGTGCCCAGAGTAGGGGAATTGAGAACCAGAGGACATATGTTTAAAGTGAGAGGGGGGAAAGATTTAATGGAAACCTGAGGAGTAACTTTTTCACACAAGGTGTGGTGGGCGTACGGAACGAGCTGCCAGAGGAGATAGTTGAGGCTGGGACTATCCCAAAGTATAAGAAACAGTTAGACAGGTACATGGATAGGACATGTTTGGAGGGATATGGACCAAATGCAGCTGGGAGATGTTGGTGGGTGTGGGCAAGTTGGGCCGAAGGGCCTGTTTCCATGCTGTATCACTGTGACACCTAATCAGCCCATGTCCATCTAAGTGCGTGTATATCCAATCCCTCAGTTTGTTGGCTTTGTTAACATTTGTAAATTGTTCCTGGTGTGTGGGTTAGTGCTAGTGTACCGAGTGATCGCTGGTCGGCACGGACTCGATGGGCCGAAGGGCCTGTTGCAATGCTGAAGTTAAAATCTAAAGGAGTGCAGTTTTATAGTTCCCTGAAAGTAGCGTCACAGGTAGATAGGGAGTGTTGTGGAGCAGAGGGATCTAGGAGCACAGGTACACACACATGGGATTTAGTTTAGTTTAGAGACACAGTGTGGAAACAGGCCCTTCGGCCCACCAGTCTGCGATGACCAGCGATCACCCCGTACACTAACACTATCCTACACACACGTGGAACAATTTACAATTGTACCCAAGCCAATTAACATACAAACCCGCAAGTCTTTGGCGTGTGGGAGGAAACCGGAGCACCCGGAGAAAACCCACACGGCCACGGGGAGAACGTACAAACTCCGTGCAGACAGCACCCGTAGTCGGGATCAAACCAGGGTCCTTGGTGCTGTGAAGCAGCAACTCTACTGCTGCACCATCGTGCTGCCCTGTGTCATGTGTCTATCCACAAACTCTCCCCGTGATCTCTCCCCCTCAGGGAGACTTGCTCAGCAGCTCTGTCCCGAGCGTTATTCAAAGTTCGAGGGAAATTAGCACAGCAAACACCTGGAGGGATGGACTGGGGGATAAACAAAGTCAGATGAGTCAGAGTTAGTGAGATCACATCTATACCATCGCAAGTATGGAGGGGAGGGGGTGTGGGGTAATAAGGGGCATCTGTACCGCCCCGTCACACACTTATCGGGGTCACACACACACACTCCAAAGACGTGCAGGTTTGTAGGGTAATTGGCCGGTAAAATTGTACATTGTCCCCAGTATGTGGGATAGTGTTAGTGTGCGGGAATCGCTGGTCGGTGTTGACTCGGTGGGCCGAAGGGCCTGTTTACATGCTGTATCACTAAACTAAACTAAATCCTTCTGGTCTACAACACTTTGAGGAAACTGTGTACCTGCGCTCCGAGATCCCTCTGCTCTACCACACTTCCTGACGCCCCTTACAGGTAACTATGTACCTGCGCTCCTAGATCCCTCTGCTCTTGATCTTGATGGGTTGTGCAGGTGGGCTGAGGAATGGTTGATGGAATTTAATACAGAGAAATGTGAGTTGTTGTATATAGGGGCAGAACCTGCACAGTGAATGGTCGGGCTGTGGGCACTGTTGTAGAGCAGAGGGATCTAGGAGCACAAGTACACAGTTCCCTGAAAGTGGTGTCACAGGTAGGTAGGGTTGTCATAAAGGCTTTTGGCACATTGGCCTTCATCAGTCAAAGTATTGTGTATAGAAGTTGGGAGGTCATGTTGCAGTTATATAAAACGTGGGTGAAGCCACATTTAGAGTATTGTGTACAGTTCTGAGCACCTTGTTATATGAAAGATAGTTTGAAGCAGGAAAGGGTACTGAGAAGATTTACAAGGATGTTGCCAGGACTCGAGGGGCCTGAGCTACAGGGAGCAGTTGGGGCAGGCTAGGACTCTATTCATTGGAGCATAAGTGGATGAGGAATGATTTATAGAGGTGTATAAATCATGAGAGGAATAGATCTGGAAGACGCACAGAGTATCGAGCCCAGAGTAGAGGAATCGAGAACCAGAGGACATGGGTTGAAGCTGAGAGGGAGGAGCCAGCCTTCCATCACAGTGAGGAACGTGGGGAATCCGCTGTGGTGGATGTTTAAGTTAACCTTTATGTAGTTGTGTGTCTTGCTGCTTTTTCTGGTATGGCTGTACGGTATATCGAGTTTCACTGTACCTGAATTGTTACACGGGACAATAAAATACTTTTGAACCTATGTCTTGGACGTTGTACAATGGCGTGTGACAATAATAAATCAATGACGATTGATAAGGAATAAATTAATTCTTCACAGTTTCTCTTGGATTTGACAAGAGCTCGGAAATGCAGGCAGACGCAACTGGAAACGGGTTCATGTGAGCAGAGGTTCTTCCCAGTCCATTAGATACAAACAGGTTTTGGTAGGTTTATTTGAAGCCACAGGCAAGTGAATAAGAAACATAGAAAATAGGTGCAGGAGGAGGCCATTTGGCCCTTCGAGCCAGCATTGCCATTCAATATGATCATGGCTGATCATCCACAATCAGTAACCTGTGCCCAACTTCTCCCCATATCCCTTGATTCTACTAGCCCCCAGAGCTCCATCCAACTCTCTCTTAAATTCATCCAGTAATTTGGCCTCCACTGCCCTCTGGCAGAGAATTCTACTAATTCCCAACTCTCTGGGTGAAAAAGTTCCTTCTCACCTCAGTTTTAAATGGCCTTCCCTTCATTTTAAGACTGTGGTTCCTGGTTCTGGACTTCCCCCAACATTGGGAACATTTTTCCTGCATCTAGCTTGTCCAGTCCTATTATAATTTTGTATATCTGTATAATTTGGTCATAAATGCTGATTTTAAGAGCATGCTAAATGACAAAAGTTGTAACACTGCCATTCCAAACCCAACAGACTATATATTCTGAAGATAGTACTCCAAAGACGTACAGGTATGTAGGTTAATTGGCTGGGTAAATGTAAAAAAAAATTGTCCCTAGTGGGTGTAGGATAGTGTTAATGTACGGGGATCGCTGGGCGGCGCGGACTTGGAGGGCCGAAAAGGCCTGTTTCCGGCTGTATATATATGATGATGATGATATGATAGACACAAAAGGCTGGAGTAACTCAGCGGGTCAGGCAAAAAAGAATATCACTGTTTCTTGGTACGTCCAATAATAAAAGATTCGTTGAACCATTGAACTAGCATATCAATGTACCTCTCTAAAAGTTCAGTTCAGTTTAGTTTATTGTCACGTGTACCGAGGTACAGAGAAAAGCTTTTGTTGCGTGCTACCCAGTCAGTGGAAAGACAATGCAATCGAGCCATTAACAGTGTACACAGATACATGATAAGGGAGTATCATGTATTCAATACCTGTGCCTGTACTCTCTGGAGTTTAGAAGAATGAGGGGGGAACTTCATTGAAATGTACAGAACAGTGAAAGGCTTGGATAGAGTTGATGTGGAGAGGATGTTCCCATTAGTGGAAGAGTCTAGAACACAAAGCCATAGCCTCAGGATTAAAGGACGTTCCTTTAGGAAGGAGATGAGGAGGAATTTCTTTAGTCAGAGGGTGGTGAATCTGTGGAATTCTTTGCCATAGATGGCCGTGGAAGTAAAGTCAGTGGATATATTTAAGGCAGAGATAAATAGTTTCTTGATTCGTACGGGTGTCAGAGGTTATGGGGAGAGGGCAGGAGAATGGGGTTAGGAGGGAGAGATAGATCAGCCACGATAGAAACATAAATAAAATAGGTGCAGGAGTAGGCCCTTCGAGCCAGCACCGTCATTCAATATGATCAAGGCTGATCATCCAAAATCAGTATCCCGTTCCTCATATCCCTTGATTCCGCTGGCTTTTACCTCATATCCCTTGATTCCGCTAGCCCTAAGAGCTAAATCTAACTCGCTCTTGAAAGCATCCAGTGAATTGGCCTCCACTTCCTTCTGTGGCAGAGAATTCCACAGATTCACAACTCTCTGGGTGAAAAAGTTTTTCCTCATCTCAGTCCTAAATGGCCAACCCCTTTTTCTTAAACGGTGACCCCTGGTTCTGGATTGAATGGCTGAGTAGACTTGATGGGCTGAATGGCCTAATTCTACTCCGATCACTTATGACATGATAACGTTTAGTGCAGGGAAAAGCCAGTAAAGTCCGATCACAGATAGTCCGAGGGTTTCCAACGAGGTAGATAGTAGCTCAGGAGTGCTCTCCAGTTGTGGTAGGACGATTCAGTTGTATCGAAAGCCTCTTAAATGGGACTAACGGAATGGGACTAACAGAGAAAGAGCGGGCAACTGATCGGACCATTACTTGTGACATTACGTGACAATAAAGAAGCATTGAACCATGGAACTACTTCCTCACAGAGTCCATCTGACCCAACAAAAGCAGAATCAAAATATATTCCTGGGACTTGCATGTTCTCTCTGCACACTTATTATCAGGAGAGCAGTCCTGAACTACGATCCATCTCAGCAGAGACCCTCGGACTAACTTTGTTTAGTTTAGAGATACAGTGTGGAAACAGGCCCTTTGGCCCACTGAATCCGCACCGACCAGTGATCCCTGCTCACTGACACGATCCTACACGCACTAGGGATAATTCTACATTTATACCAAGCCAATTAGCCGACAAACCTGTACGTCTCTTTGGAGTGTGGGAGGAAACCGAAGATCCTGGAGAAAGCTTAAGCAGGTCATGGGGAGAACGTACAAACTCCGTACAGACAGCACCCGTGGTCAGGTTGGAAACCGGGTCTCTGGCTCTGTAAGGCAGCAACTCTACCGCTGCATCACCGTGCCACCACTGTTGCTGACCCTTCATCAGCGCTGGGCTCTCAGAAGAACAAAATCGGGCTCTGCCTCAAAAAGACAGCCAGCATCGTCCGAGACCCACACCACTCTGGCCATATCATTCCTGCCATCGGGAAGAAGGTACAGGAGCCTGAAAACTAACGTCCAGGTTCAGGAACAGCTTCTTACCTACAGCCATCGGGCTATTAAACACTACAACATCCAAACTACATCCACTCGGAGGCATTGGTTTGTCTTTTTGCACTATTATTATTTGTTTATTTCTTTGTTTTGATATGTATATGTATGCATATATATATAAATATATATTTTTTTTTATAGTCATAAGGTCATGTGATAGGAGCAGAATTATGCCATTTGGCCCATCAAATCCACTCCGCCATTCTATCATGGTTGATCTACCTCCCTCCTAACCCCATTCTCCTGCCTTCTCCCCATAACCCCTGACACCCGCACTAATCAAGAATCTACTTATCTCTGCCTTAAACTTTTTTAACTGTTATAACTTTTAAAACTTTTAAAAATATAATGTTTACAGAGTAAATAAGCTCTGAACGACAGATGCTGTCTGACCCGCAGATTTACATAGAATAATAGAAAATAGGTGCAGGAGTAGGCCATTCGGCCCTTCGAGCCTGCACCGCCATTCAATATGATCATGGCTGATCATCCAACTCAGTATCCCGTACCTGCCTTCTCTCCATACCCCCTGATCCCTTTAGCCACAAGGGCCACATCTAACTCCCACTTAAATATAGCCAATGAACTGGCCTCAACTACCTTCTGTGGCAGAGAATTCCACAGATTCACAACTCTCTGTGTGAAAAAAAACCTTCTCATCTCGGTCCTAAAAGACTTCCCCCTTATCCTTAAACTGTGACCCCTTGTTCTGGACTTCCCCAACATCGGGAACAATCTTCCTGCATCTAGCCTGTCCAACCCCTTAAGTTTCTATAAGATCCTCCCTCAATCTTCTAAATTCCAGCGAGTACAAGCCTAGTCTATCCAGTCTTTCTTCATATGAAAGTCCTACCATCCCAGGAATCAATCTGGTGAACCTTCTCTGTATTCCCTCTATGGCAAGAATGTCTTTCCTCAGATTAGGAGATCAAAACTGTATGCAATACTGCAGGTGTGGTCTCACCAAGGCCCTGTACAACTGCAGCAGAACCTCCCTGCTCCTATACTCAAATCCCCTCGCTATGAATGCCAACATACCATTCGCTTTCTTCAATGCCTGCTGCACCTGCATGCCTACTTTCAATGACTGGTGCACCACGACACCCAGGTCTCATTGCATCTCTCCTTTTCCTAATCGGCCACCATTCAGGTAATAGTCTGCTTTCCTGTTCTTGCCACCAAAGTGGATAACCTCACAAAATACTCCAGTGTTTTGTGTCTATCTTCAGTATAAACCAGCATATGCAGTTCTTTCCCACACACACACTTGAGGGCGTTGGTTTTGTCCTTTTGCACTATTATTTACGAGGATGTTGCCTGGACTAGAGGGTCTGAGCTATCGGGAGAGGTTGAGTAGGCTGGGACACTATTCCCTGGAGATAGGAGGATGAGGGGGTGATCTTATAGAGGTGTGCAAAATCAGGAGAGCAATTGATCAGGTAGATGCACAGAATCTCTTATCCAGAGAAGGGGAATCGAGGACCAGACGACATACAGTAGCTTCAAGGTGAAGGGGAAGAGATTTAATAGTAATCTGAGGGGTAATGTTGGTGGTGGATGTATGGAACGAGCTGCTGGAGGAGGTAGTTGAGACTGGGACTATCCCGACCTTTAAGAAACAGTTCGACAGGTACATGGATAGGACAGGTTTGGAGAGATATGGACCAAACACAGGCAGGTGGGTCTAGTGTAGATGGAACATGTTGGCTGGTGTGGGCAAGTTGGGCCAAAGAGCCTGTATATATATATAGAGATGTATAAAAACTTTTTAAACTCATTTTTAATATCATTTAGAGAGTACTATACATATTCTGTTGCGCTGCTGCAAGTAAAAGTGTCATTGTTCTATCTGGGACATATGACAATAAAACTCTCTTGCCTCTTGAGTTTCCACGTCTAACCTGTCTCACCGAAGATCTGCCTTTGTTCACTCAATGCACTGCCACACAGTGGGTCCAGAAATGGTAGGGAGATGTCGGAGATATGCCGTACGTACACTGGCCCCATCCCCGAACTCTACCTCCGCTACATCGACGACTGCATTGGTGCTACCTCTTGTACCCATGCAGAACTCACTGACTTCATACACTTCACTTCCAATTTCCATCCTGCTCTTAAATATACTTGGACTATCTCCAACATCTCCCTACCGTTTCTGGACCTCACCATCTCCATCACAGGAGACATACTAGTGACTGACATCTACTATAAACCCACTGACTCACACAGCTATCTGGACTACACTTCCTCCCACCTTGTCTCCTGCAAAAAGTCTGTACCCTACTCCCAATTCCTCTGTCTACGCCGCATCTGTGCCCGGAATGAGGTGTTTCACGCTAGGGCATCAGAGATGTCCTCATTCTTTAGAAAACGGGGCTTCCCCTCTCCCATTATAGATGAGGCTCTCACTAGGGTCTCTCCTATATCCCGCAGCTCCGCTCTTGCTCTCCCTCACCCCATTCGTAACAAGGACAAAATCCCCCTTGTACTCACCTTCCACCCCACCAGCCAGCGTATCCAACAAATCACCCTCCAACATTTCCGTCACCTCCAACGGGACCCCACTACTGGCCACATCTTCCCATCCCCTCCCCTTTCTGCGTTCCGCAGAGACCGTTCCCTCCGTAACTCCCTGGTCCACTCCTCCCTTCTTACCCAACCACCCCATCCCCGGGCACTTTCCCCTGCAACCGCAGGAGATGCAACACCTGTCCCTTTACCTCCCCCCTCAACTCCATCCAAGGACCCAAACAGTCTTTCCCGGTGAGACAGAGGTTCACCTGCACCCTCCTCCAACCTCTTCTATTGTATCCGATGCTCTAGATGTCAACTTATTTACATCGGCAAAACCAAACGCAGGCTCGGCGATCGTTTCGCTCAACACCTTCGCTCAGTCCGCCTCAACCAACCTGATCTCCCAGTGGCTGAGCACTTCAACTCCCCCTCCCACTCCCAGTCTGACCTTTCTGTGATAGGCCACCTCCAGTGCCATAGTGAGGTCCACCGGAAATTGGAGGAACAGCACCTCATATTTCGCTTGGGCAGCTTGCAGCCCAGCGGTATGAACATTGACTTCTCCAACTTTAGATAGTTCCTCTGTCCCTCTCTTCCCCTCCCCCTTCCCAGTTCTCCCTCTATCTTCCTGTCTCCACCTAAATCCTTCCTTTGTCCCACCCACCTGACATCAGTCTGAAGAAGTGTCTCAACCCGAAACGTCGCCCATTCCTTCTCTCCTGAGATGCTGCCTGTCGTGCTGAGTTACTCCAGCATTTTTGTGAAATAAATACCTCTGAGTCATGCTTATAGTTCCCTAGTGAGGAACCTGAACAGCCAGTCATTGTAAACGGATTAGCTGGGTCTCAGACATTCATGGATATTGGCTCTTGCCAGCTTGTGTGAAGTGGTTGCTTTTCACCACATGAGTCACTTTGTGCATCATTTAACGGCAGCAGGGAAACAATGCTTTTGCGGTCACCATTCTGTTACATTCAGACGCCTGCTGCAACACTTGACTGACCCCCAAGGCAGATTGATGAGATTTTCTTTCGATGCATTCACGCCTTCTGCAAATACATTTTAGTTGGGCGAGCTCAGCTTGAACCAACATATGAACATTTGCTGAACTTTAGTCATATTTCAATAGAGCTAATAACAAATTTTATTTCAAGAGTCAAGAGTGTTTTATTGTCATGTGTCAAAGATAGAACAATGAAATTCTCACTTGCAGCAGCACAACTGATCGACCACTGTGGACAAAGTTCAGTAGAAATACACATACTCACAAATACACCATATTTATATATCATATATATATCAGGCCATGTAATGTGAATATATATTATATACTGTATAGTGTAGAGACTTGACTGGCGTGCACAATACAATGTTTTAGACAATAGGTGCAGGAGGAGGCCATTCGGCCCTTCGAGCCAGCACCGCCATTCAATGCGATCATGGCTGATCATTCTTAATCAGTATCACGTTCCTGCCTTCTCCCCATACCCCCTGACTCTGCTATCCTTAAGAGCTCTATCTAGCTCTCTCTTGAATTAATTCAGATAATTGGCCTCCACTGCCTTCTGAGGCAGAGATTTCCACAGATTCACAACTCTCTGGCTGAAAACGTTTTTCCTCATCTCCGTTCTAAATGGCCTACCCCTTATTCTTAAACTGTGGCCCCTGGTTCTGGACTCCCCCAACATTGGGAACATGTTTCCTGCCTCTAACGTGTCCAACCCCTTAATAATCTTATATGTTTCGATAAGATCCCCTCTCATCCTTCTAAATTCCAGTGTATACAAGCCTAGCCGCTCCAGTCTGAAAAGTCCGGGAGCAGAGCAAGGACGCCCGTTGGCTGAGCAGTAAAGTAAGTGCTAATCACAGTTCAACAGGCAGTTTAAAAAGAGCGCCAAAAGGAAGTAGTAGTCAATTTGAAAAGTCCGGGAGCAGAGCAAGGACGCCCATTGGCTGAGCAGTAAAGTAAGTGCTAATCACAGTTCAACAGGCAGTTTAAAAAGAGCGCCAAAAGGAAGTAGTAGTCAATTTGAAAAGTCCGGGAGCAGAGCAAGGACGCCCGTTGGCTGAGCAGTAAAGTAAGTGCTAATCACAGTTCAACAGGCAGTTTAAGTGAGAAGTCAGGTAAATTGGACAATCAGGCAATTTAAATTGGTGATATAAGCAAGGCTCACAAAAGGGTGCAGCCCAGTGAGGGAAGTGCCCAGTGAGGGAAGTGCCCAGTGAGAAAAGTGCGAGTCTTCGGCGAGGAGGCTGAGGTGAGGAGGATACCTTTGTTTTAAGCCAGAGCTGGTTATAGGCACAAGGTGATGGCGGAAAAGTTGGTGCGGTGTGTTTCCTGCAGGATGTGGGAAGACAGGGACGTCGCGGGAGCTTCTGGGAGCTACACCTGCAAGAACTGTGTCCAGGTGCAGCTCCTGAAGGGACGTGTGGTGGAGTTGGAGAGGCAGTTGGATGACCTCAGGGCCATCCGGGAATGCGAGAGTTTCCTCGACAGGACCTATTGTGAGGCTGTCACGCCAAGGGTCCAGGTCGAGCGAAGGTGGGAGACTGTTTCCGGGGGGAGTGGACGTGGACTACAGGAGACCCCAGTGGCTGTGCCTATTGCAAATAGGTATACCCTCTTGGGAACTGTCGGGGCAGAAGACGTTTCCAGTCCGAGTGGCGGACCTGTTGGCAAGGATACACGACAGGGGAGACCGAAGTCTGGAAGAGCCGTAGTGGTCGGTGACTCCATAGTCCGAGGGACGGACAGAAGATTCTGTGGCAGCAGGAGGGACTTGAGGATGGTCTGTTGCCTCCCTGGTGCCAGGGTTCAACACATCACAGACCGGCTTCAGAAAATCCTAGCGAGGGAAGGCGATCAACCTGAAGTCGTTGTGCACGTGGGCACGAATGACGTCGGGCGGAAGAGGAAGGAGGTGCTACAGCGGGAGTTTAGAGAGTTGGGAAAAACGCTGAGAAGTAGGACGTCGAAGGTAGTTATCTCTGGACTGCTACCGGTACCTCGTGCTGGTGAGGCCAGGAACAGAGAGATAGAGGGTATGAATTTATGGCTGAGGGACTGGTGCAGAGAGCAGGGATTTAGATTTCTGGACCACTGGGATCTCTTCTGGGATAGGGGTGACTTGTACAAAAGGGACGGGTTGCATCTTAACAGCAGGGGGACAAACATTCTGGCAGGCAGGTTCGCTAGTGTGACACCTGTGGCTTTAAACTAAGTAGTGGGGGGGAGGGGTTAACAAATTGTGAATATGAAGATGAGGTAAAAGGGAATACAGGAGATATTGCAAAAGACTCTCGGAAGAATGGGAACAGAAGTTCTAGAGCGGAAAAGAAATTAAGGGCAGGGCCAATTGTGAACGATGTGAGAGGGGAGGTAAATACAGAAGTTAAAGTGTTGTACTTAAATGCGCGTAGTATAAAAAATAAAGTGGATGAGCTTGAGGCTCAGTTAGTCATGGGCAAGTATGATGTTGTAGGGATCACTGAGACATGGCTACAAGAGGACCAGGGCTGGGAACTGAATATTCAGGGGTACACAACGTATAGAAAAGACAGACAGGTGGGCAGAGGGGGTGGGGTTGCTCTGATGGTAAGGAATGATATTCATTCCCTTGCAAGGGGTGACATAGAATCAGGAGATGTTGAATCAGTATGGATAGAAATGAGAAATTGTAAGGGTAAAAAGACCCTAATGGGAGTTATCTATAGGCCCCCAAACAGTAGCCTCGACTTAGGGTGCAAGTTAAATCAGGAGATAAAATTGGCGTGTCAAAAATGTAATGCTACGGTGGTTATGGGAGATTTCAACATGCAGGTAGACTGGGAAAATCAGGTTGGAAATGGACCCCAGGAAAGAGAGTTTGTAGAGTGCCTTCGAGATGGATTCTTAGAACAGCTTGTACTGGAGCCTACCAGGGAGAAGGCAATTCTGGATTTAGTGTTGTGTAATGATCCTGATCTGATAAGGGGACTAGAGGTAAAAGAGCCATTAGGAGGCAGTGATCACAACATGATAAGTTTTACTCTGCAAATGGAAAGGCAGAAGGGAAAATCGGAAGTGTCGGTATTGCAGTATAGCAAAGGGGATTACAGAGGCATGAGGCGGGAGCTGGCCAAAATTGATTGGAAGGAGGCCCTAGCAGGGAAGACGGTAGAACAGCAATGGCAGGTATTCCTGGGAATAATGCAGAGGTTGCAGGATCAATTTATTCCAAAGAGGTGGAAAGACTCTAAGGGGAGTAAGAGACACCTGTGGCTGACAAGGGAAGTCAGGGACAGCATAAAAATTAAGGAGAGGAAGTATAACATAGCAAAGAAGAGTGGGAAGACAGAGGATTGGGACTCTTTTAAAGAGCAACAAAAGTTAACTAAAAAGGCAATACGAGGAGAAAAGATGAGGTACGAGGGTAAACTAGCCAATAATATAAAGGAGGATAGCAAAAGTTTTTTTAGGTACGTGAAGAGGAAAAAAATAGTCAAGGCAAATGTGGGTCCCTTGAAGACAGAAGCAGGGGAATTTATTATGGGGAACAAAGAAATGGCAGACGAGTTAAACCGTTACTTTGGATCTGTCTTCACTGAGGAAGATACACACAATCTCCCAAATGTTCTAGGGGCTGGAGAACCTAGGGTGATGGAGGAACTGAAGGAAATCCACATTAGGCAGGAAATGGTTTTGGGTAGACTGATGGGACTGAAGGCTGATAAATCCCCAGGGCCTGATGGTCTGCATCCCAGAGTACTTAAGGAGGTGGCTCTAGAAATAGTGGAAGCATTGGAGATCATTTTTCAATGTTCTATAGATTCAGGATCAGTTCCTGTGGATTGGAGAATAGCAAATGTTATCCCACTTTTTAAGAAAGGAGGGAGAGAGAAAACGGGTAATTATAGACCAGTTAGTCTGACATCAGTGGTGGGGAAAATGCTGGAGTCAATTATAAAAGACGAAATTGCTGAGCATTTGGATAGCAGTAACGGGATCGTTCCGAGTCAGCATGGATTTACGAAGGGGAAATCATGCTTGACAAATCTACTGGAATTTTTTGAGGATGTAACTAGGAAAATTGACAAGGGAGAGTCAGTGGATGTGGTGTACCTCGACTTTCAGAAAGCCTTCGACAAGGTCCCACATAGGAGATTAGTGGGCAAAATTAGGGCACATTGTATTGGGGGTAGGGTACTGACATGGATAGAAAATTGGTTAACAGACAGAAAGCAAAGAGTGGGGATAAATGGGTCCCTTTCGGAATGGCAGGCAGTGACCAGTGGGGTACCGCAAGGTTCGGTGCTGGGACCCCAGCTATTTACGATATACATTAATGACTTAGACGAAGGGATTAAAAGTACCATTAGCAAATTTGCAGATGATACTAAGTTGGGGGGTAGTGTGAATTGTGAGGAAGATGCAATAAGGCTGCAGGGTGACCTGGACAGGTTGTGTGAGTGGGCGGATACATGGCAGATGCAGTTTAATGTAGATAAGTGTGAGGTTATTCACTTTGGAAGTAAGAATAGAAAGGCAGATTATTATCTGAATGGTGTCAAGTTAGGAGGAGGGGGAGTTCAACGAGATCTGGGTGTCCTAGTGCATCAGTCAATGAAAGGAAGCATGCAGGTTCAGCAGGCAGTGAAGAAAGCCAATGGAATGTTGGCCTTCGTAACAAGAGGAGTTGAGTATAGGAGCAAAGAGGTCCTTCTACAGTTGTACCGGGCCCTGGTGAGACCGCACCTGGAGTACTGTGTGCAGTTTTGGTCTCCAAATTTGAGGAAGGATATTCTTGCTATGGAGGGCGTGCAGCGTAGGTTCACTAGATTAATTCCCGGAATGGCGGGACTGTCGTATGTTGAAAGGCTGGAGCGATTGGGCTTGTATACTCTGGAATTTAGAAGGATGAGGGGGGATCTTATTGAAACATATAAGATAATTAGGGGATTGGACACATTAGAGGCAGATAACATGTTCCCAATGTTGGGGGAGTCCAGAACAAGGGGCCACAGTTTGAGAATAAGGGGTAGGCCATTTAGAACGGAGATGAGGAAGAACTTTTTCAGTCAGAGGGTGGTGATGGTGTGGAATTCTCTGCCTCAGAAGGCAGTGGGGGCCAGTTCGTTGGATGCTTTCAAGAGAGAGCTGGATAGAGCTCTTGAGGATGGCGGAGTGAGGGGGTATGGGGAGAAGGCAGGAACGGGGTACTGATTGATAGTGATCAGCCATGATCGCATTGAATGGCGGTGCTGGCTCGAAGGGCTGAATGGCCTACTCCTGCACCTATTGTCTATTGTCTATTGTCTATTGTCTTTCAACATTTTATTAATAGTTACACCTATTGCACACACGCGTGTTTGACAAACACTCGGGTAAAGTTCCCGCTGTTGCTCTGGAGCACACCACTCGACTGATGTCTTCTCTCTCCATTCCCCGCCAAAACCCAGTCATGTGATCGTTCCAGCTCTACTGACGAGGCTTCGATCAATAAGTTGCTTGACCACCAGATGGCGCCACAATATGATATATATATATAATATAAGAAAATAACCGCAGATGCTGGTACAAATCGAAGGTATTTATTCCCAAAATGCTGGAGTAACTCACCAGGTCAGGCAGCATCTCGGGAGAGAAGGAATGGTGACGTTTCGGGTCGAGACCCTTCTTCAGACTGTAGAAGGGTCTCGGCCCGAAACGTCACCCATTCCTTCTCTCCCGAGATGCTGCCTGACCTGCTGAGTTACTCCAGCATTTTGTATATATATATATACGTTCTGAAATGTTAGCTTATTTTGTTTATTGTAGTTTTTACAGTGTACTCTGTTGGCATTTCTGTTGTGTTGGTGCAAGTAAGAATTTCATTGTTCCATTTTGGGGACACTAAACCACTCCTGACTCTGGACTCTTGTAATGGAAGCACTCGGTGGGAACCCACGTGGTGATGGGATCCGTGAGGCAGCAGAGGGGGATAAAGGAATGTAAATTTGCAAAGTGGGACGAGGTTCGATGCAATTACTTTCCAGCCTGCATTCAGCAAATACTTTGTCAACGCCCCTCTCTATAATGGGCTCACGGATAAAACAGAGTGAAGAGGAGCTCCACTGGGATCTTCTGTTGACATTAATGTTTCATAATTAATGTCAGTCAGAGAAAACTGCGGTAGACTGTTAATCTGTTGGCCCGACATGAATAAATCCATGTGCTGTGTTGATAGTTGTCGATCCTTCAGGACTTGGGAAAGAGTTCATTAAAACAGTAATGATAAGCCAAGTGCATAAATCAATACCCATTTTCAAACCATCTGGGGCTTCCAGGATTTCCTGATGATTAATTAGGGTGGCACTGTGGTGCAGCGGTAGAGTTGCTGCCTCACAGTGCCAGAGTCCCGGGTTCGATCCTGACTACAGGTGAAGGTAGACACAAAATGCTGGAGTAACTCAGCGGGTCAGGCAGCATCTCAGGAGAGCAGGAATGGGTGACGTTTCGGGTCGAGACCCTTCTTCAGACTGCTGTCAGGGGAGGGGGCGGGACAAAGATAGAATGTAGTAGGAGACAGGAAGACTAGTGGGAGAACTGGGGAGGGGGAGGGAAAAGAGAGGGACAGAGGAACTATCTGAAGTTAGAGAAATCAATGTTCATACCGCTGGGATGTAAACTGCCCAAGCGAAATATGAGATGCTGTTCCTCCAATTTGCGGTGGGCCTCACTCTGACAATGGAGGAGACCCATGACGGACAGGTCAGAGTAGGAGGGGGAGTTGAAGTGCTCAGCCACCGGGAGATCAGGTTGGTTAAGGCGGACTGAGCGAAGGTGTTTAGCGAAACGATCGCCGAGCCTGCGTTTGGTCTCGCCAATGTAGAGAAGTTGACATCTGGAACAGTGGATACAATAGATGAAGTTGGAGGAGGTGCAGGTGAACCTCTGTCTCACCTGGAAAGACTGTTTAGGTCCTTAGATGGAGTCGAGGGGGGAGGTAAAGGAACAGATGTTGCATCTCCTGCGGTTGCAGGGGGAAGTGCCCGGAGAGGGGGTGGTTTGGGTAGGAAGGGACGAGTGGACCAGGGAGTTACGGAGGGAACAGTCTCTGCGGACAGCAGAAAGAGGATGAGATGGTAAGATGTGGCCAGTAGTGGGATCCTGTTGGAGGTGACGGAAATGTTGGAGGATAATTTGTTGTATACGACGACTGATGGGGTGGAGGGTGAGGACAAGGGGGACTCTATCTTTGTTACGAATGGGGAGAGGGGGAGCAAGAGCGGAGCTGCGGGATATAGAGGAGACCACAGTGAGAGCCTCATCTATAATGGAAGAAGAGAACCCTCGTTTCCTAAAGAACGAGGACATCTCTGATGCCCTTGTGTAAAACACCTCACCCTGGGCACAGATGCGGCGTAGATGGAGGAATTGGGAGTAGGGGATAGATTTTTTGCAGGAGACAGGGTGGGAAGAAGTGTAGTCAAGATAGCTGTGGGAGTCAGTAGGTTTGTAGTCGATGTCAGTCACTAGTCTATCTCCTGTGATGGAGATGGTGAGATCCAGAAACAGTAGGGAGATGTCGGAGATGGTCCAAGTATATTTATGAGCAGGATGGAAATTTATGAAGTCAGTGAGTTCTGCATTGGTACAAGAGGTAGCACCAATGCAGTCGTCAATGTAGCGGAGGTAGAGTTCGGGGATGGGGCCTGTGTACGTCTGGAACAGGGATTGTTCAATGTATCCTACAAGGAGGCAGGCGTAGCTAGGGCCCATGCGAGTGCCCATAGCTATGCCTCGGAATTTGAGGAAGTGGGAGGAGTCAAAGGAAAAGTTGTTGAGGTTAAGAACCAGCTCTGCTAGGCGGAGGAGAGTATTGGTAGATGGAGATTGGCTGGTTCTGCGGTCGAGGAAGAAACGGAGAGCTTCAAGACCATCCCGGTGGGGAATGGAGTTGTAGAGTGATGTCTGTACGAAGTTTGTACGTTCTCCCCGTGACCTGCGTGGGTTTTCCCTGGGTGCTCCGGTTGCCTCCCACATTCCAAAGACGTACTGGATTGTAAGGTAATTGGCTTGGGTTTGTGCACTTGGTATAAGTGTAAATTGTCCCTTGTGTTAATGTGCGTGGATCACTGGTCGGTGCGGACTTGGTGGGCAGAAGGGCCTGTTCCACTCTGTCTCTCTAAACTAAACTAAATTGTCCTTCGTGTGTGTGGGATAGTGCTAGTGTGCGGGGATCGCTGGTCGGTGCGGACTCGGTGGGCTGGAGGGCTTGTTTCAGCATTGTATCTCTAAACTAAAAAAAATGAAAATAAAATTGTGGGCAAGTTATCCACGAGGAGCACCTAAAAATGTGTTGTCAATGAAAAGGGCTCTATACCTTATAAAAAACAGAAGGTATCACAAAATGCTGGAGTAACTCAGCAGGTCAGGCAGCATCTCTGGAGAGAAGGAATGGGTGACGTTTCGGGTCGAGACCCTTCTTCAGACTGAAGAAGGGTCTCGACCCGAAACGTCACCCATTCCTTCTCTCCAGAGATGCTGCCTGACCCGCTGAGTTACTCCAGCATTTTGTGATATCTTCGATTTGTGCCAGCATCTGCAGTTATTTTCCTACACAACTTATAAAAAACGGACAGGTCTGGTAGCATACTGGTTAAGTTCCTGGACTGGCAGTCTGAGCGCGAGGGTACTGACACAGAAGCACAAGTTCAAATCCCACCAGAGTCGCTGGGAGGTTCAGGTAATTAGAGATATTGGAATCATATATTTAATCGGTAATCATAACAATGAAAATACTGAATTCAGACAAATGTATTGCTAGCTTTTATACAAACAAAAAGGATGGAATGCTGAGGTCCCATATCCGAGGAAGGGAAGGGTGTGCTGGATCTGGAAAGGGATTAGAGGAGGTTTACCGAGAATGATCCCAGGAATGATTGGGTTAACATATGAGGAGCGTTTGACAGCACTGGGCCTCTACTCGCTGGAGTTTAGAAGGATGAGGGGGGACCTCATTGAAAAAGTATCGTTTAGAGAAAGGCCCAGGTAGAGTGGATGTGGAGAGGATGTTTCCACTAGTGGGAGAGTCTAGGACCAGAGGCCAAAGCCTCAGGCCCTCTCAACACATTCTCCTGCATTCTCCCCATTATCACTGACACCACTATTAATCAAGAATCTGTTATTCAGCACCTTAAAAATACCCATTGACGGCCTCCACAGCTGTCTGTGGCAATGAATTCCACAGATTCACCACCCTCTGACTCAAATAGACAATAAACAATAGGTGCAGGAGGAGGCCATTCGGTCCTTCGAGCCAGCACTGCCATTCAATGTGATCATGGCTGATCATTCTCAATCAGTACCCCATTCCTGCCTTCTCCCCATACCCCCTGACTCCGCTATCCTTAAGAGCTCTATCTAGCTCTCTCTTGGATGCATTCAGAGAATTGGCCTCCACTGTCTTCTGAGGCAGAGAATTCCACAGATTCACAACTCTCTGACTGAAAAAGTTTTTCCTCATCTCAGTTCTAAATGCCCTACCCCTTATTCTTAAACTGTGGCCCCTTGTTCTGGACTCCCCCAACATTGGGAACGTGTTTCCTGCCTCTAACGTGTCCAACCCCTTAATAATCTTATACGTTTCGATAAGATCTCCTCTCATCCTTCTAAATTCCAGTGTATACAAGCCTAGTCTTTCAACATATGATAGTCCCGCCATTCCGGGAATTAACCTAGTAAACCTACGCTGCACGCCCTCAATAGCAAGAAAATCTTTCCTCAAATTTGGAGACCAAAACTGCACACAGTACTCCAGGTGTGGTCTCACTAGGGCCCTATACAACTGCAGAAGGACCCCTTTGCTCCTATACTCAACTCCTCTTGTTATGAAGGCCAACATTCCATTGGCTTTCTTCACTGCCTGCTGTACCTGCATGCTTCCTTTCAGTGACTGATGCATTAGGACACCCAGATCTCGTTGTACGTCCCCTGTTCCTAATTCCTGCTCATCTCCTTTCTAAAGGTGCGTACGTTTATTCGTCCGGTCACGGTGGCACAGCGGTAGACTTGTTGCTTTACAGTGAATACAGCGCTGGAGACTCAGGTTTGATCCCGACTACGGGTGCCGTCTGTAAGGAGTTTGCACGTTCTCCCCATGACCTGCGTGGGTTTTCTCCGAGATCTTCGGTTTCCTCTCACACTCCAAAGACATGCAGGTTTGTATGTTAATTGGCTTGGTAAATGTAAAAATTGTCCCTAGTGGGTGTAGGATAGTGTTAATGTGCAGGGGATGGCTGGGCGGCCTGGACCCGGTGGGCCGAAAGGGCCTGTTTCCACGCTGTATCTCTAAACTAAACTAAACTGACAGTAGAGCACAAGAACAGGCCTTTCTGCCAATATGTCTGTGCCAAACATGGTGTCAAGACTATCTCTTATTATCTGCACCTAATCCCTATCCCTCCAATCCCTGTATATCCATGTGTTTATATCCCAAAGTCTCTTAAATGCCAATATCACATATTTCTCTACCACCGATCACAGTTTCACAGTTGCACAGTCCAGGCAAGACAGCGTCGGGACCTACAGCGTCGGGGCCTACAGTACCCCCCCAGGGCCTAATACCGCATTAGGCACGGGGTGGGTGGGGGGGGGGGGGGGGGGGGGGGGGAGCGTGCTGTAGGCCTGCATGCTGTAGATCCCGACATTTTAGGTCCCGACACTCTAGGTTCCAACATTTTAGCTCCGAAAAGTAGGCCTGGGTGCCGCCTAAAGGAGGTTGCTTAGCAACCGGCCTCCCGTCCCAGGCGATTGCCATTGGTGGAGCGGGGGCACGTTGCCGCTGGCTGGGTGAGGTCACGTGGCATTGTGTGCCCTAACGTCCACCAGGTCCGGATGCCTTCCGGAGGGGCCGCTGAGAAACCGGGGCCGGAGCCTCGCGGGTCGGAGGTGGAGCCTCGCGGGTCGACAGAGCCCGCGGCCATCGGCCCCTGCGTCAGCGCAGCACGCGGCTGGGGCCCGAGGTCGGCGCCATGGAGGCACCCAGAGAGGACCCGGCACGATAGTGGAGAGGTCAGAGCAGCGGACGATGACGGCGCCGACCGCCGGACGAGGACGGACCACGTGGAAGTGAGCACGCCGCTGCCAGGGGAAGGAACAATGGAGGACCCGGCGTGGGGGGGACCGCCGTGAGGGGGGGGGAAGAACAAAGGGGGACCTGGCGCGGGAGTGGGGGGGGGAGAATTTGAAATTTTGTCAGCGCCCTTTATGTGTGACTATTTGTATACCTTGGGTATGCAAGCAAAGAATTTCACTGTGACTTGTCAGATGTCAATTCAATTCAATTAAATTCAATAAGGGTCCCGATCCAAGACTGAAAATAACTAGAAAACTCTCGCAGGGGGAAGTTTGCTATATGTTGAATTTGTCAAAAAGTGGAGTGACTGATTTTCAAGGAGACATTTCATCCCGTTTCAGGGAGCACCAGATGAGTGTACAGTCGGCCTGTGCTTCTAGTTCTGAAGAGACCTTCTCACACTGAAGCCTGCCAGCTCTCCTTGAGCTGTCAGTCACAAGTAGCCAATTAAAAATACCTACCCGTACAATTCTGTGCGATTACGGAAGGCTGCAATCTAATCTCAGCCATTTGCAAATACAGTTAATAATTCTTTTGATTTTTACGTAAGATTCCTACTTATTTGAAGTCACTGCTCTCAAATGCAGAGCAAGTTAAATTTATGGATGAAAATCATGAGAGGAATAAATCGGGTAGATACACAGTCTCTTGCCCAGAGTAGATAAATCGAGGACCAAAGGACATAGGTTTAAGGTGAAGGGGAAAAGATTTAATAGGAATCAGAGGGGTAACTTTTTCACACAAAGGGTGGTGGGCATATGGAACGAGCTGCCAGAGGAGGTAGTTGTAGCAGGGACTATCCTAACGATTAAGAAACAGCTAGACAGGTACATAGATAGGACAGGTTTGGAGGGATATGAACCAAACGCGGGCAGGTGGGACTAGTGCAGCTGGGAGATGTTGGCCGTTGTGGGCGGGTTGGGCAGAATGGCCTGTTTCCATGCTGTATCACTGTGACACTATGACTCAAAAAAGGGTTTGAAATCGTGAAATATTTGTAGCAAATATATTCAGGTATTCATACAAAATGTGTTTCTCTATTATTTTATAATTGCTTTTTTTGGGATGGATTTATCTAGATATCACTCTTCATTTCTTGAACTTTATTGCTCTTATCCCAGGGCATAGTTTAAGCCCACACATTTTGAGAAAGCATTATAATGTCTGTTATCTTTGTATGAATTGAAGTTTGTGCAATGTGTAGATGGATGATCAGAGGCCTGAGATCAGCAGAGGCCACTGAGGAGTAGTCAAAGGCCTTTTAGTGTCACTGTGTGACCTCCCTGAACACCATTGTGAGCGCTCTCTCAACTAAGTGGATTGCCAGGTCACCTTGAAAGACACTTAATGTGTAACTCCGGTAGCAGGTAAGATTTCCCACTTCCTTCCCCGGCAGCACGTGTCAGAGGTTATGGGGAGAAGGCAGGAGAATGGGGTTAGGAGGGAGAGAGAGATCAGCCATGATTGAATGGCGGAGCAGACTTGATGGGCCGAAAGGCCTAATTCTGCTCCTAATCTGAGGAAAGACATTCTAGCCTTAGAGGGAGTACAGAGAAGGTTCACCAGGTTCATCCCTGGGATGGCAGGACTTTCATATGAAGAAAGATTGGATAGACTAGGCTTATACTCGCTGGAATTTAGAAGACTGAGGGGGGATCTTATAGAAACATATAAAATTCTTAAGGGGTTGGAGAGGCTAGATGCGGGAAGATTGTTCCCGATGTTGGGGACGTCCAGAACCAGGGATCACAGCTTAAGGATAAGGGGGAAGTCTTTTAGGACCGAGATGAGAAAACATTTCTTCACACAGAGAGTGGTGAGTCTGTGGAATTCTCTGCCACATAGGGTAGTTCAGGCCAGTTCATTGGCTATATTTAAGAGGGAGTTAGATGTGGCTCTTGTGGCTAAAGGAATCAGGGGGTATGGAGAGAAGGCAGGTACGGGTTACTGAGCTGGATGATCAGCCATGATCATATTGAATAGCGGTGCAGGCTCGAAGGGCCGAATGGCCTACTCCTGCACCCATTTTCTATGTTTCTATGTATCACTAATGATGTTATGACGATCTTTATGATCGGCCGAATGGTATAATTATACTCTGATCACTTATGAACTTATGAACAGTAAAACAACAGTAAACAAATTGAAACTCGAAAACAAAGGGCATGGTTTTAGTTTTAGAGATACAGTGGGGAAACTGTCACTTCGGCTCACAGATTTTGATCCCAGGGATCTATACACCAGGGACAATTTACGGAAGCCAATTAACCTACAAACCTGCGCGCCTTTGGAGTGTAAGAGGAAGAGGTGTGTAAGAAGAAACCAGAGATCCCGGAGAACACACTAACTCCATCAGACCACCCATAGTCAGGTTCGAACCCGGGTCTCTGGTGTTAATAAAGGCAGCAACTGTACCACTGCTGCCTGGTGCTATAGATCAGATAAATGCACGTAGTCTTTTATCCAGATTAACGGAATCAAGAACCAGAGGACATAGGTTTAAGGTGAGGGGGGATATATTTAATAGCAACATAAGGGGCAACATTTTTACACTGAGATTGACATGTGCTTTGCGAATACACAGTGCATCACATCCTGCTGCGTACAGGCCAACAGCATATTAGGCAGGTGGTCATAACGTTTTGGCTCATCAGGTCATAGTGTTTCAGCTGATCGGTGTATGTGGAACGAGCTATTGGAGGAGGGAAATGAGGCAGGTAGCATCACAACCTTTAAAAACATATTTGGACAGATACATGGATAGGATAGGTTTAGAGGGATATGGGGCCAACACAGGCAGGAAGGACTGGTGTTAATGGGGCATGTTGGTCGTGTGGGCAAGATGGGCCGAAAGGCCTGTTTCCATGCCGTATGACTTATGGGGAGGGATGGCACGGTGGCGCAGCGGTAGAGTTGCTGCCTTATAGCACTTGCAGCGCCAGAGACCCGGGTCCAATCCCAACTACAGTTACTGTCTGTAAAGAGTTTGTACGTTCTCTCCGCGACCTGCGTGGGTTTTCTCTGAGATCTTCGGTTTCCTCACACACTCCAAAGACTTTCAGGTTTGTAGGTTAATAGGCTTGGTAAAATTGTAAATTGTTCCTAGTGTGTGTAGGATAGTGTTAGTGTGTGGGGATCGCTGGTCGGCGTGGACTCAGTGGGCCGAAGGGCATGTTTCCGTGCTGTAACACAAAACTAAACTACGATTATCTTGGCATCATGTACAGCACAGACATTGTGGGCCGAAGAACCGGAAAACGCACACCTGCAGATTCAGGGACAGTTTCTTCCCAGCTGTTATCAGGCAACTGAACCATCCCACCACAACCCGAGAGCAGAGCTGATCTAATATCTACCTCTTTGGTGACCCTCGGACTATCCTTGATCGGTCTTTGCTGTCTTTACCTTGCTCTAAACGTTATTCACCTATCATGTATCTGTACACTGTAAATGGATCGATTGTAATCAATTATTGTCTTTCTGCGGACTGATTAGCACGCAGCAAAAAGCTTTTCACTGTACCTCGGTACACGTGACAATACACTAAGCTATACTGTAACTGCTGTAGAGTAACTGTGTTCTCTTTATGTTTTATAATCAGTGTGTGTCCGATGGTCCCGATCCAAGACTGAAAATAACTAGAAAACTCTCGCAAGGGGAAGTTTGCTAATTGTTGACTTTGTCTAAAAGTCGAGCGACTGATTTTCAAGGAGACATTTCATCCCGTTTCAGGGAGCACCAGGTGAGTGTACAGTCGGCCTGTGCTTCTAGTTCTGAAGAGACCTTCTCACACTGAAGCCTGCCAGCTATCCTTGAGCTGTCAGTTACAAGTAGCCAATTAAAAATACCTACCCGTACAATTCTTTCCAATTACGGAAGGCTGCAATCTAATCTCAACCATTTGCAAATACAGTTAATAAATCTATTGATTTGTATTTAGGATTCCTGCTTATTTGAAGTCACTGCTCTCAAATGCAAATTTGTGGATGAGAATCATGAGTGGAATAAATTGGGTAGAAGCACAGTCTTTTGCCCAGAGTAGGTGAATCGAGGACCAGAGGACATAGGTTTAAGGTAAAGGGGAAAAGATTCAATAGGAATCTGAGGGGTAACTTTTTCCACACAAAAGGTGGCGGGTGTATGGAACAAGCTGCCAGATGAGGTGGTTGAGACTGGGACTATCCCAGTTTAAGAAGCGGCTAGACAGGTACATGGATAGGACAGGTTTGGAGGGATATGAACCAAACGCTGGCAGGTGGGACTAGTGTATATGGGGCATGGTGGCCGGTGTGGGCAAGTTGGGCTGAAGGGCCTGTTTCCACATTGTATCACTCTATGACTCTATGACTATAAAAGGGTTTGAAATCATGAAATATTTATAGCAAATATATTCAGGTATTCATACAAAATGTGTTTCTCTATTATTTTATAATTGCTTCTTTTGGAATGGATTTATCTAGATATCACTCTTCATTTAAATACAACTTTATAGCTCTCATCCCAGAGCACAGTTTAAGCCCACACATTATCATCATAATCATAATCATACTTTATTAGCCAAGTATGTTTTGCAATTATACGAGGAATTTCATTTGCCAGACAATCATACCAATAAAAAGCAACAGAAGACGCAAAATACATTTCAACATGAACATCCACCACAGTGACTCCTTCACATTCCTCACTGTGATGGAAGGCGAAGAAAAGTACAATCTCTTCCCTTCTTTGTTCTCCCGTGGTCGGGGCCCTCGAGCCTTCCGTTGACGGGATGATATTACTCCCGTAGCCGACGGCATTTGGGTCCTCCGTGTCGGGGCGATCAAGCTCCTGCATCGGGGGGATCGCAGCTCCCCACACTGGAATGTTGAAAGACTGGAGCGACTAGGCTTGTATACACTGGAAATTAGAAGGATGAGGGGATCTTATTGAAACGTATAAGATTATTAAGGGCTTGGACACGTTAGAGGCAGGAAACATGTTCCCAATGTTGGGGGAGTCCAGAACCAGGGGCCACAGTTTAAGAATAAGGGGTAGGCCATTTAGAACGGAGATGAGGAAAATAAATTTCACTCAGAGAGTTGTAAATCTGTGGAATTCTCTGCCTCAGAAGGCAGTTGAGGCCAATTCTGAATGCATTCAAGAGGGAGCTAGATAGAGCTCTTAAGGATAGCGGAGTCAGGGGGTATGGGGAGAAGGCAGGAACGGGGTACTGATTGAGAATGATCAGCCATGATCACATTGAATGGTGGTGCTGGCTCGAAGGGCCAAATGGCCTACTCCCGCACTTATTGTCTATTGTCGATTGTCATACCGGGTGATCGGACCCATGGTCAGGGCTGGTCAAACCTTCTGCGTCGTTTGCAGCTTCCCGACATCAGTCTCTACCCAAGACTGCGAACTCCTTGATGTTAAAGTCCGCAGGCCGCAGTTAGAGCATCGATCCCAGGCAAGGGATCGCAGGCTTCGATGGTAAGTCCACGCCCCATGGTGGTGCTCAGAGTCAGTCTAGAGCAAGGCCTCCAGCTCCATGATGTTAAGCCACAGAGCGACCGGAGATACGACCCGGAAAAAAGATTTCCCCAACCCCCCCACCCCCGCCCACCCCCTCCACATAAAACAAACCAGAGAACATTAACACACTACAAATAACAAAAAATAGACGAAAAAGACATTCAGATCGTTGGCAAGGCTGCCAGCATGGCGCCACCCGGTGGAAAGCATTATAATGTCGGACGGGTCAGGTCTGTTATCTTTGTGTGAATTGAACTGTGTGCAATGTGCAGATGGATGTTCAGAGGCCTGGGATCAGCAGAGGTCACTGAGGAGTAGTTCACGAGCTGTCAGTGTCACTGTGTGACTTCCCTGAACACCATTGTGAGCACTCTCTCAACTAAGTGGATTGCCAGGTCACCTTGAAAGGCACTTAATGTGTAACTCCGATTGCAGGTAAGATTTCCCACTTCCTTCGTCGGCAGTAGGTGTCAGAGGTCAAGTGGGCAACTGAAGGCAGGAGAATGGAGAGAGAGAGAGAGATCGCCCATGATTGAATGGCGGGGTAGACTTGATAGGCCGAAAGGCATAATTCTGCTCCTATCACTTACGATTTTATGATAATTTTATGATAATTTTATGATGTTATGATGGGCCAAATGGCATAACTCTGCTCCGATTCTGCCACATCCGTGCCTCTGCGGAGATCGTCCGCAGTGCATGCCTCCCCGCCGCCAGTCAGTAGGTGGGCCATTGTCTGTACCTCTCCACAGTTGCATTTGTCAGAGTCCGAGAAGCACCACTTCTTCAGGTTGAGTCAGCCACGTCCCACTCCAGTGCGGAGGTTAGTTTAGGGCTTTCCAGGCAGTATAAGGCAGGTGGTGTCCTGGTGCCAACTGTGGTTTGATTTTGGTACCTGGCACAGTTGGTACTAGTTCCATGAAGCTGTTCCCGCTCTTAATAGACAATAGTTGCAGGAGGAGGCCATTCGGCCCCGAGCCAGCACCGCCATTCAATGTGATCATGGCTGATCATTCTCAATCAGTACCCCGTTCCTGCCTTCTCCCCATACCCCCTGACTCCGCTATCCTTAAGAGCTCTATCTAGCTCTCTCTTGAATGCATTCAGAGAATTGGCCTCCACTGCCTTCTGAGGCAGTGAATTCCACAGATTCACAACTCTCTGACTGAAAAAGTTTTTCCTCATCTCAGTTCTAAATGGCCTACCCCTTATTCTTAAACTGTGGCCCCTTGTTCTGGACTCCCCCAACATTGGGAACATGTTTCCTGCCTCTAACGTGTCCAACCCCTTAATAATCTTATACGTTTCGATAAGATCTCCTCTCATCCTTCTAAATTCCAGTGTATACAAGCCTAGTTGCTCCAGTCTTTCAACATATGACAGTCCCGCCATTCCGGGAATTAACCTAGTAAACCTACGTTGCATGCCCTCAAGCATTTCTTGGCATGTTGGTGATAGTGCAAGGGGTGACAGACGGGGATCTGTGAGCGCATTGAAGCGTTCTACTGCAGCTGCCCGATCACGTCTTCGAGATGGTCCGTCGATGCCAGCCAGCTCGTACAGATGTTCAACCTTTGTTGGCTTCAGGCAGCCTGTGATTCTGCTGCAGGCAATGTTCATTGCAGAGTCCACCTTGCGTGCATGTTTAGGACGGCTCCAGACGGGGCTCGAAGACGACCAAAAAGTGATCAATAAGGAACTTTGTTCACTAGATTGCAGCGAAAGCAGAGAAGAGTGGTTAGTTAACATCGCAAAATCAAGATGCAAGAGGCAAGAGAGTCTCTAGTGTGTGTATGATAGTGTTAGTGTGTGTGTTAGCGTGGACTCGAGTGGCCGAAGGGCCAATTTCTGCGCTGTATCTCTAAAACTAAACTCAATGCATGAAGAAGGGTCCCAATCGGAAACGTCACGGATTCATGTTCTCCAGAGATGCTGCCTGACCCGCTGAGTTACTCCAGCACTTTGTGTCATTTTTAAAAATCAATGACCATTCGGGGAGGTCACTAAAACACGGAGTCCAAGAGGAAGACCAAAGCTTCGCTACAAGGTTATGACTGTAAGAGATATGATAAACTTTAGCATTGGCACTGACAACTGGTAAGCAGCTGCTGAGGGCCGGGGCAGGTGGAGAAAGGACCTCCAGGTGGGTATGCAGCCCCACAACAACAATAGACAATAGGTGCAGGAGGAGGCCATTTGGCCCTTCGAGCCAGGACCGCCATTCAATGTGATCATGGCTGATCATTCTCAATCAGTACCCCGTTCCTGCATTCTCCCCATACCCGCTGACTCCGCTATCTTTAAGAGCTCTATCTAGCTCTCTCTTGATTGCATTCAGAGAATTGGACTCCACTGCCTTCTGAGGCAGAGAATTCCACAGATTCACAACTCTTTGACTGAAAAAGTCAACATGTGGGTGAAGACCCTTGAGGCCAGGAGCCAACGCCACAAAATGGCCGACGGCAACGACTACGCACTCCCCAATCCAACGGCCAGAGGCAACTTGACCTGCAGAGAGAGTTGTGGACGCAGCCCAGACCATCACGCAAGCCAACCTCCCTTCCATTGACTCCATCTACACCTCACGCTGCCTCGGCAAGGCCAGCAGCATCATCAAGGACCAGTCACACCCCGGCCGCTCCCTCTTCTCTCCTCTCTCATCGGACAAGAGATACAGAAGTGTGAAAACGCACGCCTCCAGATTCAGGGACAGTTTCTTCCCAACTGTTACCTGGCAACTGAACCATCCTATTAACAACTAGAGAGCGGCCCTGAACTACAATCTACCTCATTGGAAACCCTTGGACTACATTTAATAGGACTTTCCACTAAATGTTATTCCTTTTATCCTGAACACGATCATTATCTGTACTCCGTGGATGGCAAGATTGTGTAGTCATTTCGCTGACTCGATGAGAAAAAATCTTCTAATTGTACCTCGGTACACATGACAATAAACCAAACTAAACTAAACAGAATGTGTAGGACTGAACTGCAGATGCAGGTTTAGACACAAAATGGTGCAGTAACTACTATTGTGGGCTCCACCTTTGATCATCTGCCTGGCTTTGATTTGTTCTTTGCATACCTTTCATTCATTTGTTCTTAGTTTTTTTAGTTTTTTAGATCCACAGCGCGGAAACTGGTGCGCGCAAACCAGCGACCTTCAGCACAACAGGTCCGCGCCGACCCAGCGATCCCCGCACATTAACACTATCCTACACCCACCAGGGACAATTTTTAGATTTACACCAAGCCAATTAACCTACAAACCTGCACGTCTTTGGAGTGTGGGAGGAAACGGAAGATCTCGGAGAAAACCCATGCAGGTCACGGGGAGAACGTACAAACTCCGTACAGACAGCACCCGTAGTCAGGATCGAACCGGGGTTTCCAGCGCTGCATTCGCTGTTATGCAGCAACTCTACCGCTGCACCACCGTGACCGCCCTAGCATTGGAAACACCATGGTCGAACACAATCATTGTCACACTGTGGCTCTTAGCTGCAGATCTACTTTTCACTCATGTCCATTATGTACCTGTTGCCTCCATTCATACCTTTCCTAACAAATCAAATGGTTTCTTCATCTGTGACCACAGATATCTGTGGGTTGGCACAGAACTCCATTCTTGATTTCCTCAACTTGTCATTTACCGTTTTAGTTTTAGTTTTAGAGATACAGCGCGGAAACGGGCCCTTCGGAGCAGAGCAGCGATTCCCGCACATTGACACCACCCCTCACACGAGGGACAATTTACATTTGATACCAAGCCAATTAACCTACAAACCTGTACGTCTTTGGAGTGTGGAAGGGGACCGAATTTCTTTTAGAGATACAACGTGGAAACAGGCCCTTCGGCCCACCGAGTCCGCACCGACCATGATCCCCTCACATTAACACTATCCTACACACAAACTAGGGACAATTTACATTTACGCCAAGCCAATTAACCTACAAATCTTCAATAGTCAATAGTCAATAGTCAATTTATTTGTCACATACATAAATGAAAGATTTTACGTCTTTGGAGTGTGGGAGGAAACCGAAGATCTATGAGAAAACCCACGCAGGTCACGGGGAGAACGTACAAACTCCGTACAGACTGCACCCGTAGTCAGGATCGAACCCGGGTCTCTGGCGCTGTGAGGCAGGTACTCTACCGCTGCGCCACCGTGCATTCCTGAATTCCAGATAAACTAGGTGTCTAAACCAGTCAACAGAATTATTCATGGCTTGCTCACTGACAGAGGGCTGGAGTGGTGCTGAACTAATGAAGAAGTCAGGAAAGCGTTCATTTCCGCAGGGCCAGCTTTTCCCACGTTCACCATCAATGCTCTGGCTTGTGAACGCATTTTACTTTCCAGAGACAGCACAGAGGTTGGCCACACTGCTGCGAAATTTAGCCATTGCTATTCATAGAGTCATAGAGTCATGGAGTGATACAGTCAAGGGCGGCACGGTAGCGCAGCGGTAGAGTTGCTGCTTTACAGCGAATGCAGCGCCGGAGACTCAGGTTCGATCCTGACTACGGGTGCTGCACTGTAAGGAGTTTGTACGTTCTCCCCGTGACCTGCGTGGGTTTTCTCCGAGATCTTCGGTTTCCTCCCACACTCCAAAGACGTACAGGTATGTAGGTTAATTGGCTGGGTAAATGTAAAAATTGTCCCTAGTGGGTGTAGGATAGTGTTAATGTACGGGGATCGCTGGGCGGCACGGACTTGGAGGGCCGAAAAGGCCTGTTTCCGGCTGTATAGATATGATATGATATGAGTGTGGAAACAGGCCCTTCTGCCCAACTTGCCCACACCGACCAATGTGTCCCAGCTACACTAGTCCCACCTGCCAGCGTTTGGTCCATGTCTCTCCAAACCTGTCCTATCCACGTACCTGTCTAGCTGTTTCTTAAACATTGGGATAGTCCCAGCCTCAACTACCTCCTCTGGCAGCTTGGTCCATACACCCGCCACCGTCTGTGTGAAAAAGTTACCCCTCAGATTCCTATTGAATCTTTTCCCCTTCACCTTAAACCTATGTCCTCCGGTCCTCGATTCCCTCCTCTGGGAAAGAGACTCTATACATCTACCCGATCTATTCCTCTCATGATTTTATACGCCTCTATAAGATCCAATTATATATCAATATAAGATCGCCTCTATGAGCTTCAGATTGCTGCGTTATAAGGTTGGAGATCCACAGAAGAAGACCTGCCAAAGTTGACATCAGGTGGTGCACTGAAGGATGGTGCATCTACCTGCAGATTTGCTGCAGTTTCTATCATTATGTGGACATGATGCCAGGCTGATTAAGCTGCAAATGTAATAAAAAACAACCCAGCATACTTGGAGCAAAGGAAAAAGTCCTGCGGCCCACAATGTTCATATGGTTTTCATTTGTAGGAGCAGAATTTAATCCATTCGGACCATCAAGTCAACTCCGCCATTCAATCATGGGTGGTGTATCTGTCCCCCTCAACCCCATTCTCCTGCCCTCTCCTCATAACCCCTGACACGTATAATCAAGAATCTATCTATCCCTGCCTTAAAAATATCAATTGACTTGGCTAATGCAGCCTTCTGTGGTAATGAATTCCACAGATTCACCACCGCCCAACGAAAGAAATTCCTCCTCATCTCCTCTCCAAAGGTACGTCCTTTTATTCTGAGGCTGTGACCTCTGGTCCTGGACTCTGCCACTAGTGGAAACATCCTCTCCACAACTACTCTATCCAGGCCTTCCACTATTCGGTAAGTTTCAATGACGTGCCCCCCTCATCCTTCTAAACTCCAGCGAGTGCAGGCCTAGGGCTATCAAATGCTCATCATATGTTGACCCACTCATTCGGCACGGTGGCGCAGCTGTAGAGTTGCTGCCTTACAGCGAATGCAGCGCCGGAGACTCAGGTTCGATCCTGACTACGGGCGCCGTCTGTACGGAGTTTGTACGTTCTCCCCGTGACCTGCGTGGGTTTTCTCCGAGATCTTCGGTTTCCTCCCACACTCCAAAGACGTACAGGTATGTAGGTTAATTGACTGGGTAAATGTAAAAATTGTCCCTAGTGTGTGTAGGATAGTGTTAATGTGCGGGGATCGCTGGGCGGCGCGGACTCGGTGGGCCGAAGGGCCTGTTTCCGCGCTGTATCTCTAAATCTAAATCATTCTCGTAAACCTCTAGACTTCTGGATACACATGTGGAAATGTAGGGAATGGAGATGCGGATTATGTGCAGGTAGATAAGAATTGATCTGAGCATCATGTTTGGCACATGCATTGTGTTCTTGTGCTACACTGTTCCATGTTCAATGTTCTCAGAACCTCCCCTTGTGATATTTTTGAGGAATCAGTGAATTGTTACTGATTGATGATCATTCCCTGACATTTCCACAAAAACCTTCGGCAACCAATTTACCAAAGTGACATTTTCATGAAAGTTATGGATCACTTGCCTAGAACGCTTACGAATCCCTGCATCACGATGAATTTACTGCTTTTTCAACTTATAGCGGTTTAGAAGGATGAGAGTGGATCTCATAGAGACGTTTAAAATTATGAAAGGACTGGACAAGCTAGGTGCAGGAAAAATGTTCCCAATGTTGGGGGAGTCCAGAACCAAGGACCACAGTCTAAGAATAAAGGGGAGGCTATTTAAAACTTTACCTCCCTCCTCAACTCCATCCAAGGATCCAAACAGTCTTTCCAGGTGAGATAGAGGTTCACCTGCACCTCCTCCAACCTCATCTATTGTATCCGCTGCTCTAGATGTCAACTTATTTACATCAGCGAATCCAAATGCAGGCTCGGCGATCGTTTCGCTCAACACCTTCGCTCAGTCCGCCTCAACCAACCTGGTCCCACGGTGGCTGAGCACTTCAACTCCCCCTCCCACTCCCAGTATGACCTTTCTGTCATGGGCCTCCTCCAGTGCCATAGTGAAGCCCACCGGAAATTGGAGGAAAAGCACCTCATATTTCGCTTGGGCAGCTTGCAGCCCAGCGGTATGAACATTGACTTCTCCAACTTTAGATAGTTCCTCTGTCCCTCTCTTCCCCTCCCCCTTCCCAGTTCTCCCTCTATCTTCCTGTCTCCACCTATATCCTTCCTTTGTCCCGCCCCCCCTGACATCAGTCTGAAGAAGGGTCTCGACCCAAAACGTCACCCATTCCTTCTCTCCCGAGATGCTGCCTGACCTGTTGAGTTACTCCAGCATTTTGTGAAATAAATACCATTTAAAACTTAGATGAGAATAAACTTTTTCACGGAGTTTGTACTGAACAGTGAATCAATAAATCAGGGGAATGCTCTACGTTAAATGTAGCTGTCAACAGTTGATGAAGCTGTATGGGGCTAAATGCATTTCCAGTGTCTTATCAAATTCTACTACTATAATTGATAGTGTTGTGTGAACATTTATCTACATCAACAGATAGCCAGCCTGAAAGGCCAGGTCTAAGTAGGTCAGAAGATAGACACAAAATGCTGGAGTAACTCAGCGGGACAGGTCTCATCTCTGCCTGTCATAGGTCCAGACCCTTCTTCAGACTCTGAAGAAGGCTCTCGACCCGAAACGTCACCCATTTCTTCTCCCCAGAGATGCTGCCTGACCGGCTGAGTTACTCCAGCATTTTGTGTCTATCTTCGGTGTGAACCAACATCTGCAGTTCTTTCCTGGATGCAATTGGTGCAGGAGTAGGCCATTCGGCCCTTCGAGCCAGCACCGCCATTCCATGTGATCATGGCTGATCATCCACATTCAGTGCCCCGTTCCTGCCTTCTCCCCATATCGCTTGATTCCACAACCCCCAAGAGCTCTATCTAACTCTCTTTTGAATGAATCCAGTGAATCGGCCTCCACTGCCTTCTGAGGCAGAGAATTCCACAAATTCACAAATCTCTGTGTGAATTTTTTTTTCCTCATCTCAGTTCTAAATGGCCTACCCCTTATTCTTAAACTGTGGCCCCTGGTTCTGAACCGCCCCCCCCCCCCCCCCCAACATCGGGAACATGTTTCCTGCATCTAGCCTGTCCATTGGGCCCGTAGCAGAAGCGTCGAAGGGGCGGGGCTGGAAACTGGAAGTGTCCTGAGCTAATTCTGCTCCCACCATCATCTGTTGTAACAAGTGATGGCTCCCACTGATTGTCGCCGGAAGCTTGCGCCCTCTTCAGGACGGACGATGACGGTGATGTCAACATTGGAAACATAGATGATGGACATGAAAGAAGAAGAAGGGTGTCCAATCTCTTAATAATCTTATATGTTTCTGTAAGATCCCCTCTCATCCTTCTAAATTCCAGTGAATACAAGCGCAGACGCTCCATTCTTTCATCATATGACAGTCCCGCCATCCTGGGAATCAACCTTGTGAGCCTACACTGCACTCCCTCAATAGCAAGAACGTCCTTCCTCAAATTAGGAGACCAAAACCGCACACAATACCGCAGGTGTGGTCTCACCACCAGGGAGGGGCCTGATAGGTCAGGCCTAGATAGAGTGGATGTGGAGAGGATGTTTCCATGTGGTGGGTGAGTAGGGTTGCCAACTGTCCCGTATTAGCTGGGACATCTCATATTTTGGGTTAAATTGGTTTGTTCTGTACGGGACCACCCTTGCCCCGTATTAGGCACGAGGGATGCTGTAGGCCCGGACGCTGCAGGTCCCGATGCGGTAGGTCCCGACAGTTTAGGTCCCAATATTCTAGGTTTCCGATATTTTAGCTCCGGACAGTGTAGATCTGCAGGCCCAGGCTTCGTCTGACAGAGGTTGCACGGCAACCCGCCTCCCGGACCGGGCCGCCACCATTGGTGGAGTGGGAGCACGTGGCCGCTGGCTGGGTGCGGTCACGTGAGGCACGGGGCGGTGACGTCACCTTGTCCCATATTTGGGACTGAGATAGTTGGCACCTCTATGGGTGAGTCTAGGACCAGAGGGCTCACCCTCAGAATAAAAGGATGATGAGGATGATCCTGGTCTCATTTATACACAGCAGAAACAAATCCCTCTAAACCTTTCCTATCTATGTACCTTTCCAAATGCCTTTAAAATGCTGTTATTGTTCCTGCCTGAACTACTTCGTAGAGTTGGAGGGGCATAGAATCACACAACATGCCCACACCGCCCAACATATCTCTACTCTCTGGATGAAAGAGTTCTTCCTTGGATCCTAATGTCATAAGGTCGTAAGTGATAGGCGTGGAACTAGGCCATTCGGCCCATCAAGTCTGCTCCGCTATTCAATCATGGCTGATCTATCTCTCCCTCCTAACCCTATTCTCCTCCCTTCTCCACATAACCTCTGACACCCGTACCAATCAAAAAAAAATCTATTTATCTCTGCCTTTCTGTTATGGGAACAGAATTAGCCCATCAAGTCTACTACTCCTTTCAATCATGGCTGATCTATCTTTCCCTCTTAACCCCATTCTCCTGCCTTCTCCCCATAACCTTTGAAACCAGTACTAATCAAGAATTTGTCATTCATAAAAATTTCCATTGACTTAGTGTTATTGATTGGTTTATCGTATGAGGAGCATTTTGATGGCTCTGGGCCTATACTCGCTGGAGTTTAGAAGGATGGCACAATGGCGTAGCGGTAGAGTTGCTGCCTTACAGTGCCAGAGTCCTGGGTTCCATCCTTATCACAGGTGCTTATATGTGCGGAGTTTGTAGGTTTAACCAGCCTCCCTTCCATTGACTCCATTTACACCTCACACTGCCTCGACAAGGCCAGCAGCATAATCAAGGACAGGTCGCACCCTGGCCATTCCCTCTTCTGCCCTCTCCCATCGGGCAAAAGGTGCAAAAGTTTGAAAACACACACCTCCAGATTCAGGGACAGTTTCTTCCCAAATGTTATCAGGCAACTGAATCATCCTACCACAACCAGAGAGCAGTGCTGAACTACTATCTACTTCATCGGTGACCCTCAGACTATCCTTGATTGGACTTTGCTGGCTTTACCTTGCACTAAACGTTATTCCCTTTATCATGTATCTGTACACTGTAAACGGCTCGATTACAATCATGTATTGTCTTCCCGCTGAGTGGTTAGCACACAACAATAGCTTTTCACTGTACCTCTGAGAGTTAGATAGAGCTCTTAAAGATAGCGGAGTCAAGGGATTATGGGGTGAAGGCAGGAACGAGGTACTGATTGTGTATGTTCAGCCATGATCACAGTGAATGACGGTGCTGGCACGAAGGGCCGAATGGCCTACTCCTGCACGTATAGTCTATTGTCTATTGTACCTCGGTACACGTGACAATAAACAAAAACTGAAGTGAACTGAACTTGTGCCTGCCACATTAAACTGAAGAGGAGAAGATCCCAAAGGCACAAGTTTAAAGTCGATACGTTGCTCCCAAGTCTGGATAACATCCACAATCCGCGTCACTGAAAGCAAATTGCCTCCTCATTATCATCTTGCTGTTGTGAGATCTTGCTTAATTAGATTGAGCTTGTTGTGACAACATAATGCAGGCACTTTCATCTCATAGTCTGAGACGCTGGAAAGAAAGCCATCATATTAACTTAGCGGAAAACAGATTACCTGGCTATTATCAATTTGCTGTTTCCGAGATCATGCTCATTAATTAGAGTAAACATGTCATGGCCAACATTACGCAGGCACAGTATATCTTGCATCCAGAGCTTCTGCAATAAAAGCTACTCTTATCACCGCACTTATAAGTGTAAATTGTACCTTACAATAAATCTCGGGGAAATGGGATTGTAGATTTAAAAGAGGGTGGCACGGTGGCGCAGTGGTAGAGCTACTGCCTTATAGCGCCAGAGACCCAGATTTACGAAGGGCCACGCGGTCATGGGGAGAACGTACAAACTCCGTACGGACAGCCCCCACAGTTTGGATCAAACCCGGGTCTCTGGCGCTGTGAGGCAGTAGCTTAACTGCTACCATGCCGCCCATGTTCTATGTAAACTGTCTTCATGTAATCCATGTCCCTCCATTCCCTGCGTATCCATGTGCCTATCCAAAAGCCACCTAAATGCCAGCATTGAATCTGCGTCCACCACCACTCCTGGCAGCGCATTCCAGGCCCCCACCGATCTCAGAGTAGAAACTTGGCCTGCACATCTCCTTTAAACCATGGCCCTCTCACATATGCCCTCTGACCTGTGCCATTCCCACTCTGGGGAAATGATTCTGACTGTCTATCTGACCTATGCCTCTCAACATTTTAGATACTTCCAGCAGGTCTCCCCTCAACTTTCAATATTCCAGAGAAAAAAATCACGTCTGTCCAATCTCTTCTTATAGCTAATACCCACTAATCCAGACAGCATTCTGGGAAATTCTGAAGATAGACACAAAATGCTGAAGCAATTCAGCGGGACAGGCAGCATCTCTGGAGAAAAGGAATAGGTGACCTTTTGAGTCGGGTCCTGACCCGAAACGCCACTAATTTCTTCTGTCCAGAGATGCTGCCTGACCCGCTGAGTTGTTCCAGCATTTTGTGTCTATCTTCGGTGTAAACCAACATCTGCAGTTCCTTTTTTTTTAACAATAGGTGCAGGAGGAGGCCATTCGGCCCTTTGACCCAGCACCGCCATTCAATGTGATCATGGCTGATCATTCTCAATCAGTACCCCGTTCCTGCCTTCTCCCCATACCCCCTGACTCCGCTACCCTTAGGATGCCGGAGAAGCATTGACAGCATGGGAATTTTGCGATGTTTCCGAAGACGGTGTAATCTCGACCTGACTCAGCATTGTCGTGGTCATTGTCGTCGGGTAAAAGAAAATTTTGTCGATCTGCTACGACTTTGACAGTCGCCGGCAGTCGCCTAAAAAACCTCCTAAAAAAAGGCCCTTATTGCATGACTTTCTGATTCTTTTCATGCCTTGATGGATGTAGGCAAGCATACTATATCTTCTTAGCCTCTCTATCTACTTGTTTATTTTAGTTTAGTTTTTGTGTTTTGTTCACTTATTTAGTTTAGTTTAGAGATACAGCGCGGCAACAGGCCCTTAGGCCCACCGAGTCCACACTAACCAGCGATCCCCGCTCACTAGCACTAATCTACACAGACTAGAGACAATTGTACATTTATAACCAAGCCAATAAACCTTGTACGTCTTTGGAGTGTGGGAGGAAACTGAAGATCTCAGAGAAAACCCACGCAGGTCATGGGGAGAACATACAAACTCAATACAGACAGCGCCCGTAGTCAGGATCGAACCCACGTCTCTGATGTCGTTAGGCAGCAACTCTATCGCGGTGCCACTGTGCCGGCACTTTGTTGCCACTTTCAGTGAGCTATGAACTTGGGCTCCAAGATCCCTCTGTACATCACTGCTGTTAAGGGCCTTGCCATTAACTGTACACTTTCCCCTTACATTCGAACGCCTAAAGAGTAAAGCTTCATACTTGCTTGGATAGAGCTATCTCACCGAACTGCCTCTATCAAGTTTTCTATTAATCTTTTCTACTTTATCAGAACCTGTCAACATGGTTTGTGATTTTGAGAAATTATCTTCTGCAGCCATAATGAAAAATTAATTTTCATTGAACAAGTGATTAAAAGTATGAAATGAGAAAAATGTGCTAAAATCACAGTGCATTCATATTTTACACGGGAATCTCGTTTAGTTTAGTTTAGTTTAGTTTAGTGATACGGCGCTGAAACAGGCCCTTCAGCCCACTAAGTCCGCGCCGACCAGCGATCTCCGCACACCAGCACTAATCTACACAGACTAGGGGCAATTGTACATTTATAACCAAGCCAATTAACCTACAAACTTTGGAATGTGGGAGGAAACCGAAGATCTCGGAAAAAAAACCCAAGCTGGTCTCCCGTGATGCTGCCTGACCCGCTGAGTTACTCCAGCATTTTGTGGCCCTATTTGCCTGCTGTATAACAAACAAAAGCTGTACAACAAAAGCTTTTCACTGTACCTCGGTGCACGTGACAACAAACTAAACTGAAACGGCATAGCTTGATGGTTCTATGACTCTAGGAGAACATTCCCCTGCACATCATTCGTGTAAGTGCTGCATTGGGACGACTGCCTGGGGAGAGGATGGAGTCATTTGTAGACTTGGCTGCAAACTTCCACCATAGGTCCCTATTTCCATCACACCGAACCTTATCTTTAGCATGACCCTGGGGATTTTTATGGCAAGCGACGTTAACAAGCACTTTGCATCTCGGAGAGCAGCTCCCTGCATTATTGGTGCAAGGCTTTCTAAATAGGTTTCTGCTCTGTCTGGCAGATATTGTCAGAATACTCTAGGATTTCCCATCCTGACATTCATTAAGTGCAGAAAGAAAGTGCCCTCGAGACCGCAAAGACTGGGAAAAATCCCTGCTTTAATTGCAGGCATATTGAAACTTACCGAATAATGAAGGGCCTGGATACAGTGGATGTGGAGAGGATGTTTCCACTAGTGGGAGAGTCTAGGACCAGAGGGCACAGCCTCACAATAAAAGGACCTTCCTTTAGGAAGGAGATGAGGAGGAAATCCTTTAGTCAGAGGGTGGTGAATCTTTGGATTTGTTTTGCCACAGAAGGCTGTGGAAGCGGTCAGTGGATATTTTTAAGGCAGAGAGAGACAAATTCTTGATTAGAATGAGTCTCTGGCGCTGTAAGGCAGCAACGTAGGGCCACTATGCCGTCCTCAACACCAATTGGCCCAGTATAAATGTAAAATTGTCCCGAGTGTGTGTAGGATAGTGTTGTTAGTGTGTGGAGATCACTGGTCAGTGTGGACTCGGTGAATTGAAGGGCCTGTTTCCACGCTGTATCACGCAACTAACCTAAAATAATCTCTAGATAGATAGACAATAGACAATAGACAATAGACAATAGGTGCAGGAGTAGGCTATTCAGCCCTTCGAGCCAGCACTGCCATTCAATGCGATCATGGCTGATCACTCTCAATCAGTACCCCGTTCCTGCCTTCTTCCCATACCCCCTCACTCCGCTATCCTTAAGAGCTCTATCCAGCTCTCTCTTGAAAGCATCCAACGAACTGGCCTCCACTGCCTTCTGAGGCAGAGAATTCCACACCTTCACCACTCTCTGACTGAAAAAGTTCTTCCTCATCTCCGTTCTAAATGGCCTACCCCTTATTCTTAAACTGTGGCCCCTTGTTCTGGACTCCCCCAACATTGGGAACATGTTTCCTGCCTCTAATGTGTCAGCATTGGCAAGCATTGACAAGTTGGAGTGTCGGCCCTATTTGCCTGCTGTATAACAAACAAAAGCTGTACAACAAAAGCTTTTCACTGTACCTCGGTGCACGTGACAACAACCTAAACTGAAACGGCATAGCTTGATGGTTCTATGACTCTAGGAGAACATTCCCCTGCACATCATTCGTGTAAGTGCTGCATTGGGACGACTGCCTGGGGAGAGGATGGAGTCATCTGTAGACTTGGCTGCAAACTTCCACCATAGGTCCTTATTTCCATCACACCGAACCTTGTCTTTAGCATGACCCTGGGGATTTTAATGGCAAGCGACGTTAACAAGCACTTTGCATCTCGGAGAGCAGCTCCCTGCATTATGAATTCAAGGCTTTCTAAATAGGTTTCTGCTCTGTCTGGCAGATATTGTCAGAATACTCTAGGATTTCCCATCCTGACATTCATTAAGTGCAGAAAGAAAGTGCCCTTGAGACAGCAAAGACTGGGGAAAATCCCTGCATTAATTTCAGGCATATTGAAACTTACCGAATAGTGAATGGCCTGGATAAAGTGGATGTGGAGAGGATGTTTCCACTAGTGGGAGAGTCTAGGACCAGAGGGCACAGCATCAGAATAAAAGGACCTTCCTTTAGGAAGGAGATGAGGAGGAATTTCTTTAGTCAGATGGTGGTGAAAATTTGAAATTCTTTGCCACAGAAGGCTGTGGAGGCCAAGTCAGTGGATATTTTTAAGGCAGAGATAGATAGATTCTTAATTAGTACAGGTGTCAGAGGTTATGAGGAGAAGGCCGGAGAATGGGGTTAGGAGGGAGAGATAGATCAGCCATGATTGAATGGCGGAGTAGGTTTGATGGGCCGAATGGCTTAATTCTGCTCCTATCACTAATGGAACATAATGGGGCACATTTTAAATATATACTAGACCAAGTTGGGCCCAAACCTCTCCTGCATTGGTGCAGCACCCTCTCCTCCCCCCTCCCCCTTCCCCCTCTATTCCCCTCCCCCCCTCCATCCTCCCCTCCCCCTCCCCCCCTTATCCTCCCTTCCTTCGCCCCCTCCCTCCACCCCCCTCCCCTTCTCCTCCCCCCCCCCACTCCATCCTCCTCAACCCCATTATCTTCCATCTTCCCCCCTTCCCTCCCTAGGAGATAGATTTAAACTTTAAAATGTGAATAACTTTAAAAATATAACACAGATTTCAATAAAACTACTTGCATTTCCATTAAAGCAATGACGCTGAGTAAGATGGGCCTAAAATTGTCGTGTTATCATGTACCGTTTCGGCTGTAGTTCAATCACAAACAAACAAACAAACGAGAGTTTTAGTATATAGATATTTTCATTTTTTAATCTAAAAAGAGAGATGGGGGTTTGGGATAAAGCCTGGTAAGTAACCGAGGAACAAGGAAATACAGTTCAGCTCAGTTCAGTGCAGTTTATTGTCACGTGCACTGAGGTACAGTGAAAAGCTTTTGTTGCATGCTAGCCAGTCAGTTGAAAGACAATACATGATTACAATGGAGCCGTCCACAGTGTACAGATAGTGCAAGGTAAAGCCAGTAAAGTCCAATCAAAGGTAGTCCGAGAGGCAACGATGAGGTAGATAGTAGTTCAGGACTGCTCTCCTGTTGTGGTACAAAGAATAGATAATAAAAAAGGAACTGCAGAGACTAGTTTATACCAAACATAGACACAAAATGCTTTAGAGTTTTGAAGGGCAAATATAAATATATATGAATATATTTATATTTATATTTGCCTTTTAAAATTTTAAAGCCTGATTAAAATTTAATACCTTTTTACAATAACGTTATGGGCTCTGACTGTAGATGTCCAGTGTGCGTTGTGGGTCATTCATTATGGATGGTTTATGTGAGTGCTACTCATGGCTCAATGGGCCTCCGATTGAACAAAGTCATGGGACACAAGAAGGTCATTTCACGGCAACTTTTCACCTTAAACGGATCGTTCTACGGCAAGACGATAGACACAACAAAGCTGGAATAACTCAGCAAATCAGGCTGCATCTCTGGAGAAAAGGAATAGGTGATGTTTCGGGTCGGGACCCTTCTTGAGACTGAGATTCAGGGAAAAAGGAAACAAAATTGCGTACAGTTTTGGTCTCCTAATCTGAGGAAAGACATTCTTGCCATAGAGGGAGTACGGAGAAGGTTCACCAGATTGATTCCTGGGATGGCAGGACTTTCATATGAAGAAAGACTGGATAGACTCGGCTTGTACTCGCTGGAATTTAGAAGATTGAGGGGGGATCTTATAGAAACTTACAAAATTCTTAAGGGGTTGGACAGGCTAGATGCAGGAAGATTGTTCCCGATGTTGGGGAAGTCCAGAACAAGGGGTCACAGTTTAAGGATAAGGGGGAAGTCTTTTAGGACCGTGATGAGAAAGTTTTTTTCACACAGAGAGTGGTGAGTCTGTGGAATTCTCTGCCACAGAAGGTAGTTGAGGCCAGTTCATTGGCTATATTTAAGAGGGAGTTAGATGTGGACCTTGTGGCTAAAGGGATCAGGGGGAATGGAGAGAAGGCAGGTACGGGATACTGAGTTGGATGATCAGCCATGATCATATTGAATGGCGGTGCAGGCTCGAAGGGCCGAATGACCTACTCCTGCACCTATTTCCGATGTTTCTATGTTTCTATTTGAGATATAGACGGTGATGTAGAGAGATATAAAACATGAATGAAAGATATGCAAAAAAGTAACAATCATAAAGGAAGTAGGCCTTTGTTAGCTGTGGGCTAGGTGAAAATGAGTTCCAGACAATGAGACTCAACAATACGACTTTAGGTCATAGAGTGATACAGTGTGAAAACAGGCCCTTTGGCCCAACTTGCCCACACCGGCCAACATGTCCCAGTTACACTAGTCCCACCTGACTGCGTTGTTCCATTTCCCTCCAAACCTGTCCTATCCATGTACCTGGCCAACTGTTTCTTCAACATTGGGATAGTCCCAGCCTCAACTACCTCCTCTGGCAGCTCGTTCCATACACCCACTACCCTCTGTGTGAAAAAGTCACTCCTCAGATTCCTATCAAATCTTTTCCTCTTCACGTTAAACCTATGTCCGCTGGTCCTCGATTCACCTACTCTGGGCAAGAGACTCTGTGCATCTACCCGATTTATTTCTCTCATGATCTTATACACCTCAATAAGATCACTCCTCAATCTCATGCGCTCCAAGGAATAGAGTCCCAGCCTACTCGACTTTGAAGCTGGTATGACTTGGGTGGGGGAGGGATGGAGAGAGGGAGGAATGTAAGTGTTACCTGAAGTTAGACCTCCAAGGCACGCTTTGCTATCAATGGTGCAGGTTACCTGTGTCTTTCTTCGAATCCCCAGCAATTTCTAAAAATGCAAGAAATTTCAGTTCTGGGCACCATTTTCCAGGAAAGATGTTGTCAAGCTGGAAAGGGTACAGAGAAGATTTACGAGGCTGTTGCCAGGACTGGAGGGTTTGAGCTGTAGGGAGAGGTTGAGTAGGCTGATACACTTTTCTTTGGAGCGCAGGAGGATGAGGGGTGATCTTATTGAGGTGTATAAAATCATGAGAGGAATAGATCTGGTAGACGCACAGAGTCTCTTGCTCAGAGTAGGGGAATCACGGACCAGAGGACATAGGTTTAAGGACAGAGGAAAAGATTTAATAGGAATCTGAGGGGTACCTTTTGCGCACAAAAGTGTGGTGGGTGTATGGAATGAGCTGTCAGAAGAGGTAGTTGAGGCTGGGACCATCCCATTATTAAAGAAATAGTCAGACAGGTACATGGATAGGACAGGTTTGGAGGGATATGGACCAAACGCGGGCAGGTGGGACTAGTGCAGCTGGGACATTGTTGGCCGGTGTGGGCAAGATGGGCAGAAGGGCCTGTTTCCACGCTGTATCACTCTATGCCTCTATGACTCTAAACGATTGTTTAAAATTACACAATACCTCATGGGTTAACCTGTCAGAAACAAAGTGGTTCGTGCTCGCGTTGCTTTTCTGAGTGGTGTGACCGCTGGGTGCAATAATAAATACAAGGTTTGGTGCTCCTGTGTAAGGCACTGGCTGACATCAACACCACTTAATAATACCACTACCTACGGTTCAGCTATTATGACTGTAGAGGGTGGAATGCTAATGCCTTTGTCTGCTCGCATCTTCAATCCCGGTCGCAGCGAGGGGGAAATGGGAAATGTCGTGCAAAGAGACAAAGTGGCGGAGTTGCTCAGCAGGTCAGGCTGCACCTCTGGAGAAAGATACAAAGTGCTTTTTAGTTTAGTTTAGTTTAGAGATACAGCCAAAGTGTTCAAACTCTTCAATTATAGTTTGGATCTTATTGTTTTTAAAACCCTAGGTATCGTTCTTAAAGCCAGTGTTTATTGTCCACCTCTAACAGGATGCAGGGAAAATGTTCTTCAGTCTGAAGAAGGGTCTCGACCCGAAACGTCACCCATTCCTTCTCTCCCGAGATGCTGCCTGACCCGCTGAGTTACTCCAGCATTTTGTGAATAAATCGATTTGTACCAGCATCTGCAGTTATTTTCTTATATAAAATGTTCCTCGTGTTGGTGGAGTCCAGAAACACAGTTTAAGAATAAGGGGTAGGCCATTTAGGACTGAGATGAGGAAACATTTTTTCAGCCAGAGAGATGTAAATCTGTGGAATTCTATGCCACAGAAGGCGGTGGAGGCCAATTCACAGGACATTTTCAAGAGAGAGTTAGATAGAGCACTTAGGGCTAATGGAATCAAGGGATATGGGGAAAATGCAGGAACGGGGTACTGATTCAGGATGATCAGCCTTAATCATATTTTAGATTTTTAGATTTTAGATTTAGAGATACAGCGCGGAAACAGGCCCTTCGGCCCACTGAGTCCACGCCGCCCAGCGATCCCCGCACATTAACACTATCCTACACACACTAGGGACATTTTTTTTTACATTTACTCAGTCAATTAACCTACATACCTGTACGTCTTTGGAGTGTGGGAGGAAACCGAAGATCTCGGAGAAGTCCCACGCAGGTCACGGGGAGAACGTACAAACTCCATACAGACGGCGCCCGTAGTCAGGATCAAACCTGAGTCTCCGGCGCTGCGTTCGCTGTAAGACATCAACTCCACCGCTGCGCCACCGTGCCGCCATATTGAATGGTGGTGCTGGCTCGAAGGACCGAATGGCCTACTCCTGCACTTATTTTCTATATTTTCTAACGGCCCTGTAAATTTCAGAAGGGCATGTCAGCCACACGTCCCCAACAACTCTCACCAACTTCCACAGATGCACCGCAGAAAATCTTTTATCGGGAAGCATCACAGCCTGGATTGGGAACAGCTCCATCCAAGATCGCATGAAATCTCAGCGAATTGTGGACACAGCACATGCCATCACACAAACCAACCTCCCTTCCACTGAGTCCATTTACACCTCATGCTGCCTTGGCAAGGCCAGCAGCATAATCAAGGACCAGTCGCACCCTGGCCACTCCCTCTTCTCCCCTCAGGCAAAAGGTATAGAAGTGTGAAAACACACACCTCCAGATTCAGGGGCAGTTTCTTCCCAGCTGTTATCAGGCAAACTGAACTGTCCTACCACAACCAGAGAGCAGTCCTGAACTACTGTCTACCACCATCGGGAACCCTCGGCCTATGTTTAATTGACTTTACCTTGCACTAAACGTTATTCCCTTATCATGTATCTGTACACTGTGAATGGCTCGATTGTAATCATGCATTGTCTTTCCTCTGGCTGGTTAGTACACAACAAATGCTTTTCACTGTACCTCAGTACACGTGACGATAAACTAAACTGACACTGAACTGAGTGGTGTTTGAAACGTCAGGGAACCTCAGTAACCAACTAGAGAAAGGTCCTGTCTGTATGGAGTTTGTACGTTCTCCCCGTGACCTGCATGGGTTTACTCCGAGATCCATAGTTTCCTCCCACAAAAACGTACGGGTTTGTAGGTTAATTGGCTTCGTATAAAATGTAACATTGTCTCCAGTGGGCGTAGGATGGTGTGAATGTACAGGGTCCTTTTCCCATGTCAGGGAAACCAAGAACTAGAAGACATAGGTTTAAGGTGAGAAGTGAAAGGATTAATAGGGACCCTGAGGGACAACCTCGGGGCGGTGGGTGTATGGAACAAACTGCCAGAGGACATTGTTGAGGCGGGGACTATTGCAATTTTTAAGAAACAATTGGACAGGTGCAGGGATAGAACAGGTTTGGAGGGATATTGGCCAAACGCAGGTAGGTGCGATAAGTGCAGAGTTTAGAAGAATGAGGGGGGAACTCATTGAAACATACAAAATAGTGAAAGGCTTGGATGGAGTGGATGTAGAGAGGATGTTTTCACTAGTGGGAGAGTCTAGGACTAGAGGTCATAACCTCAAAATTAAAGGTAATTCTTTCAGGAGATGAGGAAAAATTTTGTACATCAGAGGGTGGTGAATCTGTGGAATTCTTTGCCACAGAAGGCTGTGGAGGCCAAGTCAGTGGATAGTTTTAAGGCAGACATAGATCAATTTTTGATTAGTACGGGTGTCAGAGGTTATGGAGAGAAAGCAGGAGAATGGGGTTGGGAGGGAGAGATAGATCAGCCATGATTGAATGGCAGAGTAGACTTGATGGATCGAATGGCCTAATTCTGCTCCTGTCACGTACGACCTTATGACCTTAGGATCCAAGGAAGAACTTTTTTAGCCAGAGCGTAGAGATATGTTGGTTGGCGTGGGCAAGTTAGGCCGAAGGGCCTGTTTCCAGGCTGTGTGATTCTATGCCTCTATAACACTCGGAAGTAGTTAAGGCAGGAACAATAACAGCATTTACGAAGGATTTGGAAAGGTATATGGAAAGGAAAGGTTTAGAGGAATTTGGGGCTGCTGTGTATAAATGAGACTGGTTTAGATCAGCATCTTGGTAGGTATGGACCAGTTGGGCCGAATGGCCTGTTTCCATGCTGTATGAATCTGTGACTCTCTGACCTGTTCTGCCACTTTCTGAGATCTATGGACTTGTAACTAAACATCCTTCTGTTCCTTGAAAGTGGCATCACAGGTAGATGAGGTGGTCAAGAAGGCTTTCGGCACATTGGCCTTCATGAATCAGAGTATTGGGTAGAGAGGTTGGGAGGTCATGTTACAGTTGTACAGGACATTCTACAGGTGAGGCCACATTTAGAGAATTGTGTTCAGTTTTGGTCACCCTGTTATAGGAAAGATGTTGTTAAATGGAAAGGGTGCAAAAAAGATTTAGAACGATTTTGCCAGGATTCAAGGGCCTAAGCTATAGGGAGAGGTTGAGCAAGCTAGGACTCTATTCCTTGGAGCGCAGGAGAATGAGGCGTGATCTTGTAGAGGCGTATAAGATCATGAGAAGAATACATAGGGTAATGCAGAGAGTCTTTCACCTAGAGTAAGGGAATCAAGATCCAGAGGACATAGGTTCAAGATGAGGGGGAAATGATTTAATAGGATTCAGAAGGGCACCTTTTTTTACACAAAGGATGGTAGGTGCATGGAACGAGTTGTCAGAGGAAGTAGTTTGAAAAACATTTGGGCATGGATATGACAGGATTAGAGGGATATGGACCAAGCGCATGCAGGTGGAACCAGGGTAGGTGGAACATGTTGGTTGGTGTGGGCAGGTTGGGCCGAAGGGCCTGTTTCTGTGCTTTTCTAAGTGACGCAAAAAGATCCAGTAATGGTTGTAGTGGTTTACAGTACTTTTATGGTGCTTTATTTATGTTACTTTATTTGTCACAGGTAGCGAGGTCCAGTGAAATTCATATTTATACACAGTTCCGGACAAGTATCGCTATACATAAGCACTTAGATACATCTTAGATAAGCATCTTGGATACAGTGCAAGTGTATAGCAGTAGGACACTGAGACAGTATATAGAGTAAGAAGGAACTGCAGATGCTGGTTTAAACTGAAGAAAGATACAAAATGCTGGAGTATCTCCGCGGGACAGGCAACATCTCTGGATAGAAGGAATGGGTGACGTTTCGGGTCGAAATCCTTCTTCAGACCCATCTGAAGTCTGAAGAACCTCTGAGTCTGAAGAAAGGTCTCGACCCGAAACGTCACCCATTCCTTCTGTCCAGAGATGCTGCCTGTGTCCCTGAGTTACTCCAGCATTTTGTGTCTATCTTCAGTATCCAGAGTCGCCAGTTTGGTGTCATTTTCATGTCCGTGTTGTTGTAAGTGCGGGGATCTTGACCTGAACGGTGCTGGCTCGAAGGGCCGAATGGCCTACTCCTATTGTCGATTGTCGATTGGCCATGAAGGCCCGTTGCCCTGGCAGCATTGCAGGGTCGGCCTTGCCAAGCGTATCCTTGCTTATCATTCCTGCTTCACTGGAAAAATTGATTATAAAGAAGATGCAGTGATTAAAAATAAACATCATTTAATTTCTAAGCACACGAATTTAAGGAAATCCATAAATTATTGATTAGGCCTGAACTGGAGATTAAATCAAAATGTATTTAATCACATATTTAACTATACAATGGGCATTCTATGTCCGTTTGCTTTATTGTCACCTTCTCCTCCTTAACAATGGCCCCTTCTGCATTTTTCTTGATCGTTTGATCTCTTTTGATCAGTTACATTTCCTTTTCTCTGTGACCTCCTCTCTCCCCTGACTCTAAATCTGAAGAAGAGTCTGGAACCAAAACGTCACCCATTCTTTCTCTCCAGATGTAGCTGCCAGCTTCTCATCTATCAATTAGCTCCCAAGCTGCCATTTGCATGGTGAGCGATAAGCATAATGACTCGAACAAATAATAACAGAGATCCTCCTCGACATTTGATAGTTAGTCTTCTATATTTGAAGGTGCAATAAACATATTGGCATATCTCTTGTCATCGACTGGTTATTAAATTGCGAGGAAAAATTCCATATCTTAGCACAGTCTATGCGATCGATATGAATTGCCAGATATAACTTCGTGGTTCGTATTAATCTTGGCTAATAAATCTTTTGGCGGAGCCTCTGGCTGACCCTCTGTCATCACCTCCTTGGCTCACACACACACTCTCCGCCAGCACATACCCAACTGCCCGTACTCTAGCTCCGCCCAGCCCCCACGTAAGTATTGCATTAAGTCTATAGTGTCCAAACTACAGCAGGATACAAGGTAATGATATTAATAAGCAAAAATAACTAATAAATGCAAAATGGCTCCTACACACCGGCCCATAATTGTTATAAGTGTATCGCGCAACAATTACAAATACAAAACATAATCAAAGCATGCAATATACATTGGCATCTCATCTATTACAGTAGTTAATCAACAAAATCATCAGTCCATGTATCAGCTTCCAGTAGCAGACATATTTTGCTATCGTGGTCCCTCCAAGATATTGTTCTTGGTCTGCAGCCGAACGGTGCTCACGTGCCCAAGTGCGCCCGGTATGGTCTCCAATATTTTGCTTATCAGCCAGGAGTTTTCAGTCTCCTTCTTTTCCAATTTAAGAAGTGGTCTGTCGTTAGTCCTCCGGCTTCATCTGCGGGATTTTCCGGTCTCAGATATGAAACAGTACCGTAACCACTTTCACTTGCGTCTGAGAAGTGGTGTAGCTGTACATTTCCGATTTGACCAAAGTCGGTAGGCTTCATGCACCGGTCTACCTCAAACTCCGCAATCTTGTTGAGATCCGTCAGTCATCCCATCCACTTCTGATGGAAAGTTTGGGGAATACCGTCATCCCAACCAAGCTTCTCCTTGCAGAGATCCTGCATAATCAACTTAGTAGGCAGAGTAAATGGTGCCAGAAATCCTAGAGGATCGTAGATAGAGCCAACTACTGACAGGATGCCACGTCTGTTGCATGGTCGTTCCTGTACAGCAATTTTGGACTTGAACCTATCGGTTTCCACGCACCAGTACAATCCTAGTGCTCTCTCCATCGGCAGATTGTCCCGATCCAAGTCCAACTCCTTGATCTCTTTAGCTCTACTTACAATACAATACAATGCAATACAATACAATACAATACAATATATCTTTATTGTCATTGTACCCAGGGGTACAACGAGATTGGGAATGCGCCTCCCATACGATGCAATAATTTAAGTAATTAACAGCAACCCAACGAAACGAAACAATTGTAACAGTTTTTAGACAGGGTAAAGTGCAAGTTAATCTATGCGTTGTGGCCATCCGGCTCAGCAGGACCGGTTCATAGCAGCTATGGCCCTGGGGATGAAGCTGTTCCCGAGTCTGGAGGTGCGGGCGTAGAAGGCCTTGTATCGTCTGCCCGATGGAAGGAGTTCGAACAGACTGTTGCAGGGGTGTGAAGAGTCTTTGTGGATGCTGGTGGCTTTTCTGAGGCATCGTGTGTTGTAGATGCCCTCCAAGTCTGGTAGCTGTGTTCCGATGGCCCTCTGAGCTCTATGGACTACCCGCTGTAGAGCTTTCCTTTCTGCCTCCGTGCAGCTGAGGTACCACACAGGGATGCCATGCGTTAGGATGCTCTCTATGGTGCAGCGGTAGAAGGTCTTCAGCAGCTGTTGGGGTTGCTTGAGGAATGGATGCCAGTACAGCACGGCTATTACTGATCCATTTTGAAAGCGTAAATCCTCCCATTCGGCAGATGTCAGTCAGGTCTTTTACCATCCGGACTGCTTCCAGTTCCGAAGGCATGGACTTTAAACAGTCATCCACATAGAAGTTGTTCTTCACCGTGTCTACCACCTCTTCCGAAAAGTGTGCTCCGTTGTCCTCAGCTGTTTCTCTCAATGCAAATTTTGCACAACTTGGTGATGACACAGGAGGCACGGTGGTGCAGCAGTAGAGTTGCTGCCTTATAGTGAATGCAGCGCCAGAGACCCGGGTTCGATCCCAGCTACGGGTGCTGTCTGTACGGAGTTTGTACGTTCTCCCCGTGACCTGCGTTGGTTTTCTCCGAGATCTTCGGTTTCCTCCCACACTCCAAAGACGTGCAGGTTTGTAGGTTAATTGGCTGGGCAAATGTAAAAAAATTGTTCCTAGTGGGTGTAGGATAGTGTTAGTGTGCGGGGATCGCTGGTCGGCATGGACCCAGTGGGCCGAAGGGCCTGTTTCTGCGCTGTATCTCTAAACTAAGGACACGGTGCCGAATACCTTCATCCGGTATTCCACAAGATCTTGCTGCACATCACCGTCGGGCCACCACAGAAATCGCAGGTAGTCAACATGCTTTTCCGATACCTTGACCTGATGAAACATTGCTTTAATATCCGCCATCAAAGCAACCGGCTCTTGCCTGAATCTGATGAGAACTCCAATGAGTGAGTTAGTTAAGTCTGGACCTCGTAGCAGCTGGCAGTTAAGTGATGTCCCCTTAAAGACTGCCGCACAGTCAAAGACCACTCTTAAGGTTCCTTTCTTCGAGTGATACACCCCGTGATGAGTGAAGTACCACCAGAGTTTCCCCTCATTACGGTTCAGCTGGTTTATTGGTACCCTTTCACCATAATCACTATTGATCATTTCCGTGAGGAAAGATGTGTATTCATTGCGAAACTTTTCATTCTTATTAAACTTGCGTTTCAAGCTCTGGATACGCTGCTCTGCAATGCACTGATTGTTAGGCATGCTGGTATTCCCCTGCTTGAGAGGTAAGTCCAGACAATAATGTCCATCTGTCATCCTTGCCGAACGATTCATAATATCCATGAACTTTATCTCTTCTCTCGACATTTCTTCCTTGTCCTTGCTGGATTCTTCATTGAAGTCATGGTTGTATTGTTTGACCAGAAGTTCTTCCAGATTAACAACAGATATTCGATTAACAAGCCGCTGTAGGAAAGCCTTTTCCAATGTCAGGGTCCTCTCTATTTAGATCACAAATAACCCATCCCAACATGTTTTCATGGCGAATGGTCCATCTGTAGATTTTAGATTTAGATTTAGAGATACAGCGCGGAAACCGGCCCTTCGGCCCACCGAGTCCGCACCGCCCAGTGATCCCCGTACACTAACACTATCCTACACACACTAGGGACAATTTTTTTAACATTTACCCAGTCAATTAACCTACATACCTGTACGTCTTTGGAGTGTGGGAGGAAACCGAAGATCTCGGAGAAAACCCACGCAGGTCACGGGGAGAACGTACAAACTCCGTACAGACGGCGCCCGTAGTCAGGATCGAACCTGAGTCTCCGGCGCTGCATTCGCTGCAAGGCAGCAACTCTACCGCTGCGCCACCGTGCCGCCGTGGACCACGTCCCAAGGTTCGAATACCTTGGAAGCATTAGCTCCGATGAGTAAGTCAATACCAGAGTCTATTTCAGGTATCTTGATATTCTTCAAATAAGGCCATTGCTCCAGGTCTTCCTGTCTAGGAATGCTTAACCGTGAAACAGGAATGGTCTTACTGGTAAGCATGTCTGGTAGTTGAACAAAATCATTGCTGTCCAGACCAGATATTTCCAAACCAGAAATAACACAACTGGTTATAGACTTCTCTTGATTCATGGTACGCAGGGTAAACTTCTTCCTTTGTCCTGAGACCTTCAACCTTCTACCAGGCTTTCGGTGCAGAAAGTAACTGAACTTCCACCATCCAAGAAAGCGTACGTTTGCAACACCGTGCTCCCATTGCAGCTCTTCACTTGCACTGGTACGATCTAGAAGATGCAAGTTTCTTCACCAGCCCCGATATGTCCACACATCGGAGAGAGAGGAGTGGCGTCACTCTGGCTCGCCTTCTCCTTGGCTGGTTGCTCAGGTTGTCCTTCTGTTCAAAATGAAGTATCTCAGGATGCTCTCCTTTGCATACAGCACAAGTCAAACGATTCTTGCAATTTTTGCTCATATGACCTTCTTTCAAACATCCAAAACAAATTCTATTCACTTTTATAAATTCTCTTCTCTCCTTTCGTTCCTTCTTTTTGATCTGCCGACACTTCTCCAGCGTGTGACCCCTCATGTTGCAGATCAGGCAAGGATCTTGCTGCTTGCTGCTTGCCGGTAGGTGAGTCAGCTTTCTCTCCTTTAGTTGTCAGGTTCCCTTGGGCCTGTTCTTCCATGGGCTCGGCAGCCAGAGCAAAACTGCTTTTGGTTGTCCTTGGCTTCTCTCTTGACTTACCGAAGGTTGGGTTTTTAGCAGCTGCTGGTGTTTTGGCCTCATCAATATTCCCATAAAGTGGATCCGTCACTATCTCCACTTGTACCTTTATGAAGTTTTCCAAGTCCGGAAATGTAGGCGAACGTTTCTCGGTTCTTTGGATTTCATATGACCAATCTCTCCACCTTTCTCTGAGCTTGTAAGGCAGCTTTCGAAGAATGGTCATCATATTGGAGTGAACGTTCATTTCATCCATGTATTCAAGCTGCTGCATTGCATTGCAACAACCTTTGAGGAATAATGAGAACGCTTGTAAAGCCTTTATATCACCTGGCTTGATGATTGGCCAGGCCAATGCTCTGCTCCATGAGCAGAAGTGGCAATCTTCTGCTCATGGCCAAAATGTTCTTTAAGCAATCTTCTTGCCTCCTTATCATCATATCATATCATATATATACAGCCGGAAACAGGCCTTTTCGGCCCACCAAGTCCGTGCCGCCCAGCGATCCCCGTACATTAACACTATCCTACACCCACTAGGGACAATTTTTACATTTACCCAGCCAATTAACCTACATACGTGTACGTCTTTGGAGTGTGGGAGGAAACCGAAGATCTCGGAGAAAACCCACGCAGGTCACGGGGAGAACGTACAAACTCCTTACAGTGCAGCACCCATAGTCAGGATCGAACCTGAGTCTCCGGCGCTGCATTCGCTGTAAAGCAGCAACTCTACCGCTGCGCTACCGTGCCGCCTCTGGTCAGGATGAAAATGTTGACAGCTACGAACTAATTCTCTGGCAAGCCCTCTCGCAAATTGTTCCAGAAAATGATAACGATCACTTTCATCGTCAGTCTTCCTTTCTACTCCTCTCTCAAATGCCTTGATAAAAGGTTGATATTGCAAGGGATCACCACCATACACAGGAATGTCTCTTGCCGGTAGGGTAGAAGAAAGACTTTGTTTAGCCAGAAGTTCAGTCGCTAAACTTTGCTTCCCTAATAGCTCACATAAATAACGTTGGTCTCCATCATAACGTTCCGGGGATTTAGTGGGAGCACGTCCCTGCTCATCCCTCGGTTCATGAAACCCTGTCTTCCTTCCTTGATGAGGATGTGGGGTAAAGTGTGCCGTACCACTAGCTTTTACCAATGGTCTCCAGGTTGTTAGCTTTGGTCTAACAACCTGTGGCTCCCATTCAGGCCAGGGTTCGGTCGCGGATAGTTCCCGTCCAACTGGTTACTGGCTTTGGACGACTCCTCGCCCTGAATAGGAACTCGTCCTATCGGATACTATCGAGCTGCTTCTTGATCTTGGAGCGCTAAGTACACTGAGTTTTGTCTTGGCTGCTGCCATTTTAGACTCCAGCTCCAATCGTTCTTTCTCTCTTTTCAACTGATCACTCCTCTTCTTGTAATCTAAATGTCTTCTCCTCTGTTCTTCTTCTTCTTCTTTCAGTTGTCTTCTCTTCCGTTCTTTTTCTCCTCTCTTCCGTTCTTCTTCGTCTTTCAGTTGTCTTCTCTTCCGTTCTTTTACGTATTTCCTTTGTTCTTCCTCCATTTGGCCTCCTTGCTTCTCAGTCTCGTGCTTCTGTGCCATGAACTCAGCTTGTTCAGCAAGAACAGCAAATTCAAGATTCAAGAGATTCAAGATTCAAGATAGCTTTATTTGTCATCCAATATTGGACGAAATTCAGTCACCCACAGTCCAACAATAAAAGCATTAAATAGGCATTAAAATTACACAACCCCAAAAACACACAAAAAAAGAAACATCCATCAAAGAAACATCCATCACAGTGAGTCTCCTCCAGTCCTCTCCTCACTGTGATGGAAGGCCACAATGTCTTTTCCCTTCTCCTGCCGTCCTCTCCCGCAGTCAGGCTGTTGTGGTTGCAGGCCGCGCCGGACGGTCTGCAGCGGCCCGAGCCTAAGGCGAGTCGCAGCCGCTCCCGCAGCCTCGGAAGACGGCCGGCTCCACCGATGATAAGTCCGATCCGGGGCGGGCGAACACGCTGCTGCTGTTGCTGCACGTCGGGGCGGTCGTGGCTCCCAACATTGAAGCCCCCGCCCAGCAGAGAAAAATCCCGCGTCATATTTTAGGCCGCGCCGGACGGTGAAATGTCCGTGACCCAAGCCCCGCAACCCGGGGCGGGCGAACACGCTGCCGCTGCCGGAGCTCCCGATGTCGGCATCCACGCGGCCCGAGCCTAAGGCGAGTCGCTGCCGCTCCCGCAGCCTCCGAGGACGGCCGGCTCCGGTGATGGTAAGTCCGATCCGCGGGCTCTGCGAACCAGAGCCCTGGAGGCCGCCAGCTCCAGGAGTTGGGCCGATGGTAGGCCGCAGCAGGAATGGAGACACGGCCCAGAAAACAAAGGTCGGGTCTCCGTTCGGAAGGGACACCTATTTACAATTTTACAGTTCCCCCCCTCCCCCCCACATACACACATAGTACACAAACACAAAAACACCACATCACAACTACAATTAAGACAAAGAAACAACAAAAACACAAAGACAAATGGACCGCAGGTAAGCCGCAGCTGCTATGGCAGCGCCGCCATTTTGCACAATTGATGCGGATATATTGATTCCACCTCAGCCTCCTTAAGAAACAGAAAGCGTCGAAGATGCACGAGATTTGATGTTCAACTTAGCGGTGGAAATATTTGAAGCACCATCTCCAGGTTTGATGGAGTCTGTGTTATCGCCACCATCGGATAAGGCGCCTTCAACATTGGAGGGTGCGGCCTCATCACCTTCTTGGCTTAGCCATTCAACAACATCTTGGATAAATCCATCGAAATTTTCGACCACCTACTGCATCCATTTCTCTTGCACATCCTGGTCTTCTGGTGCTAACTGTAGCTCTCTCAATGTTCCATAGATGCTGTAGATTTCGTCTTTGAGGTGGTTAACTTGATCCAGATTGAGCTCCACCTCTGCCTTCTTTCCTGATTTTATTAGCTCTTTGATGCTTTCCATGGTCTTCACAGCCATCTTATATTTACGTTTCTTCAGCTTTTCATTGTTTTCATAAGCCATGTGCTTGCCAATTTCAGTAAGCTTAATGGCCCTTTTTGTCACTTTAGGCCATGTTCCACTATCGCCACCTTGTGACTGAACATCGGATTTAATTTCAGACATTCTGAGCTTGTTAACATAAGCTAGATGTGCTTTCTTTTCTTAGGAATATCTCTTAGGTATGTCAACAAGACTTGGTAACCAGGGACTCCCAAGGTCGTTGCTACGCTATCCACATTCCAAGCTCTTGATGGTTCGAAAACAGCCTTTGTTTTCCCATACAGAAAAAACCATTTAAAGCAGACTACAATTTCTGTAGGTTTTTTCCCCACAGTCAGTTTTCAAGAGCTAATTCTCTTCAAATAACTCTGAGAGACAGATATAATGCTTTAGCTTTTGGCAATAAATCTCTCACTGGTCAGTAAGCTCTCGTAGCCTTCGTCTCTTGCGAAGACAAGCTTTCTGAACTTTCCGAAGAGTAAATTCCACTAAATCGTTCCAGCTTAGGCAGATTTCACGATGAATCACTCCAGTTCAGATAAGTCCTCACACTTCGTCTCTTGCAAGTTCTCTGAACTTTCTGAAGAAGTGGATTCAAGCTGATCGCTTCAGTTAAGAAGGAATTTTACGCGATAAGCTCCCAAGCTCCCAAGCTGCCACTTGCATAGACCGGGTGAGCGATAAGCGTAATGACTCGAACAAATAATAACGGAGATCCTCCTTGACATTTGATAGTTAGTCTTCTTTTTTAGAAGGTGCAATAAATATATTGGCATATCTCTTGTCATTAACTAGTTATTAATTTGCTAGGTAAAATTCCATATCTTACCACAGTCTATGCGATCGATACCAATTGCCAGATATAACTTTGTGGTTCGTATTAATCTTGGCTAATATCTATTGGCGGAGCCAATAGACAATAGACAATAGATAATAGGTGCAGGAGGAGGCCATTCGGCCCTTCGAGCCAGCACCGCCATTCAATGTGATCATGGCTGATCATTCTCAATCAGTACCCCGTTCCTGCCTTCTCCCCATACCCCCTGACTCCGCTATCCTTAAGAGCTCTATCCAGCTCTCTCTTGAATGCATTCAGAGAATTGGCCTCCACTGCCTTCTGAGGCAGAGAATTCCACAGATTCACAACTCTCTGACTGAAAACGTTTTTCCTCATCTCAGTTCTAAATGGCCTACCTCTTATTCTTAAACTGTGGCCCCTTGTTCTGGACTCCCCCAACATTGGGAACATATTTCCTGCCTCTAACGAGTCCAACCCCTTAATAATCTTATACGTTTCGATAAGATCTCCTCTCATCCTTCTAAATTCCAGTGTATACAAGCCTAGTCGCTCCAGTCTTTCAACATATGACAGTCCCGCCATTCCGGGAATTAACCTAGTAAACCTACGCTGCACGCCCCCCGGCTGACCCTCTGTCAGCACCTCCTTGGATCACACACACACACACTCTCCGCAAGCATGTATCCAACAGCCCCGTACTCTAGCTCTGCCAAGCCCCTACGTAAGCATTGCATCAACTCTATAGTGTCCAAACTACAGCAGGATACAAGGTAATGAGATTAATAAGCAAAAATAACTAATAAATGCAAAATGGCTCCTACACCAGAGATGCTGTCTGTCCCGCTGAGTTATTCCTACATTTTGTGTCTATCTTCATCTTCTATGGGAGATGCAGTTGAAGCCACAGGGAAAACATAACTGTCTTTTCCGGGTGAGTATTATGAAACATCTCAGCTGAGGAAATTTATTACAGCCAGTGACATGTGTAATTGTCCTGGCAACACCCTCGTAAATCTTCTCTGCACTCTTTCAAGCTTGACAAATCTTTCCTATAACATGGTGCCCAGAACTGAACGTTGTGTGCACTGGGACGCATCCTCGGTGATGTGACCTGGGGTCATCGGGTGTTTCGGGTCTCACAACATCAGACGCCCTCGCCCAGGCGACCCAGCCAGGGTTGATCAGGCCCCGACTTGTATCCCAGCAGCAACCGCCCACGGATCAGCCCCTTTAATCCAAAGCCACCTAGTGGCCTTCTCTGCGGCTTTGCTTGCGGATTGAATGGCCCTCTTCTTTGCCAGTCCCTATTCTCAATGCGGCCCCAGCAAAACGTCTTATCCAAACTTATCCAAACTCGTAGATGCGCTTTGTAATTAGAAGAGTTATTTTGGTCTTGTGCTATGTGAAGTCCTCACCTCACGAGCTTGGCAGACAATTTGACCCCAGTCCATTTTGCATTATATTATCAGCCTCAATGGAAAAATGTCAAGAGTAAGATTAATGATCAATAAGAATAATAAACCTCGGTAATCTCGTTGAATCTTATCCGAGAACATTATCTTGTCCATTTCTGCTGATTGGCTGCTTGAGTACGTTATAAGATTTTTAATGTGTCATGAGTTTCATTTTCCACATAAGAAAGTTAAAAAAAATAATGACAAGTTGAAAGGAGCAAACAGGCTGGAAGTTTAATGTTTGCAATTAACACTGGACAGGTGCTGCAAGTTAAATTGCTTTGCCAATGAACTCTGATGATTTCCCATGTTGTTTGAAAGGTTTGTTTTAAAGTTTAGTTTAGTTTAGAGATACAGCGCGGAAACAGGCCCTTCGGTACAGCGAGTCTGCGCCGACCAGCGATCCCCGCACACTAACACCATCCGACACAGACTAGGGACAATTTACATTAACACCCAGCCAATTAACCTACAAAACCGTACGTCTTTGGAGTGTGGGAGGAAACCGAAGATCTCGGAGAAAACCCACGCGGTCACGGGGGGAACGTACAAACTCCGTACAGACAACACCCGTAGTCGGGATCGAACCCGGGTCTCCAGCACTGCAAGCGCTGTAAGGCAGCAACTCTACCGCTGTGCCACTGTGGCCGCAGCGGTAGAGTTTGCTTTCGAACTACAGTGAGCTCCGGGTTGCCAGACGTCCGATTTTCTTGGGAAGGGAGGGAGCATAGGGACATGGCCTTTTGTCATCATTAAACTAGATCTCATCTTCCGGTATTAACTTGTTCACATGACGATAAACCCTAACCTTATATAACTTACATCACCCAGGTTAACAAGCACTGAGTGTTGTACCTTCATAAGTCCAAAAGTGATAGGAGCAGAGTTAGCAATTCGACAATTCTACTCTGCGAATCAATCATGGCTGATCTATCTCTCCCTCCTAACCCCATTCTCCTGCCTTCTCCCCATAACCCCGGACACCCGTACTAATCAAGAATCTATCTATCTATCTCTTGGCCTCCCCCGCCCTCAGTGGCAAAGAATTCCACAAATTTGCCACCCACTTGCGTCGGGGGCAATTGAAGATCCCGTGTCGGGGTGATCGAAACTCCTGCGCCGGGGCGATCGAAACTCCCGCGTCGGGGCGGTCGAAACTCCCGCGGCTTGTAGTTCCTGCTGTCGGTCTATGACCTGAGACCGCAGGCTCCACGATGTTAAACTCCGCAAGCACCCACGGTTGGGCTCTGAGATCGATCCCTGGCAAAGGGATCACGGGCTCTGCGATGTTAAAGTCCCATAGGCTCCCCGCGGTGGAACTCTCAAAATCGGTCTCCAGCAAAGGCCGCCAACTCCTCGATGTTAGGCCGCAGTGCGGGCGGAGATACGATACGGAAAAAATCACATCTCCGTCGAGGTAAGAGATTGGAAAACCCCCAACCCCACCCCCAACCCCCCACATAAAACAAGCTAAAGAACACGACCTGAAACGTCACCCATTCCTTCTCTCCCAAGATGCTGCCTGACCCGCTGAGTTACTCCAGCATTTTGTGTCTACCTTCGAATTTCAACCAGCATCTGCAATTTTTTTCCCCTACTAAAAACATACAGACACAGACTGTTGGCGAGGCCGCCATTGCTGGCACCACCTGGTGGTTTTAAGTGGTGTTATAGCACCTGCGTCAACTAACTCCTCTGGCAGCTTGTTAAATGTTCACACACCCCCAGAGTGAAAAAGTTGCCCCTCAGGTCTCCTTTTTAGTTTAGTTTAGTTTAGTTTAGTTTAGTTTAGTTTAGTTTAGTTTAGTTTAGTTTAGTTTAGTTTAGTTTAGTTTAGTTTAGTTTAGTTTAGTTTAGTTTAGTTTAGTTTAGTTTAGTTTAGTTTAGTTGTGCAGCATGGAACCAGGCCCTTCAGCCCGCCAAGCCCACACCGACCAGCGATCACCCATACACTAGTTCTATTCTACATAGCAGGGGCAATTTTACAGAAGCCAGTTAACCTACAAACCTGCACGTCTTTGGAGTGTGGGGGGAAACCAGAACACTGGAGAATACCTATGCAGTCACGGGGAGAACGTACAAACTCTATACAGACAGCGCCCGTAGTCGGGAATAAACCCGGGTCTCTAGCACTGTAAGTCAGCAACTCTACCGCTGTGCCAATGTGCTGTCTTTGTTTTCCTCTTTCCTAGTTCTGACAACGTGTCTCGGCTCTGAAAGACGACCTGTTTTTCTTTCCACAGTTGCTGTCCGACCAGCTGTGAGTTTCAACATTTTCTGTTTTTACCCAAGGTTTCCAACGTCTGCAAGTGCATCTTTAGTCTTTAGTCTGTTAGGGATACAGTGTGAAAACAGGCCCTTTTGCCCACTGAGTCCGCTCTGACCAGCGATCACCCCGTACACCAGCAATACCCTACACATTAGCGATAATTTATAATGTTACCAAAGCCACTTAACATACAAACCTGTACGACTTGGTCGTGTGGGAGAAAACCGGAGCACCCAGAGAAAACCCACGTGGTCACCGGGAGAATCTACAAATTCTGTACAGACTGCACCCGTAGTCAGGATCAAACCCAGGTCTCTGGCGCTGTAAGGCAGCAACTCTACCACAGTGCCACTGTGCCACCCCTTGTTTCAAGATTGTGTATTTAACCTATTATTCCTCTCATGATTTTATACTCCTCTATAAGATCATCCCTCATTCTCCTGCGCTCCAAGGAATCTTAAATTTTCATTGACCTCCTCAGTTACCTCAATGAGCTTCGTCACATTTGATCTAATTCCGAGGAATAAATATCACCAACAACTTCTCCTGGACCGCTCATAATGAAGCAACGGCCAAGAAAGCACACCAATGCCTCCTGTACGAGCCATTTACGCTTAAATTAGTTACTGTCATTATATTGCTGGAGTAACTCAGCAGGTCAGGCAGCATCTCAGGAGAGAAGGAATGGGTGACGTTTCGGGTCGAGACCCTTCTTCAGTCTGAATGCATTCAAGAGAGAGCTAGATAGAGCTCTTAAGGATAGCGGAGTCAGGGGATATGGGGAGAAGGCAGGAACGGGGTACTGATTGTGAATGATCAGCCATGATCACATTGAATGGCGGTGCTGGCTCGAAGGGCCAAATGGCCTCCTCCTGCACCTATTGTCTGTTGTCCATTGTCTATTGTCTATTGAACTGCCTGGTGAAGGAGAACGAGGTGCAGCGCACAGACCCTGAACCTGGTGAGGAATTCCGGGAATTTCATTCTTGCCTGATGGATTTTAAGGCCACGGTGGTTCTTGCACAGCTTTCCACAAATGCATCTTATGCTGGTAGTCAGGTCATTTGCGTGGGTCAATAACCTTTGGTCTGTCCTATTGGAGATCTCATCCTCCCCCCCTCTCGAGATCTCCTGGGGGTATGTTTCATAAGGCCTTTCCGTAGCTTATTGGATTTCTTTCTCACAAAAGATACAGACTTCAGTGCTGATCCATCCTGTCCCGGGTGCCGTCTTTCCATGCCGTCAACTGTCTCTCCAGTAGTCACCAAGCCATTCTCGGTTGTCACCCAGTCTATTCCTAGGTGCCACTGGCTGATCCAGACTTCAGTGTGCAACATACATCTTCTGGATGCGCTGGGACGCATCCTCAGTGATGTGACCTGGGGTCATCATGTGTTTCGGGTCTCACAACATCAGACACCCTCGCCCAGGCGACCCAGCTGGGGTTGATCAGGCCCCGACTTGTGTCCCAGCAGCAACTGCCCACGGATCAGCCCTCTTAATCCAAAACCATCTAGTGGCTTTCTCTGCGTCTTCGCTTGCCGATTGAATGGCCCTCTTCTTTGCCAGCCCTGTAATGCCCAATTGGTTGAGGACTTTGCAGAGTGAGCCTCCTGCAAAGCCTCTCCAGCCCATCTCTAGGGGTTCATAGTCAAGCAAAATATGCGGTCCGGTTCCTTGGGTGGTTTATTTGGGTAGTTTACACCCCAGCACTATGAACATTGACTTCTCTATCTTCAGACAGTCCCTGCTTTCCCTCTCTATCCCCTCCCCCTTCCCAGTTCTCCCACTAGTCTTCCTGTCACCGACTACATCCTATCTTTGTCCCGCCCCCTCCCCTGACATCAGCCTGAAGAAGGGTCTCAACCCGAAACGTCACCCATTCCTTCTCTCCAGACATGCTGCCTGACCCGCTGAGTTACGGCAGCATTTTGTGTCTACCTTCTACAAAGTCATGTTGGTTCTATTAGATCTTTTACGTCCTCGTTCATTCTGCTTTTAATTGCAAATTCTAATAACTTGCCACCAGCCAGTGTGAAGCTAATAGAGCTATAATTTCTAATTGACTTACTCTCACCGTTCTTAGGGATGAGCGGGTTATTTTACAAGCATTACATTGAGTTCATGAGACCATCATGATAATTCTACGCCTGCCTTTCATTTTATATTACCCTAATCTTCCATGGCCCCATGACCAATCTACAGATATTTCCATCATCAGAAATGTTAACCCAAATATTTTACTTCATTGCAATTTGCAATTACAATTTACAATCTGAAACTATTGAGCTTTGAAATGGACAACTCCTTATTAATTGAAACTTGATATCTCATTACCTCAGTTCCCACGTGATCTCAGAACTTCTGAACTGGCTATAAAGCACTGGAGGCGTTCTGCAAAGTAAGGGGCCACAGTTTAAGAATAAGGAGTAGGCCATTTAGAACGGAGATGAGGAAGAACTTTTTCAGTCAGAATGGTGAAGGTGTGGAATTCTCTGCCTCAGAATGCAGTGGAGGCCAGTTCGTTGGATGCTTTCAAGAGAGAGCTGGATAGAGCTCTTAAGGATAGCGGAGTGAGGGGGTATGGGGAGAAGGCAGGAACGGGGTACTGATTGAGAGTGATCAGCCATTGCATTGAATGGCGGAGTGATCGCATTGAATGGCGGTGCTGGCTCAAAGGGCTGAATGGCCTACTCCTGCACCTATTGTCTATTGTCTATTGTCTATTGTCAAATAGATACTAGAACAGTTTTTATTTTAGTTATTGAGGTGCAGCCTGGAAACAGGCCCTTCAGTCCATCGAGTCCATGCAGAACTGCCGATCACCCGTTCATAAGTTCACAGGTTCTAGGTGCAGAATTAGGCCATTCGGCCCAGCAAGTCTACCCCGCCATCCAACCGTGGCTGATCTATCTTTCCCTCTCAACCCCATTCTCCTGCCTTCTCCTATCAAGAATCTATTAATCTCCGCCTTAAACATATCCATTAACTTGGCCACCACAGCCGCCTGTGGCAATGAATTGACACCATTCTATGTTATCCCAAATCTTTCATCTACTCCTGACACATTAGGGGTTTCATTTACAGAGGTCAATTGAGTTATCAACCGCATGTCTTTGGGATGTGGAGAGAAACCGGAGCACCCAGAGGAAACCCACGTGGTCACAAGGAAAATGTGCAAGCTCTATTCAGACAGCACCCAAGGTCAGGATCGAACCTGGGTCTCCGGCGCTGTGAGGCGACAGCTCTACCATCTGCGCCACAGTGCCACCCAAAGTTAAAAGACACTTGGACAAGCACTTGAAGAGGAAAGGTTTAAAGGCATATGAATCAAATGAGGGCAAATGGAACTAGCTTCGATGGGACATCTTGTTGATATGAACAAGTTGGGCCGAAGGGCCTGTTTCCATGCTCTATGACTCTATGCATGAGTGAAGATGCCAACAAAATGCAAGTCTCCAGAGAGCTGTAGTGTTCAGTAATTAAATTGCAGAAGAATTGAATGAAGCCAGTTTTTTTAAATTAAGCAATTGCAAATTTAAATTTTTTTCTGGAGTGAAATCATGGAGTCATAGTGTGATACAGCGTAGAAACAACCCCTATGGTCCAATTTGCTCACACCGGCCAACATGTCCCAGCTACACTAGTCCCACCTGCCAGCATTTGGTCCATATCCCTCCAAACCTGTACTGCCAATGGACCTGTCTCACTGCTTCTTAAATGTTGGGATAGTCCCTGCCTCCTCTGGCAGCTCGTTCCATACACCCACCACCCTTTGTGTGAAAAGGTTACCCCTCAGATTCCTAATAAATCTTATCCCATTCACCTTAAACCTAAGTCCTGCATTTGGATAGCAGTAACAGGATCGGTCCAAGTCAGCATGGATTTATGAAAGGGAAATCATGCGTGACTAATCTTCTGGAATTTATTGAGGATGTAAGAAGTAGAATGGATAATGGAGAGCCAGTGGATGTGGTGTATCTGGACTTTGAAAAAGCCTTTGACAAGGACCCACAAAAGAGATTAGTGGGCAAAATTAGAGCACATGGTATTGGGGATAGGGTATTGACATGGATAGAGAACTGGTTGGCAGACAGGAAGGAAAGAGTAGGTATTAACGGGTCCTTTTCAGAATGGCAGGCCGTGACTAGTGGGGTGCCGCAAGGCTCGGTGCTGAGACCCCAGTTGTTTACAATATATATTAACGATTTAGACGAGGGAATTAAATGTAACGTCTCCAAGTTTGTGGATGATACAAAGCTGGGTGGCGGTGTGAGCCGCGAGGAGGATGCTATGAGGTTGCAGGGTGACTTGGACAGGTTGGGTGAGTGGGCAGATGCATGGCAGATGCAGTATAATGTGGCTAAATGTGAGATTATCCACTTTGGTGGCAAGAACAGGAAGGCAGATTATTATCTGAATGTGTCAAATTAGGAAAAGGGGAGGTGCAACGAGACTTGGATGTCCTTGTACATCAGCCACTGAATGTACACATGCAGGTACAGCAGGCAATGAAGAAAGCTAATGGCATGTTGGCCTTCATTGCGAGAGGATTTGAGTATAGAAACAAAGAGGTTCTACTACAGTGTAGGAAAATAACTGCAGATGCTGGTTCAAATTGAAGGTAGACACAAACTGCTGCAATAACTCAGCGGGTCAGGCAGCATCTCAAGGGAGAAGGAATGGGTGATGAATTGGTCCTACTATAGTTGTACAGGGCCCTGGTGAGACCATACCTGGAGTACTGTGTGCAGTTTTGGTCTCCTAATTTGAGGAAGGACATTCTTGCTATTGAGGGAGTGCAGCGTAGGTTCACGAGGTTAATTCCCAGGATGGCATGACTGTCATATGTTGAAAGAATGGAGCGACTGGACTTGTATATACTGGAATTTAGAAGGATGAGAGGGTATCTGATTGAAACAGATAAGATTAATAAGATTATTGGACACGCTAGAGGCAGGAAACATGTTCCCGATGTTGGGGGAGTCCAGAACTAGGGGCCACAGTTTAAGAATAAGGGATCGGCTATTTAGAACGGAGATGAGGAAAAACTTTTTCACCCAGAGAGTTGTGAATTTGTGGAATTCTCTGCCACAAAAGGCAGTGGAAGCCAATTCACTGGATGCTTTCAAGGGAGAGTTAGACAGAGCTCTTAAAGATAGTGGAGTCAAGAGTTATGGGGAGAAAGCAGGAATGGGGTGCTGATGGTGGATGATCAGCCATGATCACAGTGAATGGCGGTGCTGGCTCGAAGGGCCGAATGGCCTACTCCTGCACCTATTGTCTATTGTCCATTATCTATTGTCTATTGACGTTCAAGAGAAAACAATCCCATTTTACCCAACTCTTTCTGTAGCTGAAGCCCACTAGACTGAAAGGGTAGAGGGGAAGTCGTCAGTACAAAGATGGTGGGGGGATGTTTAGGGCAAGAGATAGTAAGTGATAGTTAGATAGATACAGGTGAGGGGGGGTTGATTAGCAGACACAGTCAGATTGGGGAGGGAAGGGTGGCGATGGTGACATTCAGTGGTGCCTTTATCAGGATGCATCACAGCGTGGTTTGGGAACAGCTCCATCCAAGACCACAAGAAATTGCAGAGAATTGTGGACGCAGCCCAGACCATCGCACAAACCAACCTCCCTTCCATTGACCCCATCTACACCTCAAGCTGCCTCGGCAAGGCCAGCAGCATAATCAAGGACGAGTCGCACTCTGGCCACTCCCTCTTCTCCCCTCTCCCATCGGGCAAGAGGTTCAGAGGTATAGAAACGCACACCTCCAGATTCAGGGACAGTTTCTTTCCAGGTGTTACCAGGCAACTGAATCATCCTACCACAACCAGAGAGCAGTCCTGAACTACTATCTACATCTTTGGTGACCCTCGGACTATCCTTGATCAGACTTTACTAGCTTTACCTTGCACTAAATGCTATTCCCTTATCATGTATTTGTACACTGTGAATGGCTCGATTGTAATTGTGTATTGTCTTTCCGCTGACTGGTTAGCACGCAACAAAAGCTTTTCACTGTACCTCGGTACACGTGACAATAAACTAAACTGAACTAACTGAGATGATAGGTCGAGAACAAAAGGCTGCATGACGACTTCATCTTCCTACATTAGAACGCAGAACATAGAACAGCACAGGAACAGGCCCTTTGGCCCTCAATGTTTGTGCTGAACATGATGACAAGATAGCTATCTTGAATACAATTCTTCCCACCCTGTTTCCTGTAAAAACCCTATCCCCTACTCCCAATTCCTCCGTCTATGCCGCATCTGCGCCCGGGATGAGGTGTTTCACACCAGGGCATCAGAGATGTCCTCATTCTTCAGGAAACGGGGCTTCCCCTCTTCCATTATAGATGAGGCTCTCACTTGGGCCTCCTCTATATCCCGCAGCTCCACTCTTGCTCCCCCCTCTCCCTTTTCGTTACAAGGCCAGAGTCCCCCTTGTCCTCACCTCCCACCCCACCAGCCAGCATATCCAACAAATCATCCTCCAACATTTCCGTCACCTCCAACGGGAGCCCACCACTGGCCACATCTTCCCATCTCCACCCCTTTCTGCGTTCCGCAGAGACCGTTCCCTCCGTAACTCCCTGGTCCACTCGTCCCTTCCCACCCAAACGACCCCATCCCCGGGCACTTTCCCCTGCAGCCGCAGGAGATGCAACACCTGTTCCTTTACCTCCCCCCTCAACTCCATCTAAGGACCCAAACAGTCTTTCCAGGCGAGACAGAGGTTCACCTGCACCTCCTCCAACCTCATCTATTGTATCAGCTGTTCCAGATGTCAACTTCTCTACATCGGCGAGACCAAACACAGGCTCGGCGATCGTTTCGCTCAACACCTTCGCTCAGTCCGCCTTAACCAACCTGATGTCCCGGTGGCTGAGCACTTCAACTCCCACTCCCAGTCTGACCTTTCTGTCATGGGCCTCCTCCTTTGTCAGAGTGAGGCCCAGCGCAAATTGGAGGAACAGAACCTCATATTTCACTTGGGCAGTTTACACACCAGCGGTATGAACATTGACTTCTCTAACTTCCCCTCTCTTTCCCCTCCCCCTCCCCAGTTCTCCTACTGTCTTCCCATCTCCTACTACATCCTATCTTTGTCCCGCCCCCTCCCCTGACATCAGTCTGAAGAAGGGTCTTGACCCAAAACGTCACCCATTCCTTCTCTCCTGAGATGCTGCCTGACCCACTGAGTTACTCCAGCATTTTGTGTCTACCTTCGATTTAAACCAGCATCTGCAGTTATTTTCCGGCACAAGATGACAAGACCAACTCTTTATCTGCCTGCACATAATCCATATCCCTCCATTCTCTGCATATCCAACTGCCTATACAAAAGTCTCTTAAATGCCATGATCGTATCTACCTCAACCACTACCCCCGGCAGCATGTTTCAGGCACCCATCACCCTCTGTGTATTAAAAAATTGCCCCCCACATCTCCTATAAATGTTGCCCCTGTCACCTTGAATTGAATTGAATTGAATTACCTTTATTGTCATTCAAAATGAATTGAACGAAAATCATTTGCTACGCAGCCACAACAGTACAAAGTAAAAGACACAAGACACATAATTTTAACACAAACATCCATCACAGTGACTCCTCCAGACACCCATTCACTGTGATGGAAATTTCTTCTCTCTTCCCCCATGCTTCTCCCACGGACTTAAAGCTAAGTCCTCCAGTCGTTGATATCTCCACCCTGGGAAAAAGGTTCTGACTGTCTACCCTATTCATTTGCTATCTACCCGATTAAAGCCTCTCTTAATTTAGTGTACTTCTTTCAGGTTACCCTGCAAACGTCCGGCATTCTAGACAAGACAACCCAAGTCTGTCCATAACATGCAGCATAGCTTGGTTTGGGAACAGCTTCATCCAAGACCACAAGAAATGTGCAGAGAGTTGTGGACGCAGCCCAGACCATCACACAAACCAACCTCCCTTCCATCGACTCCATCTACACCTCACGCTGCCTCGGCAAGGCCAGCAGCATAATCAAGGACCAGTCTCACCCCGGCCACTCCCTCTTCTCCCCTCTCCCATCGGGCAAATGGTATAGAATTGTAAAAACACACACCTCCAGATTCAGGGGCAGTTTCTTCCTAGCTGTTATCAGGCAACTGAATTATCCCACCACAACCAGAGAACAGTGCTGAACTACGATCTACCTCATTGGAGACCCATGAACTATCTTTGATCGGACTTTACTGGCTATATAATAATAATAATAATAATGCATTACATTTATAAAGCGCTTTTCTAACACTCAAAGACGCTTTACAGGGTTTACTGAAACATAAAAGAAAATAAATAGATAAATGAGTAAACGAAGAGAAAAGGAAAAAGAAGGTGAGGTGACGGTCAATGATTGAAGGCAGTGCTGAACAGGTGAGACTTCAGTGATGTTTTGAATGTGGTGAGTGAGGAGGAGTCTCTGACGGTTTGGGATAGTGAGTTCCAGAGTGTGGGAGCAGCGATGGAGAAAGCCCTGTCCCCCCAGGATCTGAGTTTGGACCGGATGGGGGGGGGACAGGAGATTAGCAGCAGCAGAGCGGAGGGTGCAGGTGGGAGTGTGTCTGTGGAGGAGGTCGGTCAGGTAGGATGGGGCCAGGTTATGGAGGGCTTTGTATGTCATGAGGAGGATTTTGTACTGGATTCTCTGGGGGATGGGGAGCCAGTGGAGCTTGTAAAGGACGGGGGTGATGTGGTCACGGATCGGGGAGTGGGTGAGTAGACGGGCAGCGGAGTTCTGGATGTGTTGGAGTTTGTTGATGATTTTTGAGGGTGAACCATAGAGGAGGCTGTTGCAGTAGTCCAGACGGGATCTTGCACTAAATGTAATTCATGTTAATCTCTTTATCATGTATCAGAACACTGTAGATGGTATCGATTGTAATCGTGTATTGTCTTTCTGCTGGTTAGCACGTAACAAAAGCTTGTCACTGCACCTGATGTGACAATAAACTAAACTAAACTAAGCTAAACTAAACTAAACTAAGCTAAACTAAACATCATAGTAAGACAGGCATCATTCCAGTAAGGATCTTGATCGATTGGCCAGGTGGGCTGAGGAATGGTTGATGGAATTTAATACAGAGAAATGTGAGGTGTTGCATTTTGGGAAGTCTAACATGGGCAAGACCTACGCAGTGAATGGTAGGCCTCTGGGGAGTGTTGTAGAGCAGATGGTTCCAGGAGTACAGGTGCATGGTTCCTTAGAAGGTAGAGCCGCAGGTTGATAGGGTGATCAAAAAGACGTTTAGCACATTGGCCTTCATCGGTCAGAGTATTGAGTATAGTAGTTGGGAGGTCATGTTGCTGTTGAATAAGATGTTGGTGAGGCCACATTTAGAATATTGTGTTCAGTTCTGGGCAGGTCTAGGAAAGATGGGGTCAAGCAGGAAAGGGTACAGAGAAGATTCACAAGGATATTGCTGGGACATTTTTGGCCGGTGTGGGCATGTTGGGCCGAAGGGCCTGTTTCCACACTATCACTCCATGACTCATAGACAATAGACAATAGGTGCAGGAGTAGGCCATTCAGCCCTTTGAGCCAGCACCGCCATTCAATGCGGTCATGGCTGATCACTCTCAATCAGTACCCCGTTCCTGCCTTCTCCCCATACCCCCTCACTCCGCTATCCTTAAGAGCTCTATCCAGCTCTCTCTTGAAAGCATCCAACGAACTGGCCTCCACTGCCTTCTGAGGCAGAGAATTCCACACCTTCACCACTCTCTGACAGAAAAAGTTTTTCCTCATCTCCGTTCTAAATGGCCTACCCCTTATTCTTAAACTGTGGCCCCTTGTTCTGGACTCCCCCAACATTGGGAACATGTTTCCTGCCTCTAATGTGTCCAATCCCCTAATTATCTTATATGTTTCAATAAGATCCCCCCTCATCCTTCTATATTCCAGTGTATACAAGCCTAATTGCTCCAGCCTTTCAACATACGACAGTCCCGCCATTCCGGGAATTAACCTAATGAACCTACGCTGCACGCCCTCAATAGCAAGAATATCCTTCCTCAAATTTGGAGACCAAAACTGCACACTGTACTCCAGGTGCGGTCTCACCAGTGCCCGGTTCAACTGTAGAAGGACCTCTTTGCTCCTATACTCAACTCCTCTTGTTATGAAGGCCAACATTCCATTGGCTTTCTTCACTGCCTGCTGAACCTGCATGCTTCCTTTCAGTGACTGATGCACTAGGACACCCAGATCTCGTTGAACATCCCCTCTTCCTAACTTGACACCATTCAGATGATTCTCATGATTCTATATGATTTTTAACAAGGAATTAACCTCTGTTATTGAATGGATGGAGATTTTATTTAACATCACACCAATACACGTTAATGGAGAGAATATAAAAACATTCAACAAGGCAATTCAAGAGCGGAAAAAATTGCACCAGAGGCACTTTGATCAATTTACATTTAATTGAAAGATCCATCGATAAGTCCTCTGCAGACATTGTAAATCAATTATAAAAGCACTTTTAAGTGTGAATCTTCAGAGATAAGTGAATGCGAACAATTCAGAAGACAAAATCAAAAGAAGAACTGGACCATAAGCAATTATATTGCAGCATTAGAAGTGTTTTGTTATGCAGCAAATTTGAAGAGTGCCGTAATGGATTCTAAGAGATGGTCTGGTTTGTATCGATCAATAGACAAGGTGCTGGAGATAGACACAAAATGCTGGAGTAACTCAGCGGGACAGGCAGCATCTCTGGAGAGAAGGAATGGGTGACGTTTCGGGTCGAGACCCTTCGGACTGATTGTAGTGGGAAGGGATGGCTGGAAAAGAGTCCTAGAGTCATCGGCCCAACTTGCACGCCCCGGCCAACGTGCCCCAGCTACACTCATCCCACCTGCCTGGGTTTGGCCCAGGTCCCGCCAAACCTGTCCTATCCATGTACCTGTCTAAGTGTTTCTTTAATGTTGGATAGTCCCTGCCTCAACTACCTCCTCCAGCAGCTCATACCATGCACCCACCTTTGTGTAAAAAGGTTAACCTTCGGGTTCCTATTAAATCTTTTCCCTCTCGCCTTAAACCTATGTCCACTGGTTCTTGATTCTCCTGCCCCTAAGAGATTAGCTTGGGACCAAGCTTGGCAAATGAAAGGACCATGTTCTAACATGCAGATTCATCACCAGCCTTTGTCCACACATCTGCCAAACCTCCCCCTCAGCCGTATCCACCCTGCCGATCTTTGTCTTGGCCCCACCTCCTGTGCAGCTTTCTCTTCCCACCCCCGACTACAATCCAGACCCAATACATCACCTATCCATGTATCCAGCGACCAATGCTGCCTGACCAGTGAGAGAGAGAGAGAGAGGGAGATGGAGATGAAAGAGAGAGAGGGAGAGTGGAAGTGTGAGAGGGAGAGAGAGAGAGAGAGAGAGAGAGAGAGAGAGAGAGAGAGAGATGAAGAGAGAGATCGAGAGAGAGATCGAGATCAAGATCGAGATAGAAATAGATAGAGATAGAGATGAGATATAGAGATGAGATATAGAGAAAAATGGAGAGAGAGAGAGAGAGAGAGAGAGAGAGAGAGAGAGAGAGAGAGAGAGAGAGAGAGAGAGGAGAGAGAGAGAGAGAGAGAGAGAGAGAGAGAGAGAGAGAGAGAAGATGGAGAGAGAGAGAGATAGAGAGAGAGATGGAGAGAGAGAGAGAGAGATAGAGGGAGACAGAGATAGAGAGAGAGAGAGAGAGAGAGAGAGAGAGACAGAGACAGAGAGAGAGAGAGAAAGATAGAGTGAGAGAGAGAGCGAGAGAGAGAGATGGAGAGAGAGGGAGAGAGATGGAGAGAGAGAGGTAGAGAGAGGGAGACAGAGAGACAGAGAGAGACAGAGAGAGAGAGAGAGAGAGAGAGAGAGAGAGAGAGAGAGAGAGGAGAGAGAGAGAGAGAGAGAGAGAGAGAGAGAGAGATGGAGATGGAGAGAGATGGAGAGAGAGAGAGAGAGAGAGAGAGAGACGAGAGAGAGAGAGAGAGAGAGAGAGAGAGAGAGGAGAGAGAGAGAGAGAGAGGGAGACAGACAGACAGAGAGAGAGAGAATGGAGAGAGAGAAAAAGATGGAGAGAGATGGAGAGAGAGGGAGAGAGAGAGAGAGAGAGAGAGAGAGAGAGAGAGAGAGAGAGAGAGAGAGAGAGGAGAGAGAGAGAGAGAGAGGAGAGAGAGAGAGAGAGAGAGAGAGAGAGACGAGAGAGAGAGAGAGAGAGAGAGAGAGAGAGAGAGAGAGAGAGAGAGAGAGAGAGGAGAGAGAGAGAGAGAGAGAGAGAGAGAGAGAGAGAGAGAGAGAGATATGGAGTGCCAGTGGGATTATGAAGTTGGTCGGTTTATGTGACAGAGAACCAGAGGATGAGGGAGATAATTAGTTGATGGTCATTTAGGGGAGGCCACCGCCAAATGGTAATTTAGGGGAGGGCACCAGTAAATGATCATTTAGGGGAGGGCACCACCATATGGTCATTTACGGGAGGGCACCAGTAAATGAGGATTTGTGGCAAAAGCGATGGATTGGAGAGGGGAAAGTTTATTTACTGTCACGTGTACCGAGGAACAGTGAAAAACTTTTGTTGCGCGCTAACCAGTCAGCGGAAAGACAATACATGATTGCAATCGATCCATTCACAGTGTACAGATACATGATAAAGGGAATAACGTTTAGTGCAAGGTAAAGCCAGCAAAGTCTGATCAAGGATAGTCCGAGGGTCACCAAAGGGGTAGATAGCAGTCAGCACTTCCCCCTAGTCGTGGTGGGATGGTTCAGAGGGAGATGGAATGTGACAGTGAGAGAGAAGCAGTGTTTCTGAGAGTAATGGAGTGTGTTGGCGAGAGATTATCTCAACATTTAAGAACAGTTAGACAGGTACATGTGTAGGACAGTTTTGGAGGGATATGGACCAAACAGAGGCAGGTGGGACTTGTGTGGCTGGGACATGTTGACCATCGTGGGCAAGTTGGACCGAAAGGCCTGTTTCCACGCTGTATCACTCTACGACTCTATGAAAGATATGAACAGATCTTACATAAAGGGTGGTGGATGTGTGGAACGAGCTGCCAGAGGAGGTATGACTCTATGACTTTATCACCACCCTATCACAGATGCACAGTCATCCATTTTTGCTTTCTGTTTGTTCAGCTAAACGTTTTGGGCATTTTAGAAACATAGAAAATAGGAGCAGGATTCGGCCATTTGGCCCTTCGAGCCATCACCGCCATTCAATATGATCATGGCTGATCATCAGAAATCAGTACCCCATATCCCTTGATTCCATTAGCCCTGAGAGTTAAATCTAACTCTCTCTTGAAAACATCCAGTGAATTGGCCTCCACTACCTTCAGTAGCAGAGAATTCCACAGATTCACAACTATGGGTGAAAATGTTTTTCCTCGTCTCAGTCCTAAATGGTCTACCCCTTATTCTTAAACTGTGGCCCCTGGTTCTGGACTCCCCCAATATGGGGAACATTTTTCCTGCATCTGGCCGGTCCACTATCCCTTAAGAATTTTATGTTTCTATAAATACATCCTGACTACGGGTGCTGCACTGTAAGGAGTTTGTACGTTCTCCCGTGCCTGACCTGCGTGGGTTTTTCTCCGAGATCTTCGGTTTCCCTCCCACACTCCAAAGACGTACAGGTATGTAGGTTAATTGACTGGGTAAATGTAAAAATTGTCCCTAGTGTGTGTAGGATAGTGTTAGTGTACGGGGATCACTGGGCGGCACGGACTTGGTGGGCTGAAAAGGCCTGTTTCCGCGCTGTATCTGAAATATGAAAAAATATATATATAATATAAACAAAACAATACAAGTCCGCAGTAATACAAATTCTACAAATTTCTAATTTGCTTTTAATTTTCCACCACCTGCAGATATATTTCGTTCATATTCTTGCTATGGAGGGCGTGCAGCGTAGGTTCACTAGATTAATTCCCGGAATGGCGGGACTGTCGTATGTTGAAAGGCTGGAGCGATTGGGCTTGTATACACTGGAATTTAGAAGGATGAGGGGGGATCTTATTGAAACATATAAGATAATTAGGGGATTGGACACATTAGAGGCAGATAACATGTTCCCAATGTTGGGGGAAGTCCAGAACAAGGGGCCACAGTTTGAGAATAAGGGGTAGGCCATTTAGAACGGAGATGAGGAAGAACTTTTTCAGTCAGAGGGTGGTGAAGGTGTGGAATTCTCTGCCTCAGAAGGCAGTGGAGGCCAGTTCGTTGGATGCTTTCAAGAGAGAGCTGGATAGAGCTCTTAAGGATAGCGGAGTGAGGGGGTATGGGGAGAAGGCAGGAACGGGGGTACTGATTGATAGTGATCAGCCATGATCGCATTGAATGGCGGTGCTGGCTCGAAGGGCTGAATGGCCTACTCCTGCACCTATTGTCTATTGTCTATTGTCTATTGTCTATCACCTTGTGTTTTGTTCTCTCCACCAATCCACCCCAACAATCTAGTGATGAAGGGTGTCTTTCTTCAGTATAAACCAGCATCTGCAGTTCCTTCCTGCACAGTTAAAAGCTTTGTTTTGCGTGCCACCTAAACAGATCAGATAATGCTATACAAGTCTCGCTGGTCGGCACGAACTCGGTGGGCCGAAGGGCCTGTTTCTCTAAACTGTGCAGTTTTGGTCTCCAAATTTGAGGAAGGATATTCTTGCTATTGAGGGCGTGCAGCGTAGGTTTACTAGGTTAATTCCCGGAATGGCGGGATTGTCCTATGTTGAAAGACTGGAGCGACTAGGCTTGTATACACTGGAATTTAGAAGGATGAGAGGGGATCTTATCGAAACGTATAAGATTAATAAGGGGTTTGGGCACGTTAGAGGCAGGAAACATGTTCCCAATATTGGGGGAGTCCAGAACAAGGGGCCACAGTTTAAGAATAAGGGGTAGGCCATTTAGAACGGAGATGAGGAAAAACTTTTTCAGTCAGAGAGTTGTGAATCTGTGGAATTCTCTGCTTCAGAAGGCAGTGGAGGCCAATTCTCTGAATGCATTCAAGAGAGAGCTAGATAGAGCTCTTAAGGATAGCGAAGTCAGGGGATATGGGGAGAAGGCAGGAACGGGGTACTGATTGAGAATGATCAGCCATGATCACATTGAATGGCGGTGCTGGCTCAAAGGGCTGAATGGCCTACTCCTGCACCTATTGTCTATTGTCTATTGTTTATGAACTAAACTAAACTAAACTAAACTAAAATCCAATCCAGTCAAACTACTTTGCAACAGCTGCCATGTTCTTCAACCAACCTTCACAACCTTAAAATAGACACAAAATGCTGGAGTAACCCAGTGGGTCAGGCAGCATCTCTGGTGAAAAGGAATAGGTGACGTTTCATGTCGAGACCCTTCTTCAGACTGAGTGTCAGGGGAGTGGGAAACTGGAGGTGTGAAAAGGTTCAGAATAGATCAGAGACGGCACCGACAGCCAACGAGACCACAATGGTCCATTGTTGGCTGTGGAGGAGGTGAAATATGGGCACGCGGCTGTGGTAGCAGATCTGGGTTAAAACGTGTTGGCGATCCAGAGAGCAGGGGGAAGCACAGAACGGGAGCCGTGAGACAGGGTGTTGCAGGACTCTCCTTGGAGAGAGGAGGAGAACTCTAAAGCTGGTGTACCTTGAGGAGATTTTGCAGTGGACACAACCTTAATCCTAACTCGACAATGGAACGCTGCAGCCTGACTCTTGTACTAGTTGAGTTTAGTTAAGATATACAGCGCGGAAACATGCCCTTCGGCCCATCGAGACTGTGCCGACCTGTACTTCTCTGGAGTTTGGGAGAAAACCGAAGCTCTAGGAGAAAACTCAGGCAGGTCACAGGGAGAACATGCAAACACCGTACAGACAGCACTCGTAGTCAGGATCGAACCCGGGTCTCTGGCGCTGTGAAGCACCGACTCTACCGCTGCGCCACCGCGCCGCCCCACTAGATTATTTATTTCTTTAATTATGATTTTGCGCTAATGTCTTGTTTTTCTCCGGAGTCATTTCTTTTAACATTTCATGTGTAATTTATGTACACTTTATGCATTATTTATTATTGTGTGTTTGTCTGGGTCGATGTGCCTGTGTTCCTGCTGCAAGCAAGATTTCCATTGTCTTGTATCCAGGTCTTTGGTGCTGTGAGGCAGACCCAGATTTGATCCTGACCTCGGCCACTGTCTGTGTGGAGTTTACACATTCTCCGTGTGGCCCTGGTCGGTTTTCTCCAGTTGCTCCGGTTTCTTACCACATGGCACTGGCATGCATGTTTGTAGGTTAATTGGCTGCTGTACATTGACATTAGTGGGTAACATACAACTACTACAAGGGTCTCGATCCGAAACGTCACCCATTCCTTCTCTCCTGAGATGCTGCCTGACCTGCTGAGTTACTCCAGCATTTTGTGAATAAATACCTTCGATTTGTACCAGCATCTGCAGTTATCTTCTTACACTACTACATGGTGGATCACCGGTTGGCACGGACTCGGTGGGCTGAAGGGCATGTTTCCACACTGTATCTCCAAACTCAACTAAACTTACAGAGGTGTGTAGGAAGGAACTGCAGATGCTGGTTTAAAGTGAAGACAGACACAGAATGCTGGAGTAACTCAGCGGGACAGACAGCGTCTCTGGAGAGAAGGGATGGGCGACGTTTCGGGGCGAGACCCTTCTTCAGACTGAGACTTACAGAGACTTGCATTGCAGAAAACTGTGGACGCAGCCAAGCCCATCATACAAACCGACCTTTCTTCCATTGTCACCCTTTACACCTCACGCTGCCTCGGCAAGGCCAGCAGCATAATCAAGGACCAGTCGCACCCTGGCCACTCCCTCTTCACCCCTCTCCCATCGGGCAAAAGAAGTGTGAAAACGTACACCTCCAGATTCAGGGACAGTTTCTTCCCAGCTGTTATCAGGCAACTGAACCATCCTACCACAACTGAACCATCCTACCACAACTGAACCATCCTACCACAACTGAACCATCCTACCACAACTGAACCATCCTACCACGACCAGAGCTACTATCACCTAATTGTAGACCCTCACTCAGACCATCTTTAATCAGAATTAACTGGAATTTATCTTGCTCTAAATATTGTTCCCTTTACCTTGTATCTGTGCGTAGGTGGCTTGATTGTAATCATGTATAGACTTTCCGCTGACTGGTTAGCACGCAACAAAAATGACTTTCACTGAACTTCGGTACATGTGACAATAAACTAAACTGAGCTAAACTAAACTAAACTAAATTAAACTAAATTAAACTATTCATTTAGTTTAGTCATAGAGCATGGAAATGATCCCTTCGGCCCAACTTGTCTACACCGACTAACATGTCCCATCCACACTTGTCCACCTGCCTGCGTTTGGCCCATATCCCTCTAATGCTGTGGGAAGGAACTGCAGATGCTGGTTTAAACCGAACATAGACCCAAAAGGCTGGAGTAACTCAGCGGGCCAGGCAGATCTCTGGAGAGAAGGAATGGGTGACGTTTCGGGTCGAGGCCCTTCTTCAGACCGAAAGTCACGGGAAAGGGAAACGAGAAATATAGAAGGTGATGTAGAGAGATATAGAACAATGAATGAACAATATGCATAAAAGTATCCAGTGGTATGAATATTGATTTCTCTAACTTCAAGTAACCCCGGCATTCCCTCTCTGTCTATCCCTCCCCCACCCAAGTCACACTGGCTTCTCGTTTTCACCCAAATAAACAGCTAACAATGGCCTGTTTCCTTTATCATCGTTAAGTTTTTTCATATCTTTGTTCATAATTCCCCTACTCTGGGGCAAGAGACTCTGTGCATCCATGCGATCCATTCCTCTCATGATTTTCCGCACCTCTATAAGATCACCCCTCATCCTCCTGCGCTCAGACTGAAGAAGGATCTCGTCCCGAAATGTCACCCATTCCTTCTCTCCAGAGATGCTGCCTGTCTTGATGAGTTACTCCAGCATTTTAGAGTCATAGAGTCATAGATTGATACAGTGTGGAAACAGGCCCTTCAGCCCAACTCGCCCACACCGGCCAATAATGTCCCAGCTACACTAGTCCCACTTGCCTGCGCTTGGTCCATATCCCTCCAAACCTGTCCTATTCATGTACCTGTCTAACTGTTTCTTAAACGATGGGATAGTCCCAGCCTCAACCACATCTTCTGGCAGCTTGTTCCATACACCCACCACCCTCTGTGTGAAAAAGTTACCCTTCGGATTCCTATTAAATATTTTCTCCTTCACCTTCAACCTATGTCCTCTGGTCCTCGATTCCCCTACTCTGGGTAAAAGACTGTGCATCTACCCGATCTATTCCTCTCATGATTTTGTGTCTACCCTCAGTATAGCCACCACCTTTTGTGTGCACATTTTTGTTTTTGATGTTTCCACTCTGGGTGAAGATTCTGGCTGTCCATCCTATTCATTCCCCTCATTACGTTTTCCAGTTCGATCAGATCTCCTCTCAACCACTGGCGTTCCCGCAATAACAATCCAATTTTGTCCATCCTCTCCTTATAGATAATACCACTTAATCCACTCCATATTAATATTCATTTATTTTTTTAGAGATACAGCGCGGAAACAGGCCCTTCGACCCACCGAGTCCGTGCTGACCAGCAATCCCCACACATTAACACCATCTTATGCATACTAGGGATCATTTACATTTATACCAAGCCAATTAACCTACAAACCTGTACGTCTTTGGAGTGTGGGGGAAACCAAAGGTCTCGGAGGAAACCCACGCAGGTCACGGGGAGAACGTACAAACTCCGTACAGACAGCACCCGTGGTCGGGATCGAACCCGGGTCTCTGGTGCTGCAAGCGCTGTAAGGCAGCAACTCTACCGCTGCACCACCTGTGCTGTTCCTACTCCATTCCATTAGCTAGTTTGTGCAGTCAAGGTATTATTGCTATAGATTTGTTCGCCAGCTTGCAACTAACCGTAGGCATCTGTGGCAATTGAATAATTGAAATCTTCATCATTAACCTTTTTGACTGCTGACAATTAATATTTAAATTAAATTAAATATTTGCCTTTGTTCTCATTATCTGTGAGAACTGAACACATTTTGCTTCCTGCAAATAGAATTTAATTTAATCGTTTTTTAATTGTTTCAAATGTCATTCCATTTTAAAAACGATAAAATCTTATTTAAATTCATTGCTGATGGATTCCGGTTCTCAAAATTGTTGCATTTGAAGATAATATTTGGAACATCTCTTTTACCGAGGAGCGAGATTTTATCTCAAAGCAGGCCCAAATTTGCATAATTTTCTTTCCTTCCTGAATAGCTTAATTTTTACAATGACTTCTGCTCAGAGGTGATTTGACAAAACATCCCAAAACGCAAAACTAATTGTGCTTTGAACAGTGGGGGTGAAAGATAGGGAATCTGAGAGAGGGAGAGAGAGAGAGAGAGAGAGAGAGGGGGGGGGGGGGGGTGGGGGGTGAGAGGGAGCGGAGAGGGAGAGAGAAAGAGAGAGGAGCGGTGAAGAGGGGAGAGAAAAAGAGAGAGAAGAGGGGAAGATGGAAGAGAGGGGGGAGAGAGGGAGACATGTGGAGAGGGAGAGAGAAAGAGAAGGAGAGAGAAAAAAGGGCATTGAGAGAGGGAGAGATAGAGGGGGAGAGAAAGGGAGAGAGGGAGAGAAAAAGAAATAAAAGGAAAGGGGAAAGAGAGACAGAGAGAGAAAGAGAGAAGAGAGGGGATAGAGAGTAAAATGGGGTGAGTGAGAGAGGGGGGGGAAAAAATCGGGAGAAGGGGAGAGAGAGAGAGGGACGGGGAGAAAGTGAGGGGAGAGAGAGAAATGGAAAGAGGTAGAAGGAGAAATAGGTAGATCAAGAGAGGGGGAGGGAGAGAGGGTGGAGAGCGAGCGAGGGAGAGAGGGCGCAGGAGGATGAGGAGTGTCCTTATAGAGGCATAAGATCATGAGGGGGACAGTATAAATGATAGGGTAAATATATTAGGGTTCTTTACAAGGACCAGATGACATAAGTTTCAAGTGATAGGGAAAAGATTTAATAGGAACCTGAGGGGCGACTTTTCACACAGTGGGTGGTGGCTACATGGAATGGGCTGCCAGAGGTAGTTGACGCAGATACTATAACATTAAAAAAATATTAAGACAGATACACATACATGGGCGGTCATGGTGGCACAGCGGTAGAGTTGCTGCCTTACAGCGAATGCAGCGCCGGAGACCCGGGTTCGATCCTGGCTACGGGTGCTGTCTGTACGGAGTTTGTACGTTCTCCCCGTGACCTGCGTGGGTTTTCTTCGAGATCTTCGGTTTCCTCCCACACTCCAAAGACGCGCAGGTTTGTAGGTTAATTGGTTTGGTATAAATGTAAAAATAGGCCCTAGTGGATGTAGGATGGTGTTAATGTGCAGGGATCGCTGGTCGGCGCGGACCCAGTGGGCCGAATGGCCTGTTTCCGCGCTGTATCTCTAAACTAATCTAAGAGCCAGCAAACAATAATCGTACAAACAGACACAACTAATACCCCCAGGTCTATGTAGTTGGCAGCTTATTTGGAGGTTGTAGTGTTTAACAGGGAAGAATACTGCTCCTGAACCTGGACGTTACAGTTTTCAGGCTCCTGTACCTTCTTCCCGATGGCAGTGGTGAAATGAGTGCGTGGCCGGGGTGGTGTAGGTCTCTGATGATGCTGGCTGCCCTTTTGAGGCAGCGACTCCGGTAAATCCCTTCGATGGTGGGGAGGTCAGAGCCGGTGATGGACTGGGCAGTGCTCACCACGTTTTGCAAACTCTGTTGGAGTTGCCGAACCAGGCCGTGATGCAACCAGTCAATATGCTCTCTACTGTACACCTGCAGTAGATGAGCGTCCGTTTAGAGGTATATGGGGCAGGCAGTTAGGACAACTGTAGATGGGGCATCTTAGTCAGCATGGGGATGTTGGTCCAAAAGGTCTGTTTCCTTGCTCTATGACCTGGATCTACCTATCACTTGCCAGTTCTTGCCTGACCCTTTCCCCTCTCTCTCTCCTCCATCTGTTATCTTCCCGTCTCCTCCATCAGTCTGAAGAAGGGTTCAGACCCGAAATATGGTCTGTCCATTCTCTCCACGGATGCTGCCTGACCCGTTGAGTTCATCTGGCACTTTGTTTTTTGCTCAAGGTTCCAGCATTTAAGTTTAGTTCAGTTTAGAGATACAGCGCGGAAACAGGCCCTTCGGCCCACCGAGTCCGCGCCGACCAGCGATCCCCACACGCTAACACTACCCTACACACACTAGGGACAATTTACGTTTATTCCAAGGCAATTAACCTAACAAACCTGTACGTCTTTGGAGCGTGCGAAGAAACCAAAGACCTCGGAGAAAACCCACGCAGATTACGGGGAGAACGTACAAACTCCGTACAGACAGCACCCGTAGTCGGGATCAAACCCGGATCCCTGGCGCTGTGAGGCTGCAACTCTACCGCTGCGCCACCGTGCTGCCTACATTTGCAGCCTCTTTGTCTCCATCTCCTATTTACTGGGGCAACAGTGCTGTCGATGGAATTTGTATTAAAATAACAAAACAATGAAGAGCGATGCAGATGATTGATTTAATTGAGTCATTCATCTCACAAAGTCACCAGCACATCATTAATTATTGACGGAAGATTGTTGCCTTAATGATCAATGTCATTTTCATCATTGTGTGAGGAAGAAATTAATTTACAAACTGTTAGGTTATTGGACCAGATGGTGGAACGATAGAGAGATTGAAGCATCTATGCGTAGAGCCGAAATGCTTCAATCGGCACGGTGGCGCAGCGGTAGTGTTTCAGCCTCGCAGCGCCAGAGACCCTGGTTCGATCCTGACTACGGATGCTGTCAGTGTAGAGTTTGTACGTTCTCCCCGTGACCTGCGTGGGTTTTCGCCGGGAGCTCCGGTTTCCTCCCATTCTCCAAAGACGTACAGGTTTGTAGGTTAATTGTCTTCAAGTTTTTTGGACGAAATTTAGTCACCCACAGTCCAACAATAAAAGCAATAAAATAAGCAAATTACACAACCCCAACCAACACAAAAAAAAGAAACATCCATCACAGTGAGTCTCCTCCAGTCACCTCCTCACTGTGATGGAAGGCCAGAATGTCTTTTCTCTTCCCCTGCCGTCTTCTCCCGCGGTCAGGCTGTTGTCGTTGCCACGTTCCAGGCCGCGCCGGACGGTGAAAGGTTCGCAGCGGGCCAACCCAAGTCCCGCGATCCGGGGCGAGCGAAGACGCTGTCGCTGCCGCTACACGTCGGGGCGGTCATGGCTCCCGACATTGAAGCCCCCGCCGAGCAGAAAAAAATCCCGCAGCCTATTTCAGGCCGCGCCGGACGGTGAAATGTCCGCGGCGGACCGACCCAAGCCCCGCGATCCGGGGCGGGCGAACACGCTGCAGCTGCATCCCTCGATGTTGCACAAAAGGATTAACAGCATAATAAAGCACATGATTGGGAGACTACATTCTTTTAATCAAAAGTTTTACAAGATATATTTTTTTGTTTAACTCCAGCTTTACAGGCAGCAGTTTGTGCCTTTACATCCAGTACATAGTCTTGAGTCACACAGCATGGAAAGAGGCCTTTGGCCCAACATGTCCATGTCGACCAAGATGCACCGTCGACACTGGCCCCACCTGCCCACATTTGGTCCAACCTTTGTCCCCAAGGCTGTTCAGCTCCTCACCTCCCAACCACCACTGTCCCACTGCCCATCCTGCTAATCCCCCCAACCCCACCCCCCGGCCGCCCAATAGTCTGTGCACTACTCCACGTGTCTTTGTAAATTGCCCCATGGGGACAAATAAAGCGTTCTTGAACTTTGAACTTGAACTTGAATATATTCCCCCTTGTGGAAGAAATTAATTTAGAGGGAAATTAATGGAAAATGAAAAGCGGAGACTTTGCAGGTTTGCTTTGAGACTTTATTGCATGATGTCATGGACAGGTGGCGGCAGTAATCTGCTCACCAGTTCTCTGACTTCACAGCAGAATTAGCCGACAGTTATACGGTGAGGTAACAACTTTTGGTTTTTTTTTGTTAGATACTACTCTACGAAAATATTCTATCAACTACATGGGTACCAACTATTTCATTAGTCATAACATACTTTTTGTTTATGTTAACCTTATTCAAGAACAAATGGTTAATACAAGTCAAACACAACACAAGGGCATCTCGACATTATTCTACTTCACCTTTAGGCGGCCCGCGCCACTATTTCCTCTCCGAGCCTATCATAAAACCCCCATTTACAGTAACATTCCTATGCCACTAGCAATAATGGTCTACTGTAACTTCTCACAAAGGAAAAACAAGCTTTGTTATCGCCTCTACTATTTCATGTTTATATTTACCATCCACCCTTCAGCACATTCGCAGACAAGAGATAATACGTCTAATCGTACTTTGCCGATTCCACCGAACCACGAGAGATGCCAATTGTCACATCCAAACACCCTTCCATTACCTTGTTCAATTCCAATCAAAATTAAGTAAGGAAGGATATTAATTTTTCTTCCACACCCCTAAACCTTTCCTAACCATGTACTTGACCAAATGTCTTATAAATGGATAGGACAGGTTTGGAGGATATGGGACAAATGCAGGCGGATGGGACCAATGTGGCCAATGTGGGCAAGTTGGGCCGAAGAGCCTGTTTCCACACTGTATCACTCTCTGACTAGTGCAGCTGGGACATGTTGGCCAGCGTGGCCGTTGGATGAAGGGCCTGTTTCCACACTGTATCACTCTATGACTGACTCTATGACTCCAAATGATGTTACAGCATCTGCCTCAACTACCTCCTCTGGAAGCTCGTTGCGTATGTCCATCACCTTCTGTGGACAAAAGTTGCCTATTTGGTTCCTCTTAGTTAAGTTTGGTTTAGATCAGAGTGGAAACAGGCTCTTCGGCCCACCGAATCCGCACTGACCAGCGCTCCTCGTACACTAACACTATCGTAACACACACTCGGGACAATTCACAATTATTCTAAGCCAAATAACCTACAACCTAGTACGTCTTTGGAGTGTGGGAGGAAACCGGAGCTCCCAGAGAAAACCCACGCAGGTCACAGGGAGAATGAACAAACTCCCTACAGACAAGCACCTGTAGTCAGGATTGAACCCGAGTCTCTGGCGCTGTGAGGCAGCAACTCTACCGCTGTGCCACGGTGTTGCCCGAAGATGGGCATCTTGGTCAGAGTGGACGAGTTAAGATGAAGGGCCTGTTTCCGCTGTGTGTGACTCTATGACTCTACAAGTAAAATGTTAGCATTCCTTAAAGAAACAAGTCCCTAGATTCACTATGAAGTCAGAAACAATCAGACCTTGACTCCCCGCTAGCAATCTAACCTCGTGATTTCTAATTTACTCTCTGGTACATTGCTGCAATGTCTGCAATGGAAATTAGGCACTTTCACTCTCAATTACACATCTCACTGGCTATAATAGATTTCCTCAGCTGAAATGTTTCACAATACTCACCCGGAAAAGACAGTTATACTTTCCCTGTGGCTTCAACGACATCTCCCATTGAAGATGAAGATAGACATAAAATGCAGGAGTAACTCAGCGGGACAGGCAGCATCTCTGGAGAGAAGGAATGGGCGACATTTCGTGTCGAATCAAGATTGAACCAGGGTCTCTGTCGTTGTAGGGCAGCAACTCTGAACTCTTGTCCTCTGAATTGTCCTCTGAAGAAATCGCGATGGGGCATTCCCAAAGAGCCACCGGCCGCTGGTATACCAGACCCCATAAGGTCACGAGGTCATAAGGGCATAAGAGATAGCAGTAGAATTAGGCCATTCGGCTCATCAAGTCTACTCCGCCATTCGATCCTGGCTGATCTATCTCCATTATCGTGCCTTCTCCCAATAACCTCTGACACCCATACTAGTCAAGAATCTATCGATAACGGCCAGCTTCTCATCTATCAGATTCAGCTCCCAAGCTGCCGTTGACCCAGATTAGGTGGAACGAAAGTTTCTGACACAAGCAATCACAATAACAGACCTCCACGACGTTTACATTAGTTAGTCATTTATTTGAAGTTGCAATAAGCCGTTTCTGATTATTGTCATCCAACTGACCGCGGACGTGAAGTCGAACTCGACATAACATATTGGGATATCTCTTGTCATCGACTTGTTATTGAATCGCTTGTTAAATCTCTACATCCTACCGCCATTACTGCAAAATGGCGGCGCTGCCCAGCAGCTGCGGCTACCTGCAGTCCGTTTGTCGTTTGTGTTTTTTGTCTTAATTGTAGTGTTTAGATGTGATGTAGTGTTTTTTGTGGTTGTGATGTAGTGTTTTTTGAGACTCACTGTGATGGATGTTTCTTTGTTGTTTTGTGTTGGTTTGTGATTGTGTGTGTTATTGCTTATTTTTATTGCTCTTATTGTTGGACTGTGGGTGACGGAATTTTGTCCAAAAGACTTGTTTTTTTTGATGACAATAAAGGTTATCCTGATTCCATCTATGATCAGATCTAGCTTCGGTGGGGATTTCCCACTGATCTTCTTGTCAGCAAGTTCTTCAACCGAGTACATATCGGCTGCTGGTTCTTCGCTGTTCCTCCATCAGCCCCTTCCTCACTTGAACTGTCGAACACGTCGAAGCTGGACGTTCTCTGACCTGCCCAGCCCATACGTAAGCTTAGCATTAACCTCTTAGTCTCCAAAATACAACAGGATACAAAGTAATATTATAATAAGCAAAAATAACTAATAAACGCAAAATGGCTCCTACACACCGGCCCCTATTTGTTATAATAGACAATAGAAAATAGACAATAGGTGCAGGAGTAGGCCATTCGGCCCTTCGAGCCAGCACCACCATTCAATGTGATCATGGCTGATCATTCTCAATCAGTACCCCGTTCCTGCCTTCTCCCCATACCCCCTGACTCCGCTATCCTTAAGAGCTCTATCTAGCTCTTTCTTGAATGCATTCAGAGAATCGGCCTCCACTGCCTTCTGAGGCAGAGAATTCCACAGATTTACAACTCTCTGACCGAACAAGTTTTTCCTCATCTCCGTTCTAAATGGCCTACCCCTTATTCTTAAACTGTGGCCCCTTGTTCTGGACTCCCCCAACATTGGGAACATGTTTCCTGCCTCTAACGTGTCCAACCCAATGAAGGTAGAGAGTGGCTTCCATGGTCATTGTTTTGGGGGATTTTAACAAGGTTAAGCACAGCCGAGAGCTTCCAAAATACAGACATCACGTTACCTGCCCCACCAGAGGGGAGAGAACACTCGATCATTGCTATACTACAATCAAGAACACATATTGCTCTGTTCCCCCTTGCGGCTCTGGGTCGATAGACAATAGGTGCAGGAGGAGGCCATTCGGCCCTTTGAGCCAGCACCGCCATTCAAAGTGATCATGGCTGATCATTTACAATCAGTACCCCGTCTCTCTGATCATTGTTTAGTTCACCTTGTTCCGACCTACTAAGCCTGTGATCAGAACAATACCTGCAGTCCTGCTTTGACTGCACTGAGTGGAATGTGTTCAGGGAAGCAACCACAAACCTCGATGAGTACACAGACACTGTGACATCCTATGTCAGCTTTTGCGAGGACAGTTGTATTCCCACTATTCTCACTAGGATCTGGTTCAACTACGACAAGCCCTGGTTCACAGCAAAACTCAGACAGCTCCGTCAGTCAACAGATGAGGCCCACAGGAGCGGGAATACAGACCTCTACAGGCAGGCCAAGTACAAGCTGAGAAGAGGAATCAGAGCTGCCAAGGAAAGGTACTCTGAGAAGCTAAGGAGCAAGCTCTCAGCTAATGACTCATCTTCAGTGTGGGATGGCTTTCAAGAAATCACCAGCTACGAGAGGAAAACCCCCCACTCCTTGGACAATCGTCAGCTGACCAACGACCTGAACACGTTCTACCGCAGGTAGGATAGACAGAAACATAACCCTTGTACCCCCTCCCCCACCCACTCCTCCCCAATCACCACTTCACACCCACTTACAGTCTGACTCCAGTCTGCAAAGACTGGGCCCTCTTCCACTACCCACCCCCTCCTTGCTGCCCAATATCAGTCTGGTCACTTCTCCATCACTAACAATAGAAATTGAGGAGGTGGAGAAGCTATTCAGAAGACAGAAAAGCTGGAAATCTCCAGGACCGGACAATGTTTTCCCCTCAACCCTCGAGTTCTGTGCTGAACTACTGGCACCGATCTACATAGACATTTTCAACTAGTCCCTGCAAACCTGCACTGTCCCTGCCTGCTTCAAAGTCTCCACTAGTGTTCCTGTACCCAAAATGCCAAGGATTACTGGTCTTAGTGACTACAGGCCTTTCGCACTGACCTCTGTAATCATGAAGACCCTTGAAAGACTTGCTGGCCCGGCTGAAAAATATCACAAACCCCCTACAGTTTGCATACCGGGCCAATAGATCGGTGGACGACACAGTCAACCTAGGCCTGCACCTCATCCTCCGGCACCGTGACCACCAGGGGATTTTGTTTGTGGACTTTAGCTCTGCATTCATCGCCATTGTGCCAGAGCTACTACACTCCGTCACTCTCCCAGTTGACTGTACCTAAACCTGTCTGTCAGTGGATCACCAACTTCCTGACAGACAGGAAGCAGCATGTGAGGCTGGGAAAGCACATCTCGGACCGGCAGACCCTCAGCATAGGAGCACCGCAAGGCTGCGTACTCTCCCCTCTCCTTTACTCTCTCTACACCAACGACTGCACCTCCACGGACTCCTCTGTCAAGCTTCTCAAGTTTGCGGATGACACAACCCTGATTGGACTGATCCAGGATGGGGAGGAATCTGCGTACTGACAGGAAGTGACACAGCTGGCGTCCTGGTGCCAACGCAACAACCTGGAGCTCAATGCTCTTAAGACAGTGGAACTAATTGTAGACTTTAGGAGAGCTCCCCCTTCCCTCCCCCCACTCACCATCAACAACACCACAGTCACATCTGTGGAGTCATTTAAGTTCCTTGGAACCAGGGACCTTAAATGGGGGGGCCACCATCGACTCCACAGTCAACAAGGCCCAACAGAGGATGTACTTCCTGCGACAGCTGAGGAAACACAATCTGCCACAAAAATGATGGTCCAATTCTATACTGCTATCATTGAGTCTGTCCTCACCTTCTCCATCATGGTCTGGTTTGGCTCAGCCACCAAGCACGACATCCGGAGGCTACAGCGCATCGTTCGATCAGCTGAGAAAGTTGTTGGCTGCAACCTTCCCCCCATTGACGAATTGTACACTGCAAGGGCCAGGAAGCGAGCGGGCAAGATCATCTCTGACCCCTCTCACCCTGGCCACAAACTCTTTGAAGCACTTCCCTCTGGAAGGCGACTCCAGACTGTCAAAGCAGCCACAGCCGGACATAAAAACAGCTTTTTTTCCGCGAGCAGTAGCTCTATTCTACAACCAAAAGTCTGTAGCCTCCTTTTGCTCTGGTATTTTATCTCATTCTTCACCTGTTTAAATTATAATAGTTTATTCTTAATTGTTTACTGTTGTCGTGTTGTTACTTGCGAGCAAAGCACCAAGGCAAATTCCTTGCACGTATTCCTTGCACGTATACATAGTTGGCTAATGAAATTTATTCAATTCAATTCAATTCAATTCATCCAATCTGACAGCTTCCTCTCCCTGCTCACTGAGCACCCAAGGGGAATCGTTCTATTTCCCTCGGGAGCCAGGATGCACAACATGAGACTGCCTCGAAATTGACGTTGATTGTTACTAAAGTGGAATTAATTAGTGATATCGTTCACAGCCCAGCTGCAGGGAAGGAATAGTGCAGGATGTGGAAGTCTGGTGCTGAGCATAAAGCCTGTCACCGGGGAAGAGAACAGAGGTGTTTAACTCTTCACTACAACCAATCTCAATCATTTTGAGACACAAACATATATAACAAAAAAGCAAAAAGAGTAAAAAAATATATACATAATAAAACATTATATGCACACGCACGCACAAACACACTTACCCACGCACTCACACATACCCACTCACACACACACACGCTCACACACACACGCTCACACACACGCTCACACACACGCTCACACACACGCTCACACACACATGTTCACACACACGCTCACACACACGCTCACACACACGCTCACACACACACGTTCACACACACACGTTCACACACACTCACAAACACTCAGACCTGCACGCGCACGATTAACCTCGTGAACCTCCACTGCACTACCTCAATAGCACGAATGTCCTTCCTTAAATTAGGAGACCAAAACTGCACACGATATTCCAGATGTTGTCTCACCAGGGCCCTATACAATTGCAGAAGGATCGCTTTACTCCCATACTCATATCCTCTCGTTATGAAGGCCAACATGCCATTAGCCTTCTTCACTGCCTGCTGTACCTGCATGCTTACTTTCAGTGACTGGTGTACAAGGACACCCAGGTCTCGTTGCACTTCCCCTTTACCTAATCTGACACCATTGAGATAATAATCTGCCTCCTTTTTTTTGCCACCAAAGTGGATAACCTCACATTTATCTACATTATACTGCATCTGCCATGCATCTGCCCACTCACTCAACCTGTCCAAGTCACCCTGCAACCTCCTGACATCCTTTTCACAATTCACACTGACACCCAGCTTTGTGTCATCTGCAAACTTGCTGGTGTTACTTCTAATTCCTTCATCCAAATCATTACTATCTATCTATACATTACTAAAGCTCTGTGTTTGTTTGTGTGTTTGTGTGTATGTGTCAACCTTTTTTGGTTCGCACAGCCAAAATGGTTCACCATAGCGCCACAATATTTGGCACACATTACTCACCATTATCCTGCCCATAATGTCTAACAACTCTCAATGAAATTGAAGCTACATTTTGAAAGCTAGAGACATTTTAAAGTTTAAAAATTCACTTTCTAACCTATTTCCTGAAAGACCTCAGCGTATGACGTCACAATGTGTCACGTTCGACTTCATTTGCTCCTCACTCACCAAAACAAGATGGCCGCCGCTAGCGGGCCCACCCGGGCTCAGTCGCTCCCTCTCCCCTCGCCCCTCGCAAGGCCCTGACCCCGGGGGAGACTCGCACGTCGGCAGTCAGCGCTGAACGCACGGGCACTGGTAAGTGGCTTTCGCCACCAACGGCTCAACGGAGGTGAGTGGGCGTGGCGCCCGAGTGGGTGGAGGGGAGGGTGGGGGTAGGGGGGAGTGGGGGTGGGGGGAGGAGAGAGGGGGAGTGGGGGTGGGGGGGAGATGGGGTCGGGGAGAGTGGGGTGTGGGGGGAGGAGGGGGTGGAGGAGGGGGTAGAGTGGGGGTGGGGGGAAGAGGGGGAGAGTGGGGGTGGGGGGAGGAGGGGGAGAGTGGGGGTTGGGGGAGGAGGGGGAGAGTGGAGGTGGGGGGAGGAGGGGGAGAGTGGAGGTGGGGGGAGGAGGGAGAGTGGGGGTGGGGGGGAAGGGGACAGGGGGGCAGGAGAGAGTGGAGGTGGGGAGGAGAGAGTGGGGGTGGTGAGCAGAGAGTGGGGGTGGGGAGGAGAGAGTGGGGGTGGGGAGGAGAGAGTGGGGTTGGGGGAAGGGGAGTGGGGTTGGGGGAAGGGGAGTGGGGGAGAGTGGGGGTGGGGAGGAGGGGAGCTTTGGGGTGGGGGAGAGAGGTGGGGGTGAGTGGGGTTGAGGGGAGGGGGGAACAGGGGTGGAAGCAGGGCTGGGGGAGTGAGGGCAGGGGAGGGGAAAGTGGGGTGGGGTAGGGGGGATGGAGTGGGTCAGTGGGGGTGGGGGATAAGGGGGGAGGCAGGGCTGGGGGACTGGGGGTGGGGGTGGGGTAGGGGGGATGGAATGGGTCAGTTGGGTCAGTTGGGGAGGAGGGGGGATAAAGGGGATTGAGTTGGGGGGATTTGAGGTTGCTACACTAATACAGGAGAGGCTTTGGGTCCACTGCTCACTCAGTCACACCCTCTCCCCTTCCCTGTTCCCCCTCTAAGAGGAATGGACCCAAGGGGTCCACTTGGTCTAGGATATTATAAATAGTTGCGGCCCCAGCACCGAGCCTTGTTAGACTCCATTCGCCACTGCCTGCCATTCTGAAAAGGACCCGTTTACTCCTACTCTTTGCTTCCTATCTGTCAACCAATTCTCTATCCATGTCAACACCCTACCCCCAATACCATGTGCTCTAATTTTGATCACCAATCTCCCGTGTGGGACCTTATCAAAGGCTTTCTGAAAGTCTAGATACACTACATCCACTGGCTCCCCTTCATCCATTTTACTTGTCACATCCTCAAAAAACTCCAGAAGATTAGTCGCATGATTTCCCTTTCATAAATCCATGTTGACGTGGACCAATCCTTTTACTGCTATTCAAATGCATCGTTATTACCTCTTTTATAATTGACTCCAGCATTTCCCCACCACCGACGTCAGGCTAACTGGTCTGTAATTCCCTGTTTTCTCTCTTGCTCAGAGCTGCCAACCTTGTCAAACGAAAAAAAAACACAGATGGCAACAAAAAAAAGAGGTTTTAGTAAAAAAAAAGGAAATTTGCAATTTAACAATACAGGATGCACTTTCAATTCAGGGAATTGTGATGTCCAGTGCTCAAGCTGTTATCCCCATCGTTTATCTACATGAAATAGTCCACAATGGTTCAATCCAACAAAGTACATGTATCTAGTGTTTCATTTTCGGTCCTCAAACGAAATCAACAGAGGTTCTAATGTACGTTTGTCCACTCATATTCAGTCCTTGTTAGAGAGCTTTTTGTCATTAGCAGTGGTTGCCCGTTTGTACTTCTCCAGAAGCCTTTCACTGAACTTCACTTGATGACAACCTTTTTTAAATTTTAGCACAACTGTACACTTTCTGTGTGAGGAAATCTGATAGTGTTTGTGTGTTAAGACAATAGACAATAGGTGCAGGAGTAGGCCATTCGGCCCTTCGAGCCAGCACCGCCATTCAATGTGATCATGGCTGATCATTCTCAATCAGTACCCCGTTCCTGCCTTCTCCCTATACCCCCTGACTCCGCTATCCTTAAGAGCTCTATCTAGCTCTCTCTTGAAAGCATGCAGAGAACTGGCCTCCACTGCCTTCTGAGGCAGAGAATTCCACAGATTTACAACTCTCTGACTGAAAAAGTTTTTCCTCATCTCCGTTCTAAATGGCCTACCCCTTATTCTTAAACTGTGGCCCCTGGTTCTGGACTCCCCCAACATTGGGAACATGTTTCCTGCCTCTAACATTTCTAACCCCATAATAATCTTATATGTTTCAATAAGACCCCCTCTCATCCTTCTAAATTCCAGTGTATACAAGCCTAGTCGCTCCAGTCTTTCAACATACGACAGTCCTGCCATTCCAGGAATTAACCTAGTAAACCTACGCTGCACGCCCTCAATAGCAAGAATATCCTTCCTCAAATTTGGAGACCAAAACTGCACACAGTACTCTTGGTGCAGTCTAACTAAGGCCCTGTACAAACTAGAACACCCAGATCTCGTTATACGTCCCCTTTTCCTAACTTGACACAATTCAGATAATAATCTGTCTTCCTATTCTTACCACCAAAGTACTCAAACGCAGATAGCTAATAGGCAGTGTGTGAGGCAGGAGGCAGAAAAGGGAAACACTCAGACCCAATATGTAGGAGAGAAAGAAGTGAAAAGAAATAAACTGAGAATAAGAAATGATGGGTCCCTTAAATGTGTATATTTTAATGCTAGGAGCATTGTAAGAAAGGTGGATGAGCTTAGAGCCTGGATTGACATCTGGAAGTATGATGTTGTGGCGATCAGTGAAACATGGTTGCAGGAGGGTTGCGATTGGCAATTAAATATTCCAGGATTTCATTGTTTCAGATGTGATAAAATCGGAGGGGTAAGAGGTGGGGGTGTTGCATTGCTTGTCAGGGAGGATATCACAGCAGTGCTTTGGCAGGACAGACTAGAAGGCTCGATTAGGGAGGCTGTTTGGGTGGAACTCAGAAATGAGAAAGGTTTAGCAACACTTATAGGGGTGTATTCTAGACCGCCAAATAGGGAACGAGAATTGGAAGAGCAAATATGTAAGGAGATAGCAGATATTAGTAGTAAGCACAGAGTAGTGATTGTAGGTGATTTCAATTTTCCGTACATAGACTGGGAATCACATTCTGTTAAAGGACTGGATGGTTTGGAGTTTGTAAAATGTGTGCAGGATAGTTTTTTGCAGCAATACGTAGAGGTACCTACCAGAGAAGGGGCAGTGTTGGACCTCCTGTTGGGAAATGAGACGGGTCAGGTGACGGAGGTATGTGTTGAGGAGCACTTTGGGTCTAGTGATCACAATGCCATTAGTTTCAATATAATTATGGAGAAGGTCAAATCTGGACCAAGGGTTGAGATTTTGGATTGGAGAAAGGCTAATTTTGAGGAGATGAGAAAGGATTTAAAAGGAGTGAAATGGAACTTTTTGTTTTATGAAAAGGATATAATAGAGAAATGGAGGATATTTAAAGGTGAAATTTTGAGAGTACAGAGTCTTTATGTCCCTGTTCGGTGGAAAGGAAAGAATAATAATTTGAAAGAGCCGTGGTTTTCCAGGGAAATTGGACACTTGGTTCGGAAAAAGAGGGAGATATACAATAAATATAAGCGGCAGGGAGTAAATGAGGTTCTTGAGGAATATAACGAATGTAAAAGGAATCTTAAGAAGGAAATTAGAAAAGCGAAAAAAAGATATGAGGCTGCTTTGGCAAGTAATGTAAAAGTAAACCCCAAGGGGTTCTACAGATATGTCAATAGCAAAAGGATAGCGAGGGATAAAATTGGTCCATTATAGAGTCAGAGTGGACAGCTATGTGCTGAGCCGGAAGAAACGGGGGAGATATTAAACAATTTCTTTTCTTCGGTATTCACCGAGGAGAAGGATATTGAATTATGTGAGGTAAGCGAAACAAGTAGAGTAGTGATGGAAATTATGAGGATTAAAGAAGAGGAGGTACGGACACTTTTAAAAAATATAAAAGTGGATAAGTCTCCAGGTCCTGATAGGATATTCCCTAGGACATTGAGGGAAGTTAGTGCAGAAATAGCAGGGGCTATGACGGAAATATTTCAAACGTCATTAGAAACGGGGATGGTGCCGGAAGATTGGCGCATTGCGCATGTTGTGCCTTTGTTTAAAAAAGGTTCTAAAAGTAAACCTAGCAATTATAGACCTGTTAGTTTGACGTCTGTGGTGGGAAAATTAATGGAAAAGATACTTAGGGACAATATATATAATTATTTGGATAAACAAGGCCTGATTAGAAACAGTCAACATGGATTTGTGCCTGGAAGGTCATGTTTGACTAATCTTCTTGAATTTTTTGAAGAGGTTACCAGGGAAATTGATAAGAGTAAGGCTGTGGATGTTGTCTATATGGACTTCAGTAAGGCATTTGACAAGGTTCCACATGGAAGGTTGATTAAGAAGGTTAAATCGTTGGGTATTAATAGTGAGGTTGCAAGATGGATTCAACAATGGCTGAATGGGAGATACCAGAGGGTAATGATTGACAATTGTATGTCAGGTTGGAGGCCAGTGTCTAGTGGAGTACCCCAAGGATCTGTGTTGGGTCCACTGTTGTTTGTCATTTACATTAATGATCTGGATGATGGTGTGGCAAATTGGATTAGTAAATATGCAGATGATACTAAGATAGGTGGTGTAGTTAATAATGAAGTAGAGTTTCAAAGTCTACAGAGAGACTTGGGCCTTTTGGAAGGGTGGGCTGAAAAATGGCAGATGGAGTTTAATGCTGATAAGTGTGAGGTGCTGCATTTTGGTAGGAAAATCAAAATAGGACGTACAGGGTAAATGGTAGGGAATTGAGGAATGCAGTGGAACAGAGGGATCTGGGAATAACTGTGCATTGCTCCCTGAAGGTGGAATCTCATGTGGATAGGGTGGTGAAGAAGGCATTTGGTATGCTTGCCTTTATAAATCAGAGCATCGAATATAGAAGTTGGGATGTAATGTTAAAATTGTACAGGGCATTGGTGAGGCCGAATCTGGAGTATGGTGTGCAGTTCTGGTCGCCAAATTATAGGAAGGATGTCGACAAAATGGAGAGGGTACAGAGGAGATTTACTAGAATGTTGCCTGGGTTTCAGCACTTAAGCTACAGAGAGAGGTTGAACAGGTTGGGTCTTTATTCTTTGGAGCGTAGAAGGTTGAGGGGGGACTTGATAGAGGTTTTTTAAATTTTAAGAGGGACGGACAGAGTTGACGTGGGTAGGCTTTTCCCTTTGAGAGTGGGGAAGATTCCAACAAGGGGACATAGCTTCAGAATTGAGGGACAAAAGTTTAGGGGTAACATGAGGGGCAACTTCTTTACTCAGAGGGTGGTGGCTGTATGGAATGGGCTTCCGGTGGAAGTGGTGGAGGCAGGCTCGATTTTATTATTTAAGAGTAAATTGGATAGGTATATGGATAAGAGGGGATTAGAGGGTTATGGTCTGAGAGCAGGTAGATGAGACTAGGTCAGAGAGAGTGGTCGGCATGGACTGGTAGGGCCGAACAGGCCTGTTTCCGTGCTGTAGTTGTTATATGGTTATATATGGTTATATGGTATAACCTCACACTTATCCACATTAAACTGCATCTGCCATGCATCCACCCACTCACACAGACTGTCCAAGTCACCCTGCAACCTCAAAGCATCTTCCTCACAGTTCACACTACCACCCAGCTTTGTATCATCTGCAAATTTGCTAATGTTACTTTTAATCACTTCAGAGAGAAAGAGGTGAGAAAGAGAAAGAGGAGGGGAGAGAGAGAGAGAGAGATAGAGGGAGAGAAAGAAGAGAGAGAGAGAGAGAAAGAGGAGGGAGACAGAGACAGAGACAGAGACGATGGAGGGGGAGGAGAGATAGAAGGGAGAGAGACAAGAAGAGAGAGAGAGATAAAGGGAGAGAAGAGAGACGGAGGGAGAGGAGAGAGAGAAAGAGGGGAGACAGGGAGAAAGTCAGAGGGGAGAGAAAGAGAGAGAGTGGGGGTGGGAGAAAGAGAGGATGGGGAGAGAAAGGGAGTGGTCAGTTGCTGGGTGTGGAGGGGAGGGAGGAAGGGGGGCAGGGGGAGACAGAGATAGGGGCTGACAGTCTTGTCTCTCCACAGAGTTTGATCTCTGCTGCGTGGAGGTGGGAACACGTCGTGAACCCAGAGAAGAGTTGCCCCCAACGTGTCCTGTAACCCGGGTCACTGCTGTATAATCTAACGACAGATAGAGCGACAAGAGTGGTAGAGGGAGAGAGGGAAGGGTACAGAGAGGGAGAGAAAGGGAGAGAAGTGATGCCCTCACAATGCGCCCTCACCCACGTCTTATACAACTGCAACATGACCTCCCAACGTCTATACTCAATACCCTGACTGATGAAGGCCAATGTGTCAAAAGCCTATTTGAACTCTCTATCTCCCTGTGACACCACTTTCAGGGAGCTGTGTACCTGCGCTCCTGGATCCCTCTGCTCTACTTTCATGGAGCTGTGGACTTGGACCCCAAGATGCCTCTGTCCATCGATGCTGTTCAGGGTCTTGCCGTTCACTGTAGACTTTCTCCTTAGATTCGACCTCCCAAAGTGCAACACCTCACACTTGCCCGGTTACTCACAAATTCTCATCGTGACCTCTCCCTCTCTCCCCCTCAGGGAGACTTGCTCAGCAGCCCTGTCCCCAACGTTATTCAAAGTTCGAGGGGAATTTGCACAGCGCTGAATCTCTGCCAAGGCCTGGAGCGATGGACTGTGTGATAAACAATATCAGGTGAGTCAGGGGAGAGAGAGGGAAGGAGGGAGGGGGGGAGGGGGAGGGGTTGGGGACATAAAGACCGACTCCCGTCCCGTCCCCAGACACAGAACTGTCCCCACCCCGGTGGCCACAGACGGAAGGATCCAGAAACTGAGCAGAGCCCGGACGAGATGTGGGGAGAGCTGCTACTGGTGATGGTGGGAGTGACACTGCTAACCCAGGGAACTGTCCACACAGCACCCGACCCAGGACCCAACCCAGGCCCCGACAAGGAGAGAGTGAACGGTGCGAATAACAGAGGGACTTCAAGGTACAAGGTTAGAACACATAGTTTATTATCATGTTTATTGTCACGTAGACTGAGATACAGTGAGAAAAATCGCTATCTGGGCAGCTCATCTCATCCATGATCACAGTCGTGCCAAACATGAGCACAACTCGTGATGGTGCCCTAAATTGCTCACAATATTCCAAATGCAGCCTCGCTAGTGCTTTCTAGACCCTCAACATTACATCCCTGTTTTTGTATATAAGCCCTCTTGAAATAAATGCTAGCATTGAGTTCGCTTTCTTTACTACTGATTCGACCTGCAGATTTTTTATTATTTTTTTTAATTTTTATTTCAAAATTATTATTTTTTAAAGCATATGTACAAATAATAATAAACGACAAACTGGTTATAGAGTTCTTACATAGCTTCAATTTTTAAATTTTTAAAGAAAAAATAAAGATGAAAAGAGGCTGGAAAAAAAGACTATAAACTAATAGAGAGGGAGCAAAGAAAAAAGAGAATTACTAACATAAAGATTATGGGGATAGATCCAGGAGTTAATGAGTATAGTTGTACATCCAACCCTAAACTCAAGTTTTAACTTTAGTTTTAAATTTTAGTTTTGTGACAAACCCATTTACTTTTTTAAAAATTCAATAAATGGAGACCATATTTAAAAAAAATAGATCTGGTTTGTCAATTAAGGCAAACCTTATTTTTAGATCCTCAACATTACATCCCTGTTTTTGTATACAAGCCCTCTTGAAATAAATGCTAGCATTGAGTTCGCTTTCTTTACTACTGATTCGACGTGCAGATTTACTTTTGGTGAATCTTGCACCAGCACTCCCAAGTACTTTTGCACCTCTAATGTCTGGATTCTACCCCCATTTAGAAAATCGTCCGTGCCAAGGGTGTCAAACTCATTTTAGGTCACGGGCAGGATTGGGCAAAGTGTGACTTCATAATAATAATAATAATAAACATTTATTTTTTATAGCGCTTTTCCAAATGCTCAAAGACGCTTTACAAAAACAGTCAAGACATAAAAACAAACAAACAAACTGTCCTGACGGAGAAGCGGCGAACAAATAGCGCCAGCGTCCTCTCACGTCAGGCTCCGGCAGTAGACAATAAAGAACACAAGACACACAATTACAATTTTTAACACAAACAGCCATCACAGTGATTGCTCCAGGCACACCCTCACTGTGATGGAAGGCAAAGAAAAGTCTTATCTACTCCTCATTCTTCTCCCGTGGTGCCACGAGGCGATCGAGGCTCCCGACTTTTGAAGCCCCCACCGGGCGATGGAAAGTCCCAGGGCCGAGCCGAGCAGGCCGATGAAGGTCCTGAGCTTGTACTGAGATAGACTGGGCTTGTACTCGCTGGAATTTAGAAGACTGAGAGGGGATCTTATAGAAACATATAAAATTCTTAAGGGGTTGGAGAGGCTAGATGCGGGAAGATTGTTCCCGATGTTGGGGGAGTCCAGAACCAGGGGTCACAGCTTAAGGATAAGGGGGAAGTCTTTTAGGACCGAGATGAGAAAACATTTCTTCACACAGAGAGTGGTGAGTCTGTGGAATTCTCTGCCACAGAAGGTAGTTGAGGCCAGTTCATTGGCTATATTTAAGAGGGAGTTAGATGTGGCCCTTTTTGCTAAAGGGATCAGGGGGTATGGAGAGAAGGCAGGTACAGGCTACTGAGCTGAATGATCAGCCATGATCATATTGAATGGCGGTGCAGGCTCGAAGGGCCGAATGGCCTACTCCTGCACCTATTTTCTATGTTTCTATGAGCCCCCACCGGGCGATGGAAAGTGCCACGGCCAGGCCACGCAGGGCGATGAAGGGCCTGCGAGCGGGTCAATCAAACCTCGCACTCCGGGGAGGTCGAAGCTGCTACGGCTGGAGCTCCCGAAAGCCGGTCGCCAGCCAGGGACCTGCGAGCTCCCGATGTTGCGGTCTGCAGGGCCCACGGCCGAGGCCTCCGAGATGGTAAGTCCAGGCCCTGCGACCGGAGTCTTCAAGGTCGATCCCAGCTGGAGGCCGCCGACTCCACGGTGTTAGGCCGTAGCACGAACGGAGACACAACACGGTAAAGGTCGCATCTCCGTTGAGGAGGAGATTAGAAATAAAGGTTTCCCCCACCCCCCCCCCCCACCACCCCCCACATATACAGAGTTAAAAATAAATCAAAAGAAACATTTAAACGATAACAAAGACAAAAACAAAACAAAAGACAGAGAGACTGCCGGTGAGCCGCAGCTGCAAAACGCAGCCACACCCACTCAACTCATGCGGGCCGGATCAGTTGTGCATGCGCGTCTTGTCGATACTGCACCAAAACACCGCTGTTGGGCTATAAACGTGCAGTCCCTCATGCATGCTGTTGCAGATTTAGAATTTAGTGTTTGCAAGCAACAGTTTAAAAGATTTACTATCAGCAGCAGATTTTATATAGACAATAGACAATAGGTGCAGGAGGAGGCCATTCGGCCCTTCGAGCCTGTACGCACCGCCATTCAATGTGATCATGTCTGATCATTTTCAATCAGTACCCCGTTCCTGCCTTCTCCCCATTCCTCCTGAATCCGCTATCCTTAAGAGCTCTATCTAGCTCTCTCTTGAATGCATTCAGAGAATTGGCCTCCACTGCCTTCTGCGGTGGCAAAGGATTCCAAACAGGGACAGTTCTGGGGTACAGCTAGTAGTGGAAACAGTAGCACGCGCGCGCGCGCTCCCACAGCTTTCGTTGTCTTTGTTTTTTCAACCTGCTCTCGTGTGTCTCAGTCGCTGCTTATAACTACAAAGTGTTTCACTTCACCAATTTTGTTTCTTATGAAGAAGATTGCCTTGCAAGCATTACTTTTATGATTGGTATCTAGGCCCCTAGATAGAGTGGATGTGGAAATAATGTTTCCAGTAATAGAGTCTGAGACCAGAGGTCACAGCATCAGAATAAAAGGTCATGCATTCAAAATGGAGATGAGGGGGAATGGGTGGTGAATCTGTGGAATTCATTGCTACAGACAGTGGCGGAGGCCAAGACATTGGGTATTTTTCAGGCAGAGATTGATAGGTCTTGATTAGGTTACAGGGAGAAAGAAGACAATAGAATGTGGTTGAGAGAGAAAATAGATCAGCCATGATTGAGAATTATCAGCCATGATCACATTGAATGGCGGTGCTGGCTCGAGGGGCCGAATGGCCTCCTCCTGCACCTATTGTCAATTGTCTAATGGCAAAGTAGACTTGATGGGCTAAATGGCCTAATTCTGTTCCCCTGCCTTATAGTCTTCCTACAGTGTTTATGTTTTGCCCACAATGGGCTGGCTGGGTGGTGAACAGCCAAACAGTAGCTACCTGGCATGGTGAAAGATGGTCTGTCCATCATCTCACCTGAAGGCCCCGCTCCCCATCCTTCTCCTTATGTCTTTCTTCCTTCCTCTCACATCCTCTCCCCTCGTGTGCTTATTTCATATTTTCATATTTCAGATACAGCGCGGAAACAGGCCTTTTCGGCCCACCAAGTCCGCGTCGCCCAGCGATCCCCGCACATTAACACTATCCTACACACACTAAGGACCATTTTTACATTTACCCAGTCAATTAACCTACATACCTGTACGTCTTTGGAGTGTGGGAGGAAACCGAAGATCTCGGAGAAAACCCACGCAGGTCACGGGGAGAACGTACAAACTCCGTACAGTACAGCACCCGTAGTCAGGATCGAACCTGAGTCTCCGGCGCTGCATTCGCTGTAAAGCAACAACTCTACCGTTGCGCCACCGTGCCGCTTCTCTACCCTCACCTTCTCCCTCACCTGTCCTGTCCCTTTCCTCAGCCTATGCGTTCTCCAGTCCTCACTTCCTTCCTTCCAACTACACCCCCACTCCCCTCCCTTACTTCATCCTCTCTCTTTCCTTATCTTGTCCCTAAATCCCCTCCCTTCCCTCATCCCTAAACACCATTCCTTCTCTCATCTGCTCCCTTCTTAAAACCCCCTACTTCCTTTCTTTACCATCCACTCCCCCACTCGACACGCTCTCTTCCCTTCCTCATCCCTAAAGACCCTCCCTTCCCTCATCTGCTCCCCTTCCCCTTCCTTTACCACCACCTTCTCCCATCTCTTCCCTATTCCCGCATAACTACCAGCACGTCTTCACATCCCACCTGACTTTAACCCAAACCCAGAGCCCCCATCCTGGAGGGCAGCTCTGATTATGGATCGCTGGCTGCGGCCCCATTCACAGTGCGGCGACTTCCCCACCAGCCTCTATCCACGCACACACCTGGGTCTCAGGTACACGGTGGCAGTCTCTGTGGCGGCAGCCCAGGCACTTCCCAGTGTCCACAACAACGCTGAGACTCCCCACCTTCCCCAGCGCCGGCCCCTTCCCGCCCGCGTAGCTTCTGCTCGCCCCCGGGAGCCGGGTAATGCAGAGACGACAGCTACAGACTTGCATTTCCCTTCTGCGCCAAATTCATATTTCCTGCGAGTTTAAGCGGTCATTTCAAAACAATTTCATTTTTTTTATAGAGATACAGTGCGGAAACAGGCCCTTCGGCCCACCGGGTTCGAGCCGCCCAGCGATCCCTGCACATTAACACTATCCTACACACAATGGGGACAATTTATTTTTAAACATTTGCCCGGCCAATTAACCTACAAACCTGTACGTCTTTGGAGTGTGGGAGGAAACCGAAGATCTCGGAGAAAACCCACGCAGGTCACGGGGAGAACGCACAAACTCCGTACAGACAGCGCCCGTAGTCAGGATCGAACCTGAGTCTCCGGCGCTGCATTCGCTGTAAGGCAGCAACTCTACCGCTGTGCCACCGTGCTGCCCTTTACCTGGAGCCCACTACCTGTGTAAAATCTAACAGTGCTGGCTTTTCCCCAAATCATCCCGCCGGCCGGATTGGACCCCTTCGCAGGTCGTATGCGGCCCACGGGCCGGTAGTTTGACACCTCTGGTCCACGCCTTTATTCCCACTACCAAAATGCATGACTCCACACTTTGCTACAGTATATTCCATCTGCCACTTCTCCGCCCACTCTCCCAACCTGTCCAAGTCCTTCTGCAAAGTCCCTGCTACCCCTCCACCTGTTTTCGTATCATCTGCAAACTTGGCCACAAAGTCTTCAATCCACTCGTCCAAATCATTAATGTACAATTTGAAGAGTAACAGCCCCAGCACCGAGCCCTGGGGAAAGTATCACAGCTTCTATGCAGTTTCTCATGAAAGACTCTGACATATTGCTTAGGTTTAAGTTTATTATTGTAATGTCTTTCCCGAGGTACAGTGGAAAAGCTTTCTTTTGCATACAATCCAATTAAATCAGAAAATACTATTCATGTATACAATCAAGCCAATCAATATAAGAAAGGGGTAAGAAGCAGAGTGCAGAATATAATTCTCAGCATTGTAGCGCAATATATTGTCCGAGGCATTACAGCATTGTTGCAATGTAGCTGCAAGTGGTTTTAATACAGGCATCGTTAACTCACTCACACATCTACCTGGATTTGGCCTTAACAGAGGATTACATAACTCAAGGTATTTATTCACAAAATGCTGGAGTAACTCAGCAGCTCAGGCAGCATCTCAGGAGAGAAGGAATGGGTGACGTTTTGGGTCGAGACCCTTCTTCAGACTGATGTCAGGGGGGCGGGACAAAGGAAGGATAGAGGTGGAGACAGGAAGATAGATCTGGGAAGGAGGAGGGGAAGAGAGGGAAAGAGGAACTATCTAAAGTTGGAGAAGTCGATGTTCATACCACTGGGCTGCAAGCTGCCCAGGCGAAATATGAGGTGCTGTTCCTCCAATTTCCGGTGGGCCTCACTATGGCATTGGAGGAGGCCCATGACAGAAAGGTCAGACTGGGAATGGGAGGGGGAGTTGAAGTGCTCAGCCACCGGGAGATCAGTTTGGCCAACGCGGACCGAGCGCAGGTGTTGAGCGAAGCGATTGCTGAGCCTGCGCTTGGTTTGGCCGATGTAAATAAGTTGACATCTAGAGCAGCGGATGCAATAGATGAGGTTGGAGGAGGTACAGGTGAATCTCTCTCACCTGGAAAGACTGTTTGGGTCCTTGGATGGAGTTGAGGGGGGAGGTAAAGGGACAGGTGTTGCATCTCGTGCGGTTGCAGGGGAAAGTGCCCGGGGATGGGGTGGTTTGGGTAGGAAGGGACGAGTGGACCAGGGAGTTACGGAGGGAACTCAAAATCTTTTTCATTCGTTAAATATAAAAAATGGATACACCTTATGGAAGGACTATTCAAAAGCCTGATGGAGAGAGGAGGAAGCTGCTCTCGAGTCTGGCTGTGTGCGCTGTAAAGTTTCTGTATCTTCAGCTGGATGGGTCCAGGGAGAAGGAGGAATCACCACGGTTAGAAGCTTAAAAGAGATAATAGAGTAGACTACCTTAGCTTGGCATCAAGTTCGGCAAAGACATTGTGGGCTGAGGAGTCTATTTCTGTGCTGCTTTGCTCTATCTATATACTAAAACTCTCGTTTGTTTGTTTGTTTGTTTGTTTGTTTGTTCCTGAACTACAGCCAAAATGGTGCACGATAGCGTGACAACTTTAGGCCCACCTTACTCACTGTCATCCCTTTGGTGCTAATGGAAGAAGTTTCATTGAAATCGGTGTTATATTTTTAAAGTTAGTCACATTTGTAAATTTAAATATCTTCTAGGGAGGGAGGGGGAGGGGTGGAGGGAGGGGGTAAGGGGGGTGGAGGCAGGGGGGAGGAGAGGAGGGAGGGGGAGGGGAGGGAGGGGAGGGGGAGGGGGAGGAGGGGGGAAGAGCAGAGGAGGGGAGGGGGAGGGTGGGGGAGGAGAGAGTGCTGCACCAATGCAGGAGAGGTTTGGGCCCAACAGGTCCACTTGGTCTAGTATACTATATAGAAGATATATAATATAGTATATCTGTTCTATATACTATACAGTTCCCCGTGGGGAGATTTCTGTGAGGGAGGTGGGGAAGAACAATGGACAATTGGAAAAGGGGGGGGGGGGGGGGAACAAAGGAGAATGGGGACCCAGTGTGGGTGAACTGTTGGGTGGGGGGGTGGGGGGGAAGTAGAACAAAAGGAGGAGCAGGTGTACTTTGTAACTTTGTCAGTGCCGTTGGTGGCTGTGATTTGTATACGTTGAACGTGAACACAAAATGCTGGAGTAACTCAACAGGTCAGGCAGCATCTCTGGAGGGAAGAAATGGGTGACGTTTCGGGTCGAGACCCTTCTTCAAACTTATATACATTGGGTATGCAAGTAAAGGATTTCTCTGTGCCTGGTCACTTGTGACAACAAAGTATTCTATTCCATATTCTATGTTATTTTCTTTGAGAGAATCTGTCTCTATTGGCTTTCAGTTGTTGCTACTCATGCTTAATTTGTTTGAATGTCATCCCGCTTTCTCTCTCCTCCCTCCTCTCTCTCATCTCTCTCTCGTCTCTCTCTCATCTCTCTTATTTTTCTCTCTCTTTCTCACTCTCTCCTCTCTCAGATCTCTCTTGTTGCTCTTCTGCCTCTCTCTCTTTTCTCTCTCTCCCCTTGCTATCATCTCCCTCTGTGCTCTCTCGTGCCTCTCTCACTTCTCCCTCTCTCTCCTGGCTATCATCTCCCTCTGTGCTCTCTCGTGCCTCTCTCTCTTCTCTCTCTCTTTCGTTTCTCTTGTGTGTGGCTCTCTCTCTCTTTATCTTATCTCTCTTTATCTTATCTCTCTCTCTCTTCTCTCTCTCTATCACCTGTCTCTTCTCTTCTGCGACTCTCTCTTTTCCCACTTCATTCTCTCTCTTTCTCTTTATCCCTCTCCATTTCTCTTTTTTTTCTCTCTTCTCTCTCAGCATCTTTTTCCCCTCAGTCTCCACACAACTCTCACTCTCCACCTCTCTCTCCACCTCTGTGGATACACCAGCGTTGTCTCCGTGTGCTGTCATCTGGCTTCCGATAGAATCTCGTTCAAGAATTTCTGGTCAATTCACCGTCGAATTTCTTTCCTTTCACAACGTCTTTTCCAAATGTATGCACGCACTCGACTCCGTTTGTAATTTCTTTCCACAGTTTAGCTGCAAGATTACAAAGACAGCGTCGTTATTTCATCCAAAATCCAGGACACATACTGGCATGACACATATAGTCCTCAAACAGAAACATATGATGAGACTAAAGTAGGTGATATCGTAGATAGTGAAGACTAGACCAAGTGGACCTGTTGGGCCCACAACTCATTGGGTTGCCATTGTGACGTGGGAAAATGGCGCTTTTTTCTTTAAAATAAATGGCTTTTGAAAAATAAATCAATAAATCGAAATGAAAATCACGTTTTTTCTTTAAAATGGTGTTTTCTTTCTGCATTGGTCTAGCACCCTCCCCTCCTCTCTCTCACACAATCCCCTCAACCCCCCTTCTTCCCCACCCTCTCCCCCCCCTTCCCCTCCCACCCCCCAGTCACCCACTCCACCCCCCCTTATCCCCCCCCTCCATTCTTAGGGGCTCTCGGGCGGCGCCGCCATTCCCGCCCGTCGGGTTTCCATGGTGACGTGGAACATGGAGGTATTACTGCGCATGGGCGGCTGACGGGCACAGCAAGTGGAAAAGGGATTTATTAAAGTTTAAAATGTGAATAACAAAATATAACAATTTGAACATTAATAGGATTTCTTGATGCAAGAATTTCCAACATCAGCATCATTTCCCCGTTTCACCACAGGAAGGAGTTGTCGAAAATCGCCACAACAAAAGGTAAGAATGCCGCCAAAAGGCTCATTGTTCTTTCTGCATAGATCTCGAAGGGTTCTGTCTACCGCTTCAAAGATCTCCCTCCTAATCATCGGGCACTCATCCTAAACAATCAGTCTCACACTCCTGATCAAATGAACCATGTTGGAGTTCTTCTCAATGTTGCACATTGTATTATCGGTCACTTCGATGGGTATCTTGAATCGAGAATGTGCAGTTCTTCCACCAGGCATCAATGTGGCTGTTATACCAGGGGATGCTACTGCAAAAGCAACATCAACTTGACCTCGAACTTTGGATAGGATCAAATTGGTGAGAAATGTCCTGCCCATTCCTGCTGGTGTATCAATGAAAAACATTGAAGGAACATTCCTTTCCAAGCAGCTGCACACATGGTCATACACTGCTCTGATAGGCCAGATGAATATGTGGCCAAAGGCGGGGGTGTAGGAGGGAGGGCTTTAGATGCTGGGACATGGCCATTTGTGAAGTGGGTGCAGCCTCTACTGGCAGGTCAGTTTGCACCTGAATGGGGCAAGGTCCAATATCCTCGCTGGCAGTTTTACTCCTATTGTTGGGAAGGTTTGAAACTAATTTGGTCGGGGGAAAATGGGACTTAGACTAGATGCGCAATTGGGGGTAAGTTTCAGTCAAATGTAGAAACACTAGGTCAGTCTTTAGGTAGAACACACATGGGAATGATGTTGTACATGGTCGGATGAGGAGGTCAAATTGTATCTATTTTGTTGTAAAGATTCTGACCAGTAAAGCAGATGAGCTTAGCACTTTTCAGCATGTGGGTATATGGTGTTTTTGCAATCACTGAGACATAGTTGAAAGACTAGCAACTCAATGTTAAAAGATATAGAAGTTCCAGGCATGACAAGGGCAGTGGAAAAGAGGAGAGAGCATTGCGTTATTTGTGAAGGACATCATCGTTGCACTAATGAGGGCGGATGATTTCACAGGCACTTCAAATGCAACAATATGGGTAGAGGTTAAACTGCAGGGGATTAGTTTCCCAACAGTTAGCAGAAGATAGAGGAGCAAATATCAAGGCAAATTGTAGAGAGAAATTGCATTTGGAATAATAGGGGATTTGAATTTCCCCAGTATTAAGTGAGAACATCTTCACGAGATAGGATTTCAGAGGATAGAGTATTTAAAGAGTATCCAAGAATGCTTTTTGTGCCAGAAGATAGATAGTCCAGCTGTGGATGAGGCCATGCTGGGCATAGTCCGATGGCCAAATAAATGGGTGATGTGTCCGTTGGTGAGCACTTTGGCATTAGTGGCCGTATCTCAGTAAGTTTCTAAGTAGTTGTGGGAACATATAAGGATAGTCTAAGTTGAGGGAAGGCTAATTGCAAACGCTGGACTATGCCTGTACAAGATGTATGTAAGTTCTGTAATGAAATATTTAGACAGGACTAGTCAAACATAAAATCATAGACATGAAGCAGCTACTTGCAGGTAAAGGTAAACACAAAGTGCTGGAGTAACCCTAATGCCTCAAGGAAGCGTAGCAGAAGAATGGAAACTATTGGCTGGTTCGCCTAACTTCAGTGAGTGGTAAGATTTTAGCGTCTACTATACAGAGTCTACTATACAAATCTCTCCTGCGGGCCTCTCCCGGGGCAACCCTCCCCCAACTGACAATCCTGCGGGCCCGGTTACCCTCTCCAACTGACGAAGCCCGTTGCTGGGTGGGGACTGTCCCCGGGGCCGTGGGCAGGCGAGGGAAGGCAGGGAAAGGGAGAGGGTGCCACTCACCTTAGCCCCATGCCGCCAGCGCTGCAGCCAGAGCGAGCCATGGACCCAAAGCCTCTCCTGCATTGGTCTAGCACTCTCCCCTCCCCCACTCCCACCCCCCCCACTGACCCATTCACACACTCCATCCTAGCCTCAACCCCCCTTATCTCTCCCTCACCCACTCCATCCCCTCCTTAAAACTCCCCAAAACCTCTCCTTCATTGGTCTAGCACCCTCCCCTCCCCCACTCACTCCCTCTCCCCCCTACTGCACCACTCCCCGTCCCCTCCCCCCACCCCCCACTCCCCGTCCCCTCCCCCCACCCACCCACCCTGTCCCCCTCCCCCCCCCCAATCCCCCCTCCCCACTCATCCACGCCATCCCGTTCGGACCCGTTGAGTTCTGCTTAAGTAAGTACAGGTGCTCATCAGCTTCCAATAGATAATAGGTGCAGGAGGAGGCCATTCGGCCCTTCAAGCCAACACCGCCATTCAATGTGATCATGGCTGATCATTCTCAATCAGTACCCCGTTCCTGCCTTCTCCCCATACTCCCTGACCCCGCTATCCTTAAGAGCTCTATCTAGCTCTCTCTTGAATGCATTCCGAGAATTGGCCTCCACTGCCTTCTGAGGCAGAGAATTCCACAGATTCACAACTCTCTGACTGAAAAAGTTTCTCCTCATCTCAGTTTTAAATGGCCTACCCCTTATTCTTAAACTGTGGCCCCTTGTTCTGGACTCCCCCAACATTGGGAACATGTTTCCTGCCTCTAACATGTCCAACCCCTTAATAATCTTATTTCGTTCCGAGAAACCCATCGGAAACCGAATGTATTGTAAGTCGAAATCCATTGAAAACGTGTGATCACGTGTCCGGAAGCAAGTGGCGGCTTGCTATTGGTCATCGCAAAGGCCAACTATTGCAAATAGAACCATTGTAACCTTGGGAGTACCTGGTACTTTAAATTCAACTCCCCCCACTCGGGAACCAACTGAGCAGGCACGGACGCGTTGGGTTCCCATTATGACGTTGAACAGATGGGCCCGTTAGGTTCCCATTGTCATATAGACAATAGACAATAGACAATAGGTGCAGGAGTAGGCCATTCAGCCCTTCGAGCCAGCACCGCCATTCAATGCGATCATGGCTGATCACTCTCAATCAGTACCCCGTTCCTGCCTTCTCCCCATACCCCCTCACTCCGCTATCCTTAAGAGCTCTATCCAGCTCTCTCTTGAAAGCATCCAACGAACTGGCCTCCACTGCCTTCTGAGGCAGAGAATTCCACACCTTCACCACTCTCTGACTGAAAAAGTTCTTCCTCATCTCCGTTCTAAATGGCCTACCCCTTATTCTTAAACTGTGGGTGACGGCCAAAGGGAGATGGAAAAGTGATTTTGAAAGAATAAAAAGTGAAAAAAATTTAAATATAACATTTATTTGAAGCCCAGGACAATGGAGTGCAAGGTGGACCTAACATTATGGCGCTATCGTGTACCGTATCGGCTGTATTTCCAGTACAAAAACATGTAAATATACACACATGCAAACAAGATGAGAGTTTTAGTAATATCTATATACTAAAACTCTTATTTGTTTGTTTGTTTGTGATTGAACTACAGCCAGAACGGTACACGATAGCTCTACAATTTTAGGCCCACCTTACTCACCGTCATCTCTTTAATGGTAAAGCAAGTCGTTTTATTGAAATCGGTGTTATATTTTTAAAGTTATTCACATTTTAAAGTTTAAATCTATCTCCTAGGGAAGGAGGAGGGAGGGAGGTGGGGGGAGGGAGGTGGGGGGAAGGTGGATGAGGGGTTGAGGGGGATGGAGAGGGGGAAGGGGTAGTGGAGGGGGAGGGGAGGGAGAGGGGTAGGAGAGGGTGCTGCACCAATGCAGGAGAGGTTTGGGCCCAACGGGTCCACTTGGACTAATCTATATACTAAAACTCTCGTTTGTTTGTTTGTTTGTTTGTTCCTGAACTACAGCCAAAACGGCACACGATAGCGCTGTATCTCTAAACTAAACTAAATGGGACTCGGGTAGAAGGGGGCATCTTGGACGAATTGGGCCGAAGGGTCTGTTTCCCCGCTGTATCTCTAAACTAAACTAAATGGGACTGGGGTAGATGGGGGCAACTTGGACGAGAGGGGCCGAAGGGACTGTTTCCGCTCTGTATTTCTAAACCAAACAAAATGGGAATGGGGTAGAAGGGGGCGTCTTGGACAAATTGGGTCGAAGGGCCTGTTTCCGCACTGTATCTCTAAACTAAACGGAACTGGGGTAGAAGGGGGCGTCTTGGACAAATTGGGTCGAAGGGCCTGTTTCCGCACTGTATCTCTAAACTAAACTAAATGGGACTGGGGTAGATGGGGGCGTCTTGGACGAAAGGGGCCAAAGGGCCTGTTTCCGCGCTGTATCTCTAAACCAAACTAAATGGGAATGGGGTAGAAGGGGGCGTCTTGGACGAATTGTGCCGAAGGGCCTGTTTCTGCACCACGGGAGAGCGCCGGAACCCAGAGCACTGCTACCCTCTGGTGGCCGGAGGGGGCAGGGCGCCCTCTTACGGGGAAGAGGTGACGGGGGGTGGGGGGGGGGGGGGGGAGATGCGCAGCTCCTCCTGCATCTCACATGATGACATGCGGGCAGACAGGCCTTGAAATGCCCACGGCGAAGCCTCCCCCCCACGCCGAGCCCCTTTCGGCCCACCGGGTCCGCGCCGACCAGCGATCCCCGCACACATTAACACTATCCTAGGTGTCACAAAATGCTGGCGTTACTCAGCAGGTCAGGCAGCATCCAGCAAGAGAGAAGGCCCTGCCGAGTTACTCCAGCATTTTGTGATACCTTCGATTTGTACCAGCATCTGCAGTTATTTTCCTTAACACTATCCTACACACACTTGGGACAATTTTTACATTTACACCAAGCCAATTAACCTACAGACCCGCACGTCTTTGGAGTGTGGGAGGAAACCGAAGATCTCCGGTAAAACCCACGTGGGTCACGGGGAGAACGTACAGACAGCAGCACCCGTGGTCAGGATCGAACCAGGGTCTCTCCATTCGCTGTAAGGCAGCAACTCTACCGCTGATTTGCCGTACAGTCATCATAACAATAAAAAGCAGCAGGACACACAAAACACATTTTAACACGAACATCCACCACAGTGACTCCTCCACATTCCTCACTGTGATGGAAGGACGTCCTTCCTCAGGTTGGGAGACCAAAACAGCACACAATACTCCGGATGTGGTCTCACCAGGGCCCCTGTACAACTGCAGGGGTGTTCCGGTACCGTCCGGAACGTTCCGGCACCGTGAGACTCCTCTCGCCAGTCCGGCAAAACACATATTCCGGCAAGGCGCTGGAACCAAGCGTGCCGGAAAATCAGTGACAGACCTGAACTCACAATGGTGGATTTCAGAAATAAAACCCAATGTTGCTGTAAATTCTCAGCAGTTCAGACAGAATCCGAGGAGAGAGACGGAACAAGCAACTACAGGTACTAGCTTAGATAAACGTGCAGTGTACATGTTGAGAAGGGCAAGATTTACGAGAGAGAGGCGGGTACATGGAATGAGCTGCCAGGAAATAGAATCATCCACAATTGAATTGAATAAGTTTATTGGCCAAGTACGTACACATACAAGGAATGTCCCTTGGTGCTCCGCTCGCAAGTAACAACACGAACGTACAGGAGACAATTAAGAACAAAGCATAAAACATTAAGAATAAAACATCTATATACTAAAACTCTCGTTTGTTTTTTCCTGAACTACAGACAAAACGGTACATGATAGTGCGACAATTTTAGGCCCAACTTACTCACCGTCATCCCTTTGGTGCTAATGGTAGAGGTTTCATTGAAATCGGTGTTATATATTAAAAGTTATTCACATTTTAAAGTTTAACTCTATCTCCTAGGGAGGGGGGATTGAGGGGGATGGAGTGGGGGGAGGGGTGGGGGTGGGAGGGGAGGAGGGAGGAGAGGGTGCAACGGGTCCACTTGGTCTAGTAATAGATATTAACGGGACATTCTTAGTCACGTGCGTGACCTAAAATATGAAAAATTGTGGAATACATCTCTTCTAATTCTGAAAGCATTACAGGTAAATTGTTTCGTATTGAATAAATGGCTTATATATGTCAAAGTTTATTAAGTGAAATTTTTATAAGTTACTAGACTGAGGTGGACCCATTGGGTCCAAATCTCTCCTGCGGGCCTCTCCTGGGTGGGCGCAAGGGAACAGGGAAGGGGAGAGGGTGCCACTCACCTCGGCCCCGTGTCGCCAGCGCTGCAGCCTGAACGAACCGTGGACCCAAAGCCTCTCCTGATTTGATCTAGTACCCTCCCCTCTCCCCCCACTGACACACTCACCCACTGCATCCCCCCCTCAACCCCCCCCCACTCACTCCACCCCCCCTCTTCCCCCCGTCCTCCCCTCCCCCGCACCCTCACCCACTCCATCTCCCCCTCAACCCCCCCTTAAAACTCCCCAACACATATCTTGCATAGGTCTAGCATCCTCCCCTCCCCCACTCCCTCTCCACTCCCCTCCCCCCAGTCCCCCCTCCCCTGCCCCCCACTCCACCCACTCCCCCCCACCCCATCCCCCACCCAAATTCACTCCACCTAATCCACTCCCCTCCCGCCACATCCAACACCCGTCCCGTCCCCTCCCTCCCCCCCACTCCACCACCACTCCCCGTCCCCAGCCCCTCCCCCCCACTCCCACCCCACCCACACTGCCCCTCCCCCACCGTCCCACTCCCTCCTCCCCTCCCCTCTCCCCCAATCCCCATCTCACTCCTCCCCCTCCTCCACCCCCACACTTCTCCTCCCCATCCCCCAACCACTCCCCTCACTCCCACCTCCACTCCCCCAACCCCACTCCCACCTCCCCCACCCCCTCCCCTCTAACCCCCCCTCCCTTCCACCCCAACCCCCCCCTCCCCTCCCCCAACCCCCACTCCCCTCCCACTCACCCACCCATCCCTCCCCACCCCCTCCCACTCACCCACCCATCACCCCCTGCACCCCCCCCTCACCCACCCATCCCTCCCCTCCTCCCCCACCCATCCCTCCCCTCCTCCCCATCCCCCTCCCCTGCCCCCCCACTCACCCACCCATTCTCCCCCCTCCCCACCACCCCCCCCTCCCACCCACCCATCCCATCCCGTCCCGTCCGGAACCGTTGGGTTCTGCGCCCATATTGTAAGTGGAAATGCAATGAAAGCGCACGATCGCATCTCGGGGAGCAGCGGCAGCGGCGGCCACGGGTCCCTGCCGTCTGCACCATCGCAAAGGTGAACTATCCCACGTCAAACCATCGTAACCCACCTCCGATCACACGATCTCACCGCTCCCACTCTACCTGGCCCTCCTTCTATACCTTGGTCCTGGCAATCGCACAGCTGCTGGCGGTCTCCGTCCCCTCTCTTGGGAGAGTAGGGTCTGTGGCTCCGATCACACGATCTCACCGCCCACACTCTGCCAGAAATAACATTCGGAGGTGAGTGAACTGAACGCCAGAGACAGCGCTGAATAAGTGTAACGCAGACCAATAGACAGCAAAACGCACAGTGACTGATTACCAGCTCCTTCCTTCAGTGTCCCGGACAGGTGAGTGGCTCCTTCGGGTTGTCGGTGTGACTTCTGCCCAGGTTGTGCCTTGTTTTACTGAGAGTTTCAGTGCTTTCAGTTTCACCCCAAGCACACCATTGGCATTTCACAGAAACCATGTGACTCTATGGGGTTTCAGATTTGTGTAACCGGTCATGTCAAGTCAAGTCAAGTCAATTTTATTTCTATAGCACATTTAAAAACAACCCACGTTGACCAAAGTGCTGTACATCAGTTCAGGTACTAAGAACGAACATACACTGGCACACAAACATAACAGCACATACATAAACAGTTCACAGCGCCCCCTCAGATGGCATCAAACGCTAGGGAGTAGAAATAAGTTTAGAGCCTGGACTTAAAGGAGTCGATGGAGGGGGCAGTTCTGATGGGGAGAGGGATGCTGTTCCACAGTCTAGGAGCTGCAACTGCAAAAGCGCGGTCACCCCTGAGCTTAAGCCTAGAGTGCGGGATAGTCAGTAGCCCCAAATCGGCCGACCTGAGGGACCAGGAGATAGTGGTGGGTTAGAAGATTTTTGATATGGGGGAGGGGCAAGCTCGTTTAGGGCTTTGTATGTGAATAGGAGGAGCTTGAAATTGGTTCTGTACCGTACTGGGAGCCAGTGGAGAGAGGCCAGAATCGGGGTGATGTGGTCCCTTTTACGGGTACCCGTCAGGAGTCTCGCTGCGGCGCTTTGGACCGATTGCAGGCAGGACAGGGATGATTGGCTGATCCCAGTGTATAGGGAGTTGCAGTAGTCTAGGCGGGAGGAAATGAATGCCTGGATGATTTTTTCAATGTCGTCAAATTGGATTTTAGCTATGGTACGAAGCTGGAAGAAACTGGCTTTTACCACAGCGTTGGCTTGCTTGTCAAACTTTAATGCAGAATCTAATATCACGCCAAGGTTTTTGACATGCGGTTTGACTAGGGAGGATAGGCTTCCAAGGCTGCCTGTTATCGTTTTAATGGGGTTGGGGGGGGGGCTGAAAGAAGGTAAGTGTTAATTGAAGGTAAAAAGTCTTCCAGTGGCGCTATGTTGTAGGATACGGGTTGAAAATCAGCTCTTCCAAAAACCGACTAAAACAAGCTCTTTGAAAACAACATGTATGGCAGAAAGTGAGCCAAACTAATGGAAACGTGACGAAGATAATTAATAAAAGGAGATGGAGAGAAAAAGAAGGACTGGGAAGAAGGAGAATGTAAATATTGGAGGTGCCGACTCGACGGAGGGAACGAAACTGGAGACTGTACATGTCGGAGGCGAACAGGAATCGGTAATACCCCTGGTGGAGTTACGCAGGCTAAGGCAAGAGCACACAGAAGCGGTTAATGACAACAAAAATGCTTTGACAAGACTAGAGATTAACACGAAGGAACTTGTGGAAAAAAAACAGCCTCTTTGGAGCTACGAGCAGTAAATATTGAAGAAAGACCGGGAGGCACAGAAGACAAGACAGTGCAGCTGGAAAGATCAGTTGTCTTCCTACTTCACCAAGAGGCAAAGTTATCTGCAAAACGTGAAGACTTGGAATCAAGGTCGAGACGCAATAATATACGGATACATGGCATCCCGGAGGGCTCTGAGAAAAATGACACAATAGGATTTGTGACTGATTTTATTCGCTCATTACTGCAAATTCCAAATGACATGGACATACGCATTGAAAGAGCACACCGCTCGCTGGTCACCAAACCGAAAGAGATGACTGCCCTCCCGAGAGCGATCATTGTCCGCTTCCTTGACTACCAAGTGAAAGAGCATGTAATACAGCAAGCATGGAAACAAAAGACTACATTTGAGGGACGGACCATTTACTTCAATCAAGACTACACGACTGAGATACAAAAAAAGAGGAAGGAGGGACGGGACGTAATAAAAAAACTAAAGGAGAAGAACGTAAAGGCACAATCCCCATATCCTGCACAGCTGAAAATGTTTCTGGACTCAGGGACTAAGATGTTCACTACACCAACGGAAGCTGTGCCTACCCTGAAGGACATGGGGATTCTCGTCGAGGAGGATGAGATAGAGAGACTACAGAGGGACTTGGTGCAAGGCAGCTGGACTATGGTGACGGAAGGAGAAGAGGAGGCAGCCACACATCACAGAGGCAGACTTACAGGCCCTCACTGAGTGAAATCACGAACTTGATCATTATGGTAGGACCAGAGAAAGTACTTGAATAAATAAATGTATAAATAAGTGGAGGTCCTGAAACATACTTAGACAATTAGAATAACTGCCTAATATAAAACATATGGAGTATAAGCAGAGCTTGTTAAAGGTAATATACTACCTATGCAAACTAACAGAAATGTTGGTTATATTGAACGAAATCATTGCTCAGTTAGAGTTAGTAGCAACTTTACATAACAGCTAGTAAGTTGAAGGTACACATAGTGCTATTTCCCCAGAGAGAGTTCGCCACACCTCTCTGGTCATGGGACTTTTGGGAGTCATGTTTTTTTGTTATCGTATATTAGTTCTGAAGGAGATGTTTACTGTTTGCCTTTGGTACTGTGTGATGTTTTACGCAGTTGTTCTGTTTTTGTTTTTTGTTTTGGTCTATAAGAGGTGCAGAGGAATTTCAACTTAAACCAAACCGTCAGAGACTCCTCCTCACTCACCACATTCAAAACATCACTGAAGTCTCACCTGTTCAGCACTGCCTTCAACCACTGAAGGTCACCTCACCTTCTGTCTCCTTTTTCTGCTCGTTTACTTATTTATCTATTTATTCACTTCTCTATGTTCTAGAAATCCCTGTAAAGCGTCTTTGAGTGTTTGAAAAGCGCTATATAAATGTAATGCATTATTATTATTATTAATATGAATAGGTTAAAATTTGTATCTTATAATGTCCACGGTTTGAATCATCCAATCAAGAGGAAGAAGATACTGAGCCAACTGAAGAAACTACAATGTTCAATTGCTTTACTACAAGAAACACATTTGGTTGAGGGGGAATATAAAAAAATTGAAAAGAGAATGGGTGAACCAAGTATTTCATGCTTCATGCGGCAAGAGAAGGGGAGTGGCTATATTAATTAATAAATCACTGCCATTCTCTGTAGAGAAAGGGATATAAGATAATATGGGAAGATACGTTATGGTAATTGGCTCCATAGGTGACATGTTTATCTCTATACAAAATATCTATGCCCCTAATGAGGAGAAAGAGACATTCTTTAAAAACATAGCTAATGTAATTACCAGTAATAGAAAAGGGATGATATTAATGGGTGGGGATTTCAATACGGTACAGAAGGGCAAATTAGACAGGTTACCATCAATCACAAAAAAACCTATAGTATTAAATAATGTTATTAAAGAGTTAGGTCTTATTGATCCATGGAGAAACAATAATCCTAGAGGGAAGGATTTTATTTTTTATTCCAACCCACAGGGTAGTTATTTAAGGATTGATTTGTTCTGTGTATCACAACAACATATACACAAAGTTTCGAACTGTGGCATAGAGTCCATAACTATAAGCAACCACGCCCCTATTACACTAACTGTGGATTTGGAAAAAGAATTTATTTTTATATATTGGAGACTTAATGTATCAATCCTATCAGACGAGAGGGTAATAAAGGAGCTAAAACAAAATTTAAGGGAACACATTCAAATAAATAACAATAGTGAGGTATCGCCATCGATTTTATGGGAGGGGGGGGAAGCGGTCATGAGGGAAAGTAATCTAAATAACTAGGTTGAGAAAAGCGTGTCTAGAACAGCAGAGAGTGCTCGAGAGTAAAATTAGAGAACTAGAGCTAGAACATAAGAGAACAACAGACAACTCCACACTCTTTGAACTGAAAAAAATTAGGCAAAGTTTAGAAGAACTTCTAACATATAAAGCAGAAGGAGCTCTACGTTTTATAAGCCAAAGATATTATGAGATGGGTAATAGAGCAAGTCGTTTATTAGCATTCCAACTTCGAAAGGCCCAAACAAATAGGATAATTTCAAAAATAAGGCACCCTACTTCCAAACAAATTATGGTAAAGCCATTTTCACAGAAATCAAAACACAGGCATTCTTTAAAAGATTACATTTACCATCACTATCGGCAGACGATGCATCTAAAATGATACAGCCAATTTCATTACAAGAAATAGCTGATACTATAAAAACTCTTTAAAATAATAAATCCCCTGGCACGGATGGGTACCCGGGAGAATTTTATAAATGTTTTACAGAAGAGATTACACCAATACTATCTAAAGTCTTTAACTATGCTCTATCATCAGGTAACCCACCAAAAAGTTGGTCAGAAGCCATCATCTCAGTCTTACACAAGGAGGGTAAAGACCCAACTTCATGTGAGGGATATAGCCCTGTTTGCTTGCTCTGTAATGATTTAAAAATATTAACAAACATATTAACACAGAGAATGCAGAAATGTATAACCAAATTAATCAAACCGGATCAAACGGGTTTTATTCCTGGTAGACAAGGAGCCAACATTATTAGGAGAACACTAAATCTTATATCATGCACTAAAAGCAATCCTCAACCTACCATGTTGCTCAGTTTAGATGCACAAAAGGCATTTGATCGGGTAAAATGGAGTTTCCTATACCGTATATTGGAGGTTTTTCGGTTCCACTCGACTTTCATGGATTGGGTAAAAATGGTATATAAAAACCCCAAATCATGGATAGACAATAGACAATGGACAATGGATGCAGGAGGAGGCCATTCGGCCCTTCGAGCCAGCACCGCCATTCAATGTGATCATGGCTGATCATTCTCAATCAGTACCCCATTCCTGCCTTCTCCCCATACCCCCTGACTCCGCTATCCTTAAGAGCTCTATCTAGCTTTCTCTTGAATGTGCATTCAGAGAATTGGCCTCCACTGCATTCTGAGGCAGAGAATTCCACAGATTCACAACTCTCTGACTGAAAAAGGTTTTCCTCATCTCAGTTCTAAATGGCCTACCCCTTATTCTTAAACTGTGGCCCCTTGTTCTGGACTCCCCCAACATTGGGAACATGTTTCCTGCCTCTAAGGTGTCCAACCCCTTAATAATCTTATACGTTTCGATAAGATCCCCTCTCATCCTTCTAAATTCCAGTGTATACAAGCCTAGTCGCTCCAGTCTTTCAACATATGATAGTCCCGCCATTCCGTGAATTAACCTAGTAAATTCTCAATAGCAAGAATATCCTTCCTCAAATTTAGAGACCAAAACTGCACACAGTACTCTAGGTGCGGTCTCACTAGGGCCCTGTACAACTGTAGAAGGACCTCTTTGCTCCTATACTCAACTCCTCTTGTTATGAAGGCCAACATTCCATTGGCTTTCTTCACTGCCTGCTGTACCTGCATGCTTCCTTTCAGTGACTGATGCACTAGGACACCCAGATCTCGTATAGTTTCCTCCCACCTCATGCGCTCTATTGCATACTCCACAGACTAGTTGGATTCCCATAGCAAGTGGAACACAGGTAGAGTGGTGACATTTACACTTCCCTTGGCCATCTTTGACCTGACAGGTTTTGTTATCACAAAACGACATCAAGCATGGGTTCTTAACAGTGGTCGGGTTCTTAACATATACGCATCCCCCCTTTTCCTGGTGGAAGCAATTCCCACATGACCTGAGGTCATCATTGGGTGTGAATTTGCACGGTTTGGTGATAACACCGACCAAACATACGTGCATGTGAGTTATCCTTTGGTAACGGAAGACAAATAGCAGGTGGGGCAATGAAGGGTTCATAAATGAGGCCTTCCGCATACACTGGTTTCTGACAACGGCCCATGTTTCGCTAGCGAAAAGTTCGAAAAGTTCATGAAAGCGAATGGCATTCGTCATGTCAAAAGTGCGCCATACCATGCAGCAACCAATGGTCTCGCAGAGCGCCCCATGCAGACGGTGAAGACAGCGCTCTGCAAGATGTCGGGACCGCTGCAAACGCGTGTCGCTCGATTCCTCATCTCGTATCGTTCAACGCCGCAAACTTCTACAACGCAAACGCCGGCTGAAATGCTGATGAAAAGGAATATCCGCACGCGTTTCAACATCGCGGTGCCAGATGAAAGAGCGACCATTGGTGACAAACAATTTTCGCAAAAGTTGCACCACGATTCTCGCCCAGCTCGAGAATCTGAGGAGGGAGAGAGCGTGCTAGTGCGCAACTACGCGAGAGGGGAGAAATGGGTACCAGGACGCATCGCAAAGAAGCTAGGTCCTGTCTCGTAACAGGTCGAGGTTCACATCAACGGTGTAGAAATCTGGAAACGTCACGCAGACCAGATTCTGAAACGCAAAATCGACTCTCCCACAACTAAAGAAACGGGAGATTCGATAGATTTCGACATGGTTACGCCCACAGTGCGTGATGAAGACGTCAACGAAAGAAGTGTTGCACAGGAAAACTTCGACGACAGCAACCGCGATGACGCCGTCGAGGACGCGACATCAGAGCGCAACGAAGAAAGCAATTCAGGGTGTAAGCAGTACCCAAAGTGAAATAGAAAGCGACCGGATTGCTACGGATTCTGAAAACGGACGATTTTGACAACGTACTTGACTATACGGACTCAGTTATATGGACAATGTAAACGCAATGAAAATTTGGTTATCATTAATGGAAAGGATTGTAGCGTGAATACTCTTATTCGGCATTTTGGGGTGGTTAGGTTATTTGGTTGATAGAATTACATTGAAGACGATATTCACATTCAAAATAAGAATTGGATATGTTAACTTTGATTTGGATTTAATTGGATACAAAATGATGCATATTTTTGGATTTACTTAAATTGAGTTTTGTTATAGAAAAATACTTCGGAAACAATGGATATAAAGATCAGTATGATATTGGATTGTTTTATACGTATTAGTATGCTTTAGATGGAAGAAAAGTATCACAATTGTAAGGGGGGAGATATGTGATGTATACTTACAACAATATGGTAAAGCTGCCCAGCGCATGGCGAAAATACACAGAGTTAAAATGGCGATCTTGTGTCCAGACGTGTCTTGTTTTGGTCTCCCACTTAATGCGTGCTTTTGAGAATGATACTGAGTAGAACGTATCAGGTACTGTCGTGTTTGAAGGTGTTTGTAAATTTCCCCAATATGGGACGAATAAAGGAATATATTAGACAAATCTCCAGGGCCTGATCAGATTTATCCGAGGACATTGCGGGAAACTAGAGAGGAAATTGTGGGGGACCTGGATGAAATTCACGAGTCGTCCTTAAATACAGGAGAGGTGCCTGATGGGTGTCAAATGTCGTGCCACTTTTCAAGAAGGACTGCAGGGAAAATGCTGGAAACTAGAGGCCTGTGAGCGTAACGTCTGTAGTTGGTAAGTTACTGGAGAGTATGCTGAGGGATAGGATATACAGGCATTTGGATGGGCTGATCAGGGACATGGTTTTCTACGTGGGAGGTCGTGTCTCACAAAACTGATTAATTTTTTTGAAGACGTGACCAAAAAGGTTGATGAGGGCAGAGCTGTAGATGTTGGGCAAATGGACTTCGGTAAGGCATTCAACAAGGTTCCACATGGTAGGCTGCTCTGGAAGGTTAGATCACATGGGATCCAAGGAGAGATAGCTGAATGGATAGCAAATTGGCTCCATGGAAGCCGAGGGTGATGGTGGAAGGTTGCTTCTGAGACTGGAGCCCTATGACTAGTGGTGTGCCCCAGGGTTCGGTGCTGGGCCCGCTACTGTTTGTCATCAACATCAATGATTTGGATGAGAACATACAGGGCAAGATTAGCAAGTTTGCTGATGATGCAAAAGTTAGTAGGAAAAAAACCTGTAGATGCTGGTTTAAATCGAAGGTAGACACAAAATGCTGGAGTAACTCAGCGGGTCAAGCAGCATCTCTGGAGAGAAGGAAAGGGTGACGTTTCGGGGCGAGACTCTTCTTCAGACTGATGTCAGGGGAGGGGGTGGAAGAAAGATAGGATGTAATTGTTGACAGGAAGACTAGTGGGAGAACTCGGAAATGGGAAGGGAGAGAGAAGGAAACAGGGACTGTCTGAAGTTAGAGATTGTTCGTTCCGCTGGGGTGTAAACTTCACCAAGTGAAATATGAGGTGCTGCACCTCTAATTTGTGCTGTGCCTCAGTCTAACAATTAAGGAGGTCCAGAACAGAAAGATCAGACCGGGAGTGGGAGGGGGAGTTGAAGGGCTGAGCCACCAGGAGATCAGGTTTGTTAAGACGGACTGAGCAGAGGTGCTGAGCGAAACGATCGCCGAGCCTGCGGTTGGTCTTGCCGATGTAGAGAAGTTGACATCTGGTTGGAGGAGGTGCAGGTGAACCTCTGCCTCACCTGGAAAGACTGTTTAGGTCCTTGGATGGGGTTGAGGGGGGAGGTAAAGGGACAGGTGTTGCATCTCCTGCGGTTGCAGGGGAAAGTGCCTGGGGAGGGGGTGGTTTGAGTGGGAAGGGACATGTGGACCAGGGAGTTACAGAGGGAACAGTCTCTGAGGAATGCAGAAAAGGGAGGAGATGGAAAGATGTGGCCAGTAGTGGGATCCCGTTGGAGGTGACGGAAATGTTGGAGGATAATTTGTTGTATGCGACGGCTGATGGGGTGGAAGGTGAGGACGAGGGGGATTCTGTCCTTGTTACGAATAGGGGGAGGGGGAGCAAGAGTGGAGCTGCGGGATATACAGGAGACCCTAGTGAGAGCCTCATCTATAATGGAAGAGGGGAAGCCCCGTTTCCTGGAGAATGAGGACATCTCTGATGCCCTAGTGTGAAAAACCTCATCCTGGGCGCAGATGCGGTGTAGACGGAGGAATTGGCAGTAGGAGATAGAGTTTTTACAGGAAACAGGGTGGGACGTGTAGTCAAGGTAGCTATCTCACCCAAACCACCCCCCCCCAGGTACTTTCCCCTGCAACCGCAGCAGATGTAATACCAGTCCCTTTACCTCCCCCCTCGACTCCATCCAAGGACCCAAACAGTCTTTCCAGGTGAGGCAGAGGTTCACCTGCACCTCCTCCAACCTCATCTATTCTATCCGCTGCTCCAGATGTCACTAGTCTTCCTGTCTCCGACTACATCCTATCTTTGTCCCGCCCCCTCCCCTGCATCAGTCCGAAGAAGGGTGTCGACCCGAAACGTCACCTATTCCTTCACTCCAGAGATGCTGCCTGACCCGCTGAGTTACTTCAGCATTTTGTGTCTACCTTCGATACAAAAGTTAGTGGTTTTGCAGATAGTGAAGATGGTTGTGACAGATTGCAGCAGAATCTGGATCGATTGGCCAGGTGGGCGGAGGAATGGTTGATGGTATTTAATACAGAGAAGTGTTGCATTTTGGGATGTCGAACAAATGCAGGACCTACACTGTAAATGGTAGGCCTTGTGGTAGTGTTGTAGTGCAGAGGGATCTAGGAGTACAGGGTTTCTTCAAGGTCGAGTCGCAGGTAGATAAGGTGGACAATAGACAATAGACCATAGGTGCAGGAGGAGGCCATTCAGCCCTTCGAGCCAGCACCGCCATTCAATGCGATCATGGCTGATCACTCTCAATCAGTACCCCGTTCCTGCCTTCTCCCCATACCCCCTCACTCCGCTATCCTTAAGAGCTCTATCCAGCTCTCTCTTGAAAGCATCCAACGAACTGGCCTCCACTGCCTTCTGAGGCAGAGAATTCCACACCTTCACCACTCTCTGACTGAAAAAGTTCTTCCTCATCTCCGTTCTAAATGGCCTACCCCTTATTCTTAAACTGTGGCCCCTTGTTCTGGACTCCCCCAACATTGGGAACATGTTTCCTGCCTCTAATGTGTCCAATCCCCTAATTATCTTATATGTTTCAATAAGATCCCCCCTCATCCTTCTAAATTCCAGTGTATACAAGCCCAATCGCTCCAGCCTTTCAACATACGACAGTCCCGCCATTCCGGGAATTAACCTAGTGAACCTACGCTGCACGCCCTCCATAGCAAGAATATCCTTCCTCAAATTTGGAGACCAAAACTGCACACAGTACTCCAGGTGCGGTCTCACCAGGGCCCGGTACAACTGTAGAAGGACCTCTTTGCTCCTATACTCAACTCCTCTTGTTACGAAGGCCAACATTCCATTAGCTTTCTTCACTGCCTACTGTACCTGCATGCTTCCTTTCATTGACTGATGCACTAGGACACCCAGATCTCGTTGAACTCCTCCTCCTCCTAACTTGACACCATTCAGATAATAATCTGCCTTTCTATTCTTACTTCCAAAGTGAATAACCTCACACTTATCTACATTAAACTGCATCTGCCATGTATCCGCCCACTCATACAACCTGTCCAAGTCACCCTGCAGCCTTATTGCATCTTCCTCACAATTCACACTATCCCCCAGCTTAGTATCATCTGCAAATTTGCTAATGGTACTTTTAATCCCTTCGTCTAAGTCATTAATGTATATCGTAAATAGCTGGGGTCCCAGCACCGAACCTTGCGGTACCCCACTGGTCACTGCCTGTCATTCCGAAAGGGACCCATTTATCCCCACTCTTTGCTTTCTGTCTGTCAACCAATTTTCTATCCATGTCAGTACCCTACCCCCAATACCATGTGCCCTAATTTTGCCCACTAATCTCCTATGTGGGACCTTGTCGAAGGCTTTCTGAAAATCGAGGTACACCACATCCACTGACTCTCCCCTGTCAATTTTCCTAGTTACATCCTCAAAAAATTCCAGTAGATTTGTCAAGCATGATTTCCCCTTCGTAAATCCATGCTGACTCGGAATGATCCTGTTACTGCTATCTAAATGCTCAGCAATTTCCTCTTTAACAATTGACTCCAGCATCTTCCCCACCACTGATGTCAGACTAACTGGTCTATAATTACCCGTTTTCTCTCTCCCTCCTTTCTTAAAAAGTGGGATAACATTTGCTATCCAATCCACAGGAACTGATCCTGAATCTATAGATTATTGAAAAATGATCTCCAATGCTTCCACTATTTCTAGAGCTACCTCCTTAAGTACTCTGGGATGCAGACCATCAGGCCCTGGGGATTTATCAGCCTTCAGTCCCATCAGTCTACCCAAAACCATTTCCTGCCTAATATGGATTTCCTTCAGTTCCTCCATCACCCTAGGTTCTCCGGCCCCTAGAACATTTGGGAGATTGTGTGTATCTTCCTCAGTGAAGACAGAACCAAAGTAACGGTTTAACTCGTCTGCCATTTCTTTGTTCCCCATAATAAATTCCCCTGTTTCTGTCTTCAAGGGATCCACATTTGCCTTGACTATTTTTTTCCTCTTCACGTACCTAAAAAAACTTTTGCTATCCTCCTTTATATTATTGGCTAGTTTACCCTCGTACCTCATCTTTTCTCCCCGTATTGCCTTTTTAGTTAACTTTTGTTGCTCTTTAAAAGAGTCCCAATCCTCTGTCTTCCCACTCTTCTTTGCTATGTTATACTTCCTCTCCTTAATTTTTATGCTGTCCCTGACTTCCCTTGTCAGCCACAGGTGTCTCTTACTCCCCTTAGAGTCTTTCCATCTCTTTGGAATAAATTGATCCTGCAACCTCTGCATTATTCCCAGGAATACCTGCCATTGCTGTTCTACCGTCTTCCCTGCTAGGGCCTCCTTCCAGTCAATTTTGGCCAGCTCCTGCCTCATGCCTCTGTAATCCCCTTTGCTATACTGTAATACTGACACTTCCGATTTTCCCTTCTGCCTTTCCATTTGCAGAGTAAAACTTATCATGTTGTGATCACTGCCTCCTAATGGCTCTTTTACCTCTAGTCCCCTTTATCAGATCAGGATCATTACACAACACTAAATCCAGAATTGCCTTCTCCCTGGTAGGCTCCAGTACAAGCTGTTCTAAGAATCCATCTCGAAGGCACTCTACAAACTCTCTTTCCTGGGGTCCATTTCCAACCTGATTTTCCCAGTCTACCTGCATGTTGAAATCTCCCATAACCACCGTAGCATTACATTTTTGACACGCCAATTTTATCTCCTGATTCAACTTGCACCCTATGTCGAGGCTACTGTTTGGGGGCCTATAGATAACTCCCATTAGGGTCTTTTTACGCTTACAATTTCTCATTTCTATCCATACTGATTCAACATCTCCTGATTCTATGTCACCCCTTGCAAGGGAATGAATATCATTCCTTACCATCAGAGCAACCCCACCCCCTCTGCCCACCTGTCTGTCTTTTCTATACGTTGTGTACCCCTGAATATTCAGTTCCCAGCCCTGGTCCTCTTGTAGCCATGTCTCAGTGATCCCTACAACATCATACTTGCCCATGACTAACTGAGCCTCAAGCTCATCCACTTTATTTTTTATACTACGCGCATTTAAGTACAACACTTTAACTTCTGTATTCACCTCCCCTCTCACATCGGTCACAATTGGCCCTGCCCTTAATTTCTTTTCCCCTTTAGAACTTTTGTTCCCATTCTTCCGAGAGTCTTTTGCAATATCTCCTGTATTCCCTTTTTTTACCTCATCTTCATATTCACAATTTGTCAACCCCTCCCCCCCACTACTTAGTTTAAAGCCACAGGTGTCACACTAGCAAACCTGCCTGCCAGAATGTTTGTCCCCCTGCTGTTAAGATGTAACCCGTCCCTTTTGTACAAGTCACCCCTAGCCCAGAAGAGATCCCAGTGGTCCAGAAATCTAAATCCCTGCTCTCTGCACCAGTCCCTCAGCCATAAATTCATACCCTCTATCTCTCTGTTCCTGGCCTCACCAGCACGAGGTACCGGTAGCAGTCCAGAGATAACCACCTTCGACGTCCTACTTCTCAGTCTTTTTCCTAACTCTCTAAACTCCCGCTGTAGCACCTCCTTCCTCTTCCGCCCGATGTCATTCGTGCCCACATGCACAACGACTTCAGGTTGATCGCCTTCCCTCACTAGGATTTTCTGAAGCTGGTCCGTGATGTGTTGAACCCTGGCACCAGGGAGGCAACAGACCATCCTCAAGTCCCTCCTGCTGCCACAGAATCTTCTGTCCGTCCCTCGGACGATGGAGTCGCCGACCACTACGGCTCTTCCTGACTTCGGTCTCCCCTGTCGAGTATCCTTGCCAACAGGTCCGCCACTCGGACTGGAAACGTCTTCTGCCCCGACAGTTCCCAAGCGGGTATACCTATTTGCAATAGGCACAGCCACTGGGGTCTCCTGTAGTCCACGTCCATGTCCACTCCCCCCTGAAACAGTCTCCCACCTTCGCTCGACCTGGACCCTTGGCGTGACAGCCTCACAATAGGTCCTGTCGAGGAAACTCTCGCATTCCCGGATGGCCCTGAGGTCATCCAACTGCCTCTCCAACTTCACCACACGTCCCTTCAGGAGCTGCACCTGGACACAGTTCTTGCAGGTGTAGCTCCCAGAAGCTCCAGCGACGTCCCTGTCTTCCCACATCCTGCAGGAAACACACTGCACCAACTTTTCCGCCATTACCTTGTGTCTGGCTTAAAACAATTGTAACCTCCTCACCTCAGCCTCCTCGCCGAAGACTCGCAGCCAAAGACTCGCACTTTTCTCACAGGGCACTAGCCAAAGACTCGCACTTTTCTCACAGGGCACTAGCCAAAGACTCGCACTTTTCTCACAGGGCATTTTTCTCGCAGGGCACTTTTCTCGCATGGCATTTTTTTCGCAGGGCACTTTTCTCCCAGGGCACATTTCTCCCAGGGCACTTTTCTCCCAGGGCACTTTTCTCCCAGGGCACTTTTCTCACAGGGCACTTTTCTCACAGGGCACTTTTCTCACAGGGCACTTTTCTCACAGGGCACTTTTCTCCCAGGGCACTTTTCTCCCAGGGCACTTTTCTCCAGGGCACTTTTCTCACAGGGCACTTTTCTCACAGGGCACTTTTCTCACAGGGCACTTTTCTCACAGGGCACTTTTCTCACAGGGCACTTTTCTCACAGGGCACTTTTCTCACAGGGCACTTTTCTCACTGGGCACTTTTCTCACTGGGCACTTTTCTCACTGGGCACTTTTCTCACTGGGCACTTTTCTCACTGGGCACTTTTCTCACTGGGCACTTTTCTCACTGGGCACTTTTCTCACTGGGCACTTTTCTCACTGGGCACTTTTCTCACTGGGCACTTTTCTCACTGGGCACTTTTCTCACTGGGCACTTTTCTCACTGGGCACTTTTCTCACTGGGCACTTTTCTCACTGGGCACTTTTCTCACTGGGCACTTTTCTCACTGGGCACTTTTCTCACTGGGCACTTTTCTCACTGGGCACTTTTCTCACTGGGCACTTTTCTCACTGGGCACTTTTCTCACTGGGCATTTTTCTCACTGGGCACTTTTCTCACTGGGCACTTTTCTCACTGGGCACTTTTCTCACTGGGCACTTTTCTCACTGGGCACTTTTCTCACTGGGCACTTTTCTCACTGGGCACTTATATCTTGCTTATATCACTAATTAAATTGCCTGATTGTCCAATTTACCAGACTTCTCACTTAAATGATCAACCAATCCACGTATTCTCTTCTGACTGACTTATTACACTGTAATTCCCTCTCACTTACAGCCAATGGTGGTCCTCTCTCCAACTTCCCGACCTTTACATACTGATTAACAGTGCCCTATTGGCGCTCTTTTTAAACTGCCGTTTCTACCACTATTAACAGGTACTTACTTTCAGCCAATGGTCATCCTCTCTCCAACTTCCCGACCTTTACAGACTGAGACAAAAGTCAAAAAGGCTTTTGGCACTTTAGCCTTCATCAGTCATATTATTGAGTATAGAAATTGGAAGGTCATGTTGCAGTTGCATAAGACATTGGTGAGACCGCATTTAGAATATTGTGTTCAGTTCTGGGCACCATGTTATAGGAAAGATATTGTCAAGCTTGAAAGGGTTCAGAAAAGATTTACGAGGATGTTGCCAGGACTAGAGAGTGTGACTATAGGGAAAAGTTGAGTAGGCTGGGTCTCTATTCCATGGAGCGCAGGAGGATGAGGGGTGATCTTATAGAGGTGTATAAAATCATGACAGGAATAGATCGGGTAGATGCACAGAGTCTCTGCCCAGAGTAGGGGAATCGAAAACCAGAGGACATAGGTTTAAGGTGAAGGGGAAAAGATTTAATAGGAATCCGAGGGGTAATTTTTTCACACAAAGGGTGGTGCATGTATGGAACAAGCTGCCAGAAGAGGTAGTTGAGGCTGGGACTATCCCATCGTTTAAGAAACAGTTAAGGGCCTGTCCCACTTAGGCGGTTTTAAGGCGATTGCTGGTGACTAGGCTGTCGCCGACGGTTCGCCGGGGTGTTGTGGGCATGATCGTGAGGAGTCTTCAAAGAATCGTAGTGGATCTCGTCGCGTCGCTGAGAAATCAACCGGTATGAAATTTCTCGGCGACAGCTGGCTTGTCGCCAGGTATCGTTGCTTATTGCGGGCGCTGTCTCACGCTGTCCCCAGGTTTGCTAGGTTCTCTTAGATGCATTAAGAAGCACATAATATTAAGTAAAGTCATTTGAAGATACCATAAAATACTTGTGTTTAACCAATTTATTTACCGTCAGGACATTTGACAGGAAGGTTGGAGGCGACAGTTTGATGGTCAGGTAAGCGTGGGAATTTTCGCGATGTTTATGGCCATCAGCGATTACATTTAAAGTAGGCTCCCAACCCAGATATGCATCCCAGAAACCAGATATGCATCTCCAGTACATTTTTTAAGAATTCTCACACTCCGCACAAAATTCCATTTAACCACTTTTAAAATTACATTTCTTACTATTGCTATTAGTAAGCTGGAAGTAAATCCAGTTTAAGCCTTGTTACTGTGAAGCTTGGTTTTCAAGTAACCCGGGCAAGATGTTATAGTTCAAAACTCTCAAATAATTACCGACTTGTCAGTAATTTCAGCGAAAATTAGGACGCCGGAGAAGCATTGACAGTGTGGGAATTTCGCGATGTTTCCGAAGACGGTGTAATCTCGACCTGACTTGGCATTGTCGTGGTCATTGTCGTCGGGTAAAAGAAAATTACCTTTTACTGCTACGACTTTGACAGTCGCTGGCAGTGGTCTAAAAAATCGCCTAAGTGGGACAGGCTCTTTAGATAGGTACATGGATAGGACAGGTTTGGAGGGGTATGGACCAAGCGCAGGCAAGTGGGACTAGTGTAGCTGGGACATTGTTGCCTGGTGTGGGCAAGTTGGGCCGAAGGGCCTGTTTCCACACTGTATCACTCTATGACTCTAAGGCAGGAGAATGGGGTCAGGAGGGAGAGGTTGATCAGCCATGATTGAATGGCCGTGTAGATTTGATTGCCCGAATGGCCTAATTCTGCTCCTATCCCTTATGAATCCTGATCACCCGAGGCAAGAACCCTTCTAAGTCTTAAATAAAAATTCTGCACAATCAGGTTGAATATTTATTTATTTCAGCAATTTACAGGATAGATGAATCATTTAATTCTCAATCACAGAAAGCATAACAATCATTTATAATTAATGTAGAAAAGTGCATTGTAACACAATTACTTGGGCAGATTAGGATGATCTAACATGTACTGAGGAAATGGCATCATTAGATACCTTTCATATGCACACATTTTGCAATGAAAGACTAGTAGCTCAAATGTTAGACACAAAAAGCTTGAGTAACTCAGCGGGACAGGCAGCATCTCTGGAGAGAAGGAATGGGTGAGGTTTCGGGTAAAGACCCTTCTTCAGAAGCCCCATTCCTTCTCTCCAGAGATACTGCCTGTCCTGCAGAGTTACTCCAGCATTTTTGTGTCTATCTTCGGCATAAACCAGCATCTGCAGTTCCCTCTTGCACAGCAACACAAATGCATTTCAAAGATAATCCTTATCTTGTTATCTTGCAAAGGAGGAAAGAAGAGCATAAGACTTCATTGCCTTCCATCACTGTGGAGAATGTGGAGGGGTCACTGTGGTGGATGTTTATGTCAAATCTTTATGTAGTTGTGTGCCTTGTTGCTTTTTTGGTATGACTGTGTGGCAAACCAAATTCCTCGTATATCATATCATATCATATCATATATATACAGCGCGGAAACAGGCCTTTTCGGCCCACCAAGTCCGCGCCGCCCAGCGATCCCCGCACATTAACACTATCCTACACACACTAGGGACAATTTTTTACATTTACCCAGTCAAATTAACCTACATACATATATGTTGGAGAACATACTTGGCTAATACATTACGATTATGATTATGATTATGATAATGCCAGCTTTTTTAAAGTGAATGGAATAAATGTATTGCATCAGCAAATTTCATGAACAAATCAAATTTGGGGGAAAATTCCAAGGGTGTGCAGGATTGCAGGTGAATTGGTTGCTGCAAATGACTGCCAAGGTGGGATGACTTGCGGCCGAAGTGAATGGGGGATGGTCAGTGTGGACTTGGTGGGCTGCTGGGCCTATTCCTATGCTGTATCTAAAATATCCCCCGCTCCTGCTTCTTCATGGTAGCGAAGGCAAGCGTTTTCACAGGCACCAATCATGATGGGTTTCAGATCAGCCCATAAACCACAGACATTTTACACCTGCCGTAAGCCTAGACGTGGCAGTTTCTGAGGGGCAGTCTAGTTTAGTTTTTAGTTTAGTTTAGTTTAGTTTAGTTTAGTTTAGAGATACAGCACGGAAACAGGCCCCTCGGCCCACCGGGTCCGCGCCGACCAGCGATGCCCGCACATTAGCACTACCCTACCCAAACCAGGGACAATTTTTTACATTGGTGCCAAGCCAATTAACCTACAAATCTGTGCGTCTTTGGGAGGAAACTGACGATCTTGGAGAAAACCCACGCAGGTCACAAGGAGAAGCAAAAGTGGGTGGTTTTGTAGATAGTGAAGATGGTTGTGAAAAATTGCAACAGGTTCTCGATTGGTTGAGCTTTTGCCCATAAAAGGGGAATCGAGAAGCAGAGGACAGATTTTAGGTGAGAGGGGAAAGGTGAAACTAAGGGGAACTTTGTACACAAACGGTGGTGGGTGTATGGAACAAGCTGTCGGAGGAAGTAGTTCAGGCAGGGACTATCACAATGTTTAAGAAGCATTCAGACAGGTACATGGATAGGATCTTGTTAGAGAGATATGGGCCAAACACAGGCCGATGGGATTAGTATAGATGGGGCATGTTGGTCAGCATGGGCAAATCGGGCTGTTGGGCCTTTTCCGCGCAGCATAACTCTATTCAACCATTCACCTATCTATTTCAACCATTCCCCAATCCATTTCCCAATCCATTTCAACCATTCCCCAATCGATTTCAACCATTCCCCAACCATTTCAATCATTCCCCAATCCATTTCAACCATTCACCTTTCCATTTCCCCCTTCATCTATCAATTTCACCCCTTCACCTATCAAAATCACTGCTTCAGTTATCGAAATCACCCCTCCAGCTATCGAAATCACCTCTCCAGGTATCGAAGTCACCACTCCAGCTATCGAAATCACCTCTCCAGGTATCGAAATCACCCCTCCAGCTATCGAAATCACCCCTCCAGCTATCGAAATCACCCCTCTAGCTATCGAAACCACCCCTTCAGCTTTCGAAATCACCCCTCCAGGTATCGAAGTCACCACTCAAGCTATCAAAATCACCCCTCCAGCTATCGAAATCACCCCTCCAGCTATCGAAATCACCCCTTCAGCTATCGAAATCACCTCTCCAGGTATCAAAGTCACCACTCCAGCTATCGAAATCACCCCTCTAGCTATCGAAATCACCCTTTCAACTTTCGAAATCACCCCTCCAGTTATTGAAATCACCCCTCCAGCTATCGAAATCGCCCCTTTACTGATCGCAATATTTGAGGGGTCTTCATCCATTTGTAGATATGGCAGCAGGTTTCCTCACATGTTCATCATCAATTGCACACTCGATTCTTTGTGATTCCACTTCAAATTTATTCTGGAAGATGAGAAGAGTTATTCATAGAAGGATGAGGGGAGATCTTATCGAAACGTCTAAGATTATTAAGGGGTTGGACACGTTAGAGGCAGGAAACGTTCCCAATGTTGGGGGAGTCCACAACAAGGGGCCACAGTTTAAGAATAAGGGGTAGGCCATTTAGAACTGAGATGAGGAAAAACTTTTTCTGTCAGAGAGTTATGAATCTGTGGAATTCTCTGCCTCAGAAGGCAGTGGAGGCCAATTCTCTGAATGCATTCAAGAGAGAGTTCAATAGAGCTCTTAAGGATAGCGGAGTCAGGGGGTATGGGGAGAAGGCAGCAACGGGGTACTGATTGAGAATGATCAGCCATGATCACATTGAATGGTGGTGCTGGCTCGAAGGGCCGAATGGCCTCCTCCTGCACCTATTGTCTATTGTCTAAGATTGCAAAGACAGTATATTACGACACAGACACACAGACACAGACAGACAGACAGACAGACACACACACACACACACACACATCAAATGGAAATAAACTTGCAGCTTAACCTGTCATTCTAAATTCTGACAAAGAGTAAGGGTCAGAGTAGAGTTGTACCTCATCCATCAAAGGTTTAGTTTAGTTTTAGAGATATGGCACAGAAACAGGTCCTTCAGCCCAGAGACCTGGGTTCAATCCTGACTATGGGCGCTGTCTGTACGGAATTTGTGCGTTCTCCCCGTGACCACATGGGTTTTCCCCGAGATCTTCAGTTTCCTCCCGCACTCCAAAGACATACAGGTTTGTAGGTTAATTGACTTGGTCCCAGTGTAACATTGTCCCTGATGTGTGCAGGGTAGTGTTACTGTGCAGTGATCGCTGGTCGGTGGGCCGAAGGGCCTGTTTTTGCGCTGTATCTCTAAAACTAAAATTTAAAAAAAACTACTGCCAGAGATCTCAGGTGTGGCGTTTGTACGCTCCCCCTGTGACCATATGGGTTTTCTCCGGGAGCTCCGGTTTCCTCCCACACTCCAAAGATGTGCGGGGTTGTAGGTTAACTGGCTTCAGTAAATTGTCCCCCGTGTATAGAGAGTGGATGTAAAAGTGGGATAGCAGAACCAGTGTGAACAGGTGATCCATGGCGGTGGGCCGAAGGGACAGTTTCCATGCTGTAACTCTAAATTAAACTAAAGTTTCAAGGTGGCAAGAAAATGTACAAAAATACTTACCCACAATGAATCCAATCCAATGCAACAGCTCCAACTTGGAGAAATTGGTACTCTTCTAATTCTAAACAACGAAACAAGGAGATGGATTAAACAGGCATTTTGATTGGTTTTTGTGAGAGAGAAACTTTACAAAGTTGGTTTAAACTAAGCAGTGGTGGGTGGAGACAACAACGTGGAAGCGTACGCGTGCAGTTAACGGGAAAGAGGGTGTAGGAAAGGTCACGTTTAAACTAACAGGGCCGGGGGATGGGAACCAATGCAAGGAGACAGAGGGACATAAACGGAGGACAGAAGCAAAAGGTAGAAGGGAGATAAGAAAAACTAACCTGAAAGCTTTGTGCCTCAATGCGAGGAGCATTTGAAATAAGGTGGATGAATTGAATGCACAGTTAGTAGCTAAGGCATAAGATATAGTTGGAATTACAGAGACATGGCTCCAGGGTGACCAAGGCTGGGAGCTAAACATGCAGGGGTATTCAATATTCAGGAAGTCGGGTGGGAGTGGAGGAGGAGGGGGGAATGGGGGAGGAGGGGGGGCTGCACCAATGCAGGAGTGGTTTGGGCCCAACGGGTCCATTTGGTCTTGTAACTCTCCAAACCTGTCCTATCCATGTACCTGTCTAAATGTTTTTTAAATGTTGCGATAGTCCCTGCCATAACTCCCTCCTCCGGCAGCTCGTTCCATACACCCACCACCCTTTGTGTGGAAAAATTACCACTCCGGTTCCAATTAAATCTTTATCCCTCACCTTAAATCTTTGTCCCCCACTCCTCCCTCCCCTCTCCCGCGGGGCCCACCGAGCTGGTGCTGGGAGAACAACCTGTCCCTAAACACATCAAAAACCAAGGAGCTAATTATCAACTTCAGAAGGTCACAGAATGAGGAAATCGCTCCAGTCCTCATCAACAGGGACGAAGTGGTGAGAGTGTCCAGCTTCAGGTTTCTGGGTACACACATTTCACACGACCTCACATGGTCCACCAACACCGCTGCAGTGCACAGCAACGGCTGTTTTTCCTGAGAGCACTAAAAAAGGTCGGTCTGCCACGACAGCTTCTGATGACCTTCTACCGCTGCACTACAGAGAGCATACTGACATACGGCATCTGTGTGTGGTATCTCAGCTGCATGGCAGTGGACAGGAAAGCTCTTCAGCGGGTCGTCTGCAGAGCGCAAAGGATCATTGGGATACAGCTGCCAGCCCTGGATGACATCTACAACGCACACTGCCTCAGGAAAGCCACCAGCATCTACAAGGACGCCACACACCCATGCCATCGTCTGTTTGAACTACTTCCATCTGGCAGACGTTACAGGGCCTTCTACGCCCGCACCTCCAGACTAAGAAACAGCTTTATCCCTAGAGCTACAGCTGCTCTGAATCGGTCCTGCTGAGAGCCCCCCATGATCTGTCTCTGACCCCAGGGTCATCTGGCACAACTGACCCCTGCATGAACCTTTTTTTGCACTTTACCTTGTTCCCCTTTTTTTTTCCTTTCCCTCTCCCCCTTTTGTTGTTTTCACATTCGCCATGATTTATTTATATATTTGATAGCATCGATATGGAAGCGACATTCAAAAATCTCGTTGTACTTGTACAATGACAATAACAGATATTGTATTGTATTTGATTCCTCTGGTTAATGATTCTCCTACTCTGGGCAAGAGACTGTGCGTCTACCTGATCTATTCCTCTCATAAGATCACCCCTCATCCTCCTGCACTCCAAGGAATAGAGACCCAACCTATTCAACCTCTCCCTATAGCTCACACCCTCTAGTCCTGGCAACAATCTCATAAATCTTCGCTGTATCCAGCTTGACAACATCTTTTCTATAACTGCCTGAAACTGAACACAATACTTTAAATGCAGCCTCACCAACGGCTTATACAACTGCAACATGACTCCTAACTCCTATACTCAATACTCTTGACTGATGAAGGCCAATGTGACAAAGCCTTTTTGACCACCCTATCTATACCTGTGATGCCACTAACAACAAACTATGTACCTGTACTCCTAGATCCCTCTGCTCTACAACACTGCCCAGAGCCCTACCGTTCACTGTGTATGTTCTGCCCATGTTAATGCTCACAAAATGCAACACCTCATACTGTATTTCCCTGTATTGAATTCTATCAACCATTCCTTAGCCTAACCTGTCCAACCGATCAAGATCCTACTGCAATTTTTGACCACCATCTTTACTATCTGCAATACCACCACTTTTGTGTAATTTGCAGACTTGCTAACTATGCCATGCACGTTCTTTTCCAAATTATTGTTATAGATGACAAACATCAACGGACCCAGCAGCGAACCCTGAGGCACACCACTAGTCACAGGCCTCCAGTCTGAGAAGCAACCTTCCACCATCACCCTCTGCTTCCTTCCATGGAGCCAATTTGCTGTCCATTCAGCCATCTCTCCTTGGATCCCATGCGATCTAACCTGCCAGAGCAGCCTGCTATGTGGAACCTTGTCAAACACTTTACTGAAATCCATATATACAATGTCTATAGGTCTGCCTTAATTGAGCTTTTTGATCACATTCCTCAAAAAACTCAGATTTATGAGACCCGACCTCCCATGTACAAACCCATGCTGACTATCCCTAATCAGCCCTTGCCCGTCTAAATGCCTGTATATCCGTCAGAATACTCTCCAGTAACTTTCCAACTACAGATGTTAAGCTCAACGGCCGATAGTTCCCAACATTTTTCCTGCAGCCCTTCTTGAAAAGAAGCACAACATTTGCCACCCTCCAGTCTTCCGGCACCTCCTGTATTTAAGGACGACTCGTAGATTTCAACCAGGACCTTGCCCATCTCCTGTGGCTCCACGCAGAGGTGACCGCTTTGATTCCTGAGAGGTCCCACTCTCTCTGTGGTTACCATCTGCCTTTATGTGCTTATAAAATCTCTTGGGATTATCCTTAATGCTATCTGTCAGATGCATCTTCTGCACTTCTGATTTCCGTTATTACTTTGTTCCTTAGTTCATGAATCTCCTCCAGGGGTACACTTGGTCCCAGCTGCCTATACCTGTCCCTTGCGTCAATAGACAATAGACCATAGGTGCAGGAGTAGGCCATTCAGCCCTTCGAGCCAGCACCGCCATTCAATGCGATCATGGCTGATCACTCTCAATCAGTACCCCGTTCCTGCCTTCTCCCCATACCCCCTCACTCCGCTATCCTTAAGAGCTCTATCCAGCTCTCTCTTGAAAGCATCCAATGAACTGGCCTCCACTGCCTTCTGAGGCAGAGAATTCCACACCTTCACCACTCTCTGACTGAAAAAGTTCTTCCTCATCTCCGTTCTAAATGGCCTACCCCTTATTCTCAAACTGTGGCCCCTTGTTCTGGACTCCCCAACATTGGGAACATGTTTCCTGCCTCTAATGTGTCCAATCCCCTAATTATCTTATGTTTCAATAAGATCCCCCCTCATCCTTCTAAATTCCAGTGTATACAAGCCTAATTGCTCTAGCCTTTCAACATACGACAGTCCCGCCATTCCGGGAATTAACCTAGTGAACCTACGCTGCACGCCCTCAATAGCAAGAATATCCTTCCTCAAATTTGGAGACCAAAACTGCACACAGTACTCCAGGTGCGGTCTCACTAGGGTCCGGTACAACTGTAGAAGGACCTCTTTGCTCCTATACTCAACTCCTCTTGTTATGAAGGCCAACATTCCATTAGCTTTCTTCACTGCCTGCTGTACCTGCATGCTTCCTTTCAGTGACTGATGCACTAGGACACCCAGATCTCGTTTAACATCCCCTCTTCCTAACTTGACACCATTCAGATAATAATCTGCCTTTCTATTCTTACTTCCAAAGTGAATAACCTCACACTTATCTACATTAAACTGCATCTGCCATGTATCCGCCCACTCACACAACCTGTCCAAGTCACCCTGCAGCCTTATTGCATCTTCCTCACAATTCACACTACCCCCCAGCTTAGTATCACCTGCAAATTTGCTAATGGTACTTTTAATCCCTTCATCTAAGTCATTAATGTATATCGTAAATAGCTGGGGTCCCAGCACCGAACCTTGTGGTACCCCACTGGTCACTGCCTGCCATTCCGAAAGGGACCCATTTATCCCCACTCTTTGCTTTCTGTCTGTCAACCAATTTTCTATCCATGTCAGTACCCTACCCCCAATACCATGTGCTCTAATTTTGCCCACTAATCTCCTATGTGGGACCTTGTCGAAGGCTTTCTGCAAGTCGAGGTACACCACATCCACTGACTCTCCCCTGTCAATTTTCCTAGTTACATCCTCAAAAAATTCCAGTAGATTTGTCAAGCAACATTTCCCCTTCGTAAATCCATGCTGACTCGGAATGATCCTGTTACTGCTATCTAAATGCTCAGCAATTTCCTCTTTAACAATTGACTCCAGCATCTTCCCCACCACTGATGTCAGACTAACTGGTCTATAATTACGCGTTTTCTCTCTCCCTCCTTTCTTAAAAAGTGGGATAACATTTGCTATCCTCCAATCCACAGGAACTGATCCTGAATCTATAGAACATTGAAAAATGATCTCCAATGCTTCCACTATTTCTAGAGCCACCTCCTTAAGTACCCTGGGATGCAGACCACCAGGCCCTGGGGATTTATCAGCCTTCAGTCCCATCAGTCTACCCAAAACCATTTCCTGCCTAACGTGGATTTCCTTCAGTTCCTCCATCACCCTAGGTTCTCCGGCCCCTAGAACAATATCCCTCGTCATCCAGGCTTCCACACGTTTGCCTGCCTTACCCTATTCCAGGTTCCCATTAAATCTTCCCCCTCTCATCTTAAACATACAGTATATCCTCTGGTATTTAGAGTTAGATATAGCTGTAAGGGTTAATGGAATCAAGGGATATGGGAGAAAGCAGGAACGGGGTACTAATTTTGGATGATCAGCCTTGGTCATAATGAATGGCGGTGCTGGCTTGAAGTCTCTCTCTCTCTCTCTCTTTTTTTTTGTTTGTGTTGGTTGTGAATGTGTGTGAAATTGTTTATTTTTATTGCTCTTATTGTTGATCTGTGGGTGACCTTTCATTTCACTGCACATCTTGTATGTGTATGTGACAAATAAACTTGACTTGACTCTCTCTCTCTCTCTCTTTCCAAATCAGAATCAGAATAACCTTTATTGTCATCCAAAAAAATGAGATTTTATCACCCACAGTCCAGCACTAAAAGTAAGCAATAACACACACACAATCACATCCATCACAGTGAGTCTCCTCCAGTCACCTCCTCGCTGTGATGGAGGGCCAGAATGTATTTTCTCTTCCCCTGCCGTCTTCTCCCGCGGTCAGGCTGTTGAAGTTCCACGTTCCAGGCCGCGCCAGACGGACGCCACAATGTTAGCGCCACCTTAATCACCACTGTCCTCGTCACTGTTTATAACAAGTTTTATTTAAATTAGTCGCATATTTTTTAAGTTACAGACATTTTAAAATTTAAAACTTTCATTTCTAAACACATTTTTTCCACGTGCTGTGCGTCTGACGTCACCAACACGGCACGGCCTCTCCTCACTCGCACAAACAAGATGGACGCCGTTAGCGGAGCCGCCCGCCCGCCCACAATCACAGGCTCCCCTCTCCTCTCCCCACTCTCCCACACCCGGAGGACACGTCTCCGAGCAGGAGGGAGATGTTCGGACTAATGGTCCTCATCCTTCCCTTCAACCCACGCCACGGCATCCCTCCCGCCCGGGCCCAGCGCCCCACCCCGTTACCGCACACAAGCCGCAGCGCAGCGGGCAGCTTCTTCTCCTCCTCCTTCAGTGGCCACTTCCACCAATGGCGGCGTCGACAAGGGCCGTTGCCACCGACGGCCCGTCGTGACTTCAGCGGCCTCCTCATGCTCCGCCATCTTGTGCGCGCTTCCCGCCGCGCCTCTCTCCTCTCGCTTCTCTCCCCTCCCCACTCTCCCAGACCCGCCGGCCCGCCTCGAGTAGTCCGGAGCTCCCTCTTTCTCCCTGCACGCTCGGTAAGTGCCTTTCGCCGCCAACGGCTCCATGGAAGGGAGGGGACGTGGGGGCCGAGTGGGTGGAGGGAAGGGTGGGGGTAGGAGGGAGGTGAGGGTGAGGGGAGGAGTGAGTGGGGGGTGGGGGGACGAGAGAGTGGGGAAAAGGGGGGTGAGAGTGAGAGTAGGTGAGGAGAGAGTGGGGGAGGGGGAGAGTGGGACTGGGGAGGGGGATAGCGGGGGTGGGGGGAGAGGGGGTGGTTGGGGGAAGAGAGAGTGGGGGGGAAGGGGAACAGTGGGGGTCGGGGAAGAGGGGAGGGGGGAGGAGCAGAGAGTGGGGGTGGGAGGGGGCTACACCAATACAGGAGAGGTTTTGGGTCCAGGGCTCCTCGGTCACACCCTCTCCCCTTCCCTGTACCGCCTTTAATTGCGCTCCTCCTCCCCTGGAGAAGCACGGCACCAAAGTGAAGGAGAAAGAAGATGGCCGCTGACAGGACAGTGTCAGTGGCTCCCTCTCCCCTTCCTCACCCCTTTCCCCCCTCTCCACCCCCCCCCCCTCTCCACCCCCCCCCCCCCCCCCCCCTCTACCCACATTGAGATTCTTTTTTTTTTTTTTTTAAGACAATTTATTTTAAAGAAAAAAAGCGTTTTCCCCAGGTCGCAATGGAAACTCTACGAGGAACGGGCCCAACACTTGGTCTAGTATATACTACTAAAACTCACATCTTGTATATATATATATATATCCGTATAGGGGATCGGTGATTTCGGCAAAACGGTAAACCGCAGCGCCACAATTGTTGGACCGCCTTAATCACCACACTCCCCGCTGGTGCCAATGATATTTTCATTTAAATTGGTCGTATATTTTTTAAGTTACAGAGGTTTTAAAGTTAAAACATTTAATTTCTATCCGACTTCTTGAAGGGCTTCAGCGTGTGACGTCACAATGGCACCGTGCGCCTGTGAGATGAGCTCGCGCCCCCCCGCCCCTACAATTCATGCAGATATATGTATAAATATATTTGTATGTATGTATATTTATCTGAGAGACAAGTGGACCTGCAGCCAAAACGGCCAACCACAACGCCACAATGTCAGCGCCACCTTAATCACCACTGTCTTGGCGACTGTTTATAACAGGTTTTATTTACATTGGTCCTATATTTTTTACGTTAGAGACATTTTAAAGTTTAAGACTTTCATTTCAAAACACATTTTTTCAAAGTGCTGTGCGTCACGTCGCCACAGAGGCGAGAGTGGGGGAGGCGGGGGTGGGTGAAGGGTGGAGGAGAGTGAGAGTGGGATAAGAAAATAACTGCAGATGCTGGTACAAATCAAAGGTATTTATTCACAAAATGCTGGAGTAACTCAGCAGGTCAGGCAGCATCTCGGGAGAGAAGGAATGGGTGGCGTTTCGGGTCGAGACCCTTCTTCAGACTGATGTCAGGGGGGCGGGACAAAGGAAGGATATAGGTGGAGACAGGAAGATAGAGGGAGATCTGGGAAGGAGGAGGGGAAGGGAGGGACAGAGGAACGATTTAAAGTTGGAGAAGTCGATGTTCATACCACTGGGCTGCAAACTGCCCAGGCGCAATATGAGGTGCTGTTCCTCCAATTTCCGGTGGGCCTCACTATGGCACTGGAGGAGGTCCATGACAGAAAGGTCAGACTGGGAATGGGAGGGGGAGTTGAAGTGCTCGGCCACCGGGAGATCAGGTTGGTTAATGCGGACCGAGCGCAGGTGTTCAGCGAAGCGATCGCCGAGCCTGCGCTTGGTTTCGCCGATGTAAATAAGTTGACATCTAGAGCAGCGGATGCAATAGATGAGGTTGGAGGAGGTGCAGGTGAACCTTTGTCTCATCTGGAAAGACTGTTTGGGTCCTTGGATGGAGTTGAGGGGGGAGGTAAAGGGACAGGTTTTGCATCTCGTGCAGTTGCAGGGGAAAGTGCCCGGGGTTGGGGTGGTTTGGGTAGGAAGGGATGAGTGGACCAGGGAGTTACGGAGGGAACGGTCTCTGCGGAACGCAGAGAGGGGAGGGGATGGGAAGATATGGCCAGTGGTGGTGTCCCGTTGTAGGTGACGGAAATGTTGGTGGATGATTTGTTGGATCCGCTGGCTGGTGGGGGGAAGGTGAGAACGAGGGGGATTCTGTCCTTGTTGCGAGTGGGGGGAGGGGGAGCAAGAGCGGAGCTGCGGGATGTAGAAGAGACCCTAGTGAGAGCCTCATCTATAATGGAGATGGGGAAGCTCCGTTTCCTGAAGAACGAGGACATCTCTGAAGCCCTAGTGTGAAACACCTCATCCCAGGCGCAGATGCGGCGTAGACGGAGGAATTGGGAGTAGGGGATAGACTTTTTGCAGGGGACCGGGTGGGAAGAAGTGTAGTCCAGATAGCTGTGCGAGTCAGTGGGTTTATAGTAAATGTCCGTCACTAGTCTGTCTCCTGTATTGGAGATGGTGAGGTCCAGAAACGGTAGGGAGATGTCGGAGATAGTCCAGGTATATTTAAGGGCAGGATGGAAATTGGAGGTGAAGTGTATAAAGTCAGTGAGTTCTGCATGGGTGCAAGAGGTAGCCCCAATGCAGTCGTCGGTGTAGCGGAGGTAGAGTTCGGGGATGGGGCCAGTGTACGTCTGGAACAGGGATTGTTCGACGTATCCAACAAAGAGGCAGGCGTAGCTAGTGCCCATTGGAGTGCCCATAGCTACGCCTCTGGTTTGGAGGAAGTGGGAGGAGTCAAAGGAGAAGTTGTTGAGGGTAAGAACCAGAGTGAGAGTGGTGCTGGGGGAGAGTGAGAGTGGGGCTGGGAGAGGAGAGACTGGAGGGGTGGGAGGAGAGAGTAGGGAAAATGGAGGGTGGGGGGAGGAGAGAGTGGGGGAAGAGGGGGTGGGTGAGAGTGGGGCTGGGGGAGGTGAGAATGGGGGGATGGGGGGAGGAGTGGTGGAAAGGGGGGTAGTAGGGAATGGGGGGGTGGAGGAGAGTGCGATTGGCGTTGGGAGGGAGAGTGGGACCGGGGAGGAGGGCAGGGTGGGGTGGGGAGGAGGTGTGGGGGGAAGGGGACAGCAGGGGTGGGGGAGGACGGGGTGGTGGTGGGGGATGAGAGAGTGGGGGTGGGGGAGAAGGGGGAAAGGGGGTCAGGGAAGATGGGAGAGTGTTGGGGTAGGGAGCTGTGGGGAGAAGGGGGATTGAGTAGGGGGTTGAGCGTGCTACACCAATACAGGAGAGGCTTTGGGTCCAAGGCTCCTCGGTCACACCCTCTCCCCTTCCCTGTACCGCCTTTAAATGCGCTCCCCCACCACAGTGAAGGAGAAAAAAGATTATCCGCTGGCAGGACGGAGTCAGTGGCTCCTTCTCCCCTTTCCCCTCCCCCACCCTATTCCCCCACCTCACCCACCTCCTCACCCACCCCCCCCTCTCCACCTCTCCACCTCCCCTCCCCAACCCCCCCTCCCCTCTCCACCCCTCCCCTCTCCACCCCCCCCCTCCCCTCCCCAACCCCCCTCCCCTCCCCCCTCCCCTCTCCACCCCTCCCCTCTCCACCCCCCCTCCCCTCCCCAAACCCCCCCTCCCCTCCCCTCTCCACCCCCACCCCCACTCTCCCCTGACCCCCACAGTCCCCCTTCCCCCATAAATTGTCTTTAAAAAAAAGAATCAATGGGGGAAGAGGGGAGAGTGGGGGGGAGGGGGGCAGTGAGAATGCGGGTGGAAAGAGTGGGTAGAGGGTAGCGGTGGGAGGGGGATAAGGGTGGGGGAGGGGAGACTGGGGGAGGCGGGGGTGGGGAGGAGAGGTGGAGGAGAGAGGGGGGTAGGGGAGAGTGAGAGTGGGGCTGGGGAAGAGAGAATGTGGGGGGGTGGGGGGAGGAGAGAGTGGGGGTAAGGGGGGGTGGGGAGAGTGAGAGTGGGGCTGGGGAAGGAGAGAATGGTCGGGGTGGGGGGATGGGAGAATGGTGGAAAGGGTGGTGGTGGGGAATGGAGGGGTGGAGGAGAGTGTGAGTGGGTGTGGGAGGGAGAGTGCGACTGGGGAGGAGGGTGGGGTGGGGAGGAGAGAAGAGTGGGGATGGGGTGGAGGGGTGGGGGAAGGGGACAGCAGGGGTGGGGGGGAGGAGGGCTGGTGGTGGGGGGACGAGAGAATGGGGGTGGGGGAGAAGGGGGACAGTGGGAGTCAGGGAAGATGCGAGAGTGGGGGGTAGGGAGTGATTGAGTAGGGGGTTGAGGATGCTACACCAATACAGGAGAGGATTTGGGTCCAATGCTCGGTCACACCCTCTCCCCTTCCCTGTACCGCCTTTAATTGCGCTCCCCCTCCCCTGGAGGAGCACGGCACCACAGAGAAGGAGAAAGAAGATGGCCGCTGGCAGGACGGTGTCAGTGGCTCCCTCTCCCCTTTCCCCTCCCCCCACCCTATTCCCCCCTCCTCACCCACCCCACCCCTCTCCACCCCTGCCCCTCCTCTACCCCCATTGAGATTAATTTAATTTTTTTTAAGAGACAATTTATTTTAAAGAAAAAATGCGATTTCCCCAGGTCACAATGGAAACCCTACGAGGAATGGGGAGGAGCGGTGGGGGGAAGGGGTAGAGGAGGGGCGGGGGTGGACTTGGTACTAAAACTCTGATCTTATATATATATGTACATATATAATACCCTTTAAAACAAATTTTATTTAAATTGGTCTTATATTTTTAAAGTTTAGAGACATTTTAAGGTTGAAAAATGACCTTTCAAACCAATTTCTTAACGGTTCAGCATGTGATGTCACAGTGGGACCCGCACGAATGCCGGACAATGAGGGAGTGGGGGAAGGGAGTCATGGCCAATGCGGTGGGGGGGAAGGGATGAGTGGGGAGGGGAGGGAATTTGTGGGGGTAGGGGGGGACGGGGTCGTTGGTGGGGAGGGGAGTGGGGTGGGGGGAGTTGGGGTGGGGGTAGGGAACGGGGGAAGTGGGGGAAGGGGAGGAGGGGGGATTGAGTGGGTGAGTGGGGGGGGTGAGGGTGCTAGAGCAATACGGCAGAGGCTTTGGGTCCACGGCTCACTCTGGCTGCAACGCTGGCGCCACGGGGGCCGAGGTGAGGGGAGCCAGTGGGGTTGGGATGGGAGGGGAGGGGGGTAGGGGGGAGGGGAGGGTGTAGTGGAGGGGGTAGTGGAGGGGGTAGTGGAGGGGGAGGGGGATGGGAAGTGGGGGGGGAGGGGAGGGTGTGGTGGAGGGGAGATGGTAGTGGAGGGGAAGGGGAGGGGAAGTGGGGGGGAGGGAGTGGCTGGAAGGGGTGAGTGGGGGTGGGGGGAGGGGAAGGGAGGAGTGGTGGGGGAGGGGGTGGTGGGGGGAGGGGAGTGAGCGGGAGGGGGTGTTGAAGTGAGGGGGAGGGGAGGGGGGAGTGGAGGTGGAGGGGGGAGTGGTGGGTGAGTGGGGGTGGGGGGTGGAAGGGATTGAGAGGAGTGGGGGAGGGGAATGGGGTGGGGGGAAGGGGAGGGTTGGGGGAGTAGAGAGGGCGAGTGGGGGGTGGGGGAGGGGAGAGTGGGGGTGGGGGAGGAGAGGGTGATTCGGGGAGGTAGGGGGAAGGGGAGGGGGAGGGGCGAATGGGGTGGGGGAGAGGAGAGTAGGGGAGGAGAGGGGGGTTTGGGGAGGTAGGGGTGAGGGGGAGGGGGTAGTGTGGTTGGTGTAGGGGGATGGAGTGGGTGAGTGATGGGGAGGAGGGGGGTGTTAAGGGGGATTGTGGGTGAGTGGGGGGTGAGGGAGCTAGACCAATACAGGAGAGGCTTCGGGTCCACGACTCGCTCTGGCTACAGCGCTGGCACCAGGGGGCCGAGGTGAGTGGCACCCTCTCCCCGTCCCTGCCCCCCTCGCCCGCCCATGACCCCGGGAGATACTCCCCGCCCAGCTGCCCATTTTTGGAATAAACCTCGGATCCATCTCGGCCTCTTTATTTTTCATAGGATCTTTATTTCATTTAGATTTTAAAATATTTTTTAAAGCAAATTATTTTAAAGAAAAAACGTGTTTTTCCCGTCACAATAGAAAGTTGACGAGGAACGGGCCCAACGTGTCCACTTGGTCTAGTGTACTACTATACTACTATATGCAAGTATCTCAGATTTGGTGATTGAACTACGGCCAAAACGGTGAACAATACGCCACAATTTTAGCACCACATTAATCATCATCGTCCTGGCGACCTTTTAAAACAAGTTTCATTTCAAGTGGTCTTATATCTTTAAAGTTAGAGACATTTTAAAGTTTAAAAATTGCCTTTCAAACCGATTTCTTACGATCTTCAGTGTGTGACGTCACAATGGGACCCGCACGAGTGCTGGTCAATGGAGGAGGGGGGGGGGGGGGCAGGGAGTTGCGGCCAATGAGGGAGGGAGGCTGACTTTAACAAATGCGCTCTGCCCGGAGGACAAGCGGGTTGACCGCCGCCCGTCCCGGCATGCCTCGCGCCTGCCCTCCCTCCCAAGGTTCAGCGCGGCACCTGAGGCGGCGGCAGAAGGTCTCACAAGATTGCCGGTGCCTCCGTTCCCCGCCACCGATCAGCGTTGCCTCTCCTCTCTCCGTCGTTCCCCGCAGTTCGCCAACGAACAGCGCTGAACGCATGGGCTAGGATCCGGGGGATGCTCCCCGCCCGTAAACGGGTGCACGGATCGGTAGGATTGATGGGCCCGAGCCCGCGAGCAGGCGGATCCCCAACTGAGTGGGGCTACGGGGTGGGGGGAGGGGTGGGGGAGATTGGGTGGAGGGGAGGGGGGAGTGGGGGTGGGGTAATGGGTGATGGAGTGGGTAAATGGGGTTAGGAGGAGGGGGGATAAGGGGGATTGAGTGGGGGGGGGTGTGGTGCTAGATAAATACTGGAGAGCCTTTGGGTCCATGGCTTGCCCTGGCTGCAGCGCTGTCGCCATGGGGCCGAAGTAAGTGGCACCCTCTTCCCGTCTCTGTCCCACCTCACCTGCCTATGGCCCCGGGAGGCACTCCCCCCCCGGCAAAGTGCTTCATCAATTGGAGAGGGTTGCCGCGCCCGCAGAATCGTCAGTTGGGCGAGGGTTGCCCCAGGAGAAGCCCGCAGGAGAGTTTTGGATGGGCCCAACGGGTCCACTTGGTCTGGTATCCCTCTCAAACTGTCCTATGCATGCATCTGTCTAAAAGTTTCTTAAATGGTGCGATAGTACCTGCCTCAATTACCTCCTCCGGCAGCTCGTTCCATACACCCACCACCCCTTGTGTGAAAAAGTTACCACTCAGGTTACAATTAAATCTTTCCCCTTCACCTTAAATCTATGTCCTCTGGTTAATGATTCTCCTACTCTGGGAAAGAGACTCTGTGCATCTACCCGATCTATTCCTCTCATGATTTTATACATCTCTATATGATCACCCCTCATTCTCCTGCGCTCCAAGGAATAGAGACCCAACTTACTCAACCTCCTTATAGCTCACACCCTCTAGTCCTGGCAACAATCTCATAAATCTTCACTGGATCCAGCTTGACAATATATTTCCTATAACTGCCTAAAACTAAATACAATACTCTGAATGCGGCTTCACCCACGTCTTATACAACTGCAACATGACCTCCCAACTTCTGTACTCAATACTCTGACTGATGAAGGCCAATGTGACAAAAGCCTTTTTGACCAACCTGTCTACCTGTGATGCCACTTTCAACGAACAATGTACCTGTACTCCTAGATCCCTCTGCTCTACAACACTGCCAAAAGCCCTACCGTTCACTGTGTATGTTCTGCCCATGTTAGTGCTCACAAAATGCAACACCTCATACAGTATTTCCCTGTATTAAATTCTATCAACCATTCCTTAGCCTAACCTGTCCAACCGATCAAGATCCTACTGCAATTTTTAACCACCATCTTTACTATCTACAATACCAACACTTTTGTGTAATTTGCAGACTTGCTAACTGTGCCATGCACGTTCTTTTCCAAATGATTGTTATAGATGACAAACATCAACGGTCCCAGCAGCAAACCCTGAGGCACACCACTAGTCACAGGCCTCCAGTCTGAGAAGCAACCTTCCACCATCACCCTCTGCTTCCTTCCATGGAGCCAATTTGCTGTCCATTCAACTATCTCTCCTTGGATCCCATGCGATCTAACCTGCCAGAGCAGCCTGCTATGTGGAACCTTGTCAAACACTTTACTGAAATCCATATATACAATGTCTATAGCTCTGCCTTAATTGAGCTTTTTGATCACATCCTCAAAAAACTCAGATTTATGAGACACGACCTCCCATGTACAAACCCATGCTGACTAAAATAATAAAATAAAATAAAAATTATCCCTAATCAGCCCTTGCCCGTCTAAATACCTGTATATCCGTCAGAATACACTCCAGTAACTTTCCAACTACAGATGTTAAGCTCACCGGCCGATAGTTCCCAGCATTTTTTCTACAGCCCTTCTTGAAAAGAGGCACAACATTTGCCACCCTCCAGTCTTCCGGCACCTCCCCTGTATATAAGGACAACTCGTAAACTTCAACCAGGGCTCCCGCAATTTCCTCTCTGGTTTCAATAGACAATAGGTGCAGGAGGAGGCCATTCGAGCCAGCACCGCCATTCAATGTGATCATGGCTGATCAGTCTCAATCAGTACCCCCTTTCCCACAATGTCCTCAGATATTTCTGATCAGGCCCTGGAGATTTGTCTACCTTCAAACACAACAGTACCTTCAGTACCTCTTCGACAGTAACACTCACTACTCTCAAGACACTTCCCTTGACTTCCCCAGTTTCCTCCGTCCTACTGTCTTTCTCCTCGGTAAATGCAGAGGAGAAATGCGCATGGAGGACCTTGCCCATCTCCTGTGGCTCCACATAGAGGTGTCTGCTTTGATTCCTGAGTGGTCCCACTCTCTCCATGGTTACCATCTGCCTTTATGTGCTTATAAAATCTCTTGGGATTATCCTTAATGCTATCTGCCAGAGGTATCTTCTGCACTTCTGATATCATTTATTACTTTGTTCCTTAGTTCATGAATCTCCTCCAGGGGTACACTTGGTCCCAGCTGCCTATAACTGTCCCATGCGTCCTTCTTGATCTTGACCAAAGCCTCAATATCCCTCGTCATCCAGGCGTCCTCATGTTTGCCTGCTTGCCCTATTCCAGGTTCCCATTAAATCTTCCCTCTCTCATCTTAAACATACAGTATATCCTCTGGTATTTAGAGAGTTAGATTTAGCTCAGGGTTAACGGAATCAAGGGATATGGGGAGAAAGCAGGAACGGGGTACTGATTCTGGATGATCAGCCTTGGTCATAATGAATGGCGATGCTGGCTTGAAGGGCCAAATGGTCTACTCCTGCATCTGTCTGTCTCTCTGTCCCTCTCTCTGTCCCTCTCTCTATCCCTCTATCTCTATCTCTCTCTCTATCCCTCTCTCTGTCACTCTCTCTATCTCTCTATCCCTCTCTCCATCTCTCTATCTAGCCAATATAGCTCACCCCCTCCGTGACGCACTGGTCCACCTGAGGAGCACCTTTAGCAACAGACTGGTCCCACCAAGATGCAGCACAGAACGCCACAGGAGATCAATCATTCTTCCCTGTGGCTATGAAACTGTACAACTCCTCCCCCTTCTGTCGTGGGGTAGACTGACTCCCCTCCCGCCCCCACCCCTAATCCTTTGCACATTCCCAACCCTTTCCACTTGTCACTTTAATTTCATGATTCACGTATCTTGTTGTGTTTTATGACTGTAGGCAGATCAATTTCCCTCCTGGGATAAATAAGGTTCTATCATATCATAGATTGTTTCCCCGTCTACCGCTACAAAGCATCCTCCCCTGTCACCACCTCAAACCCACATGTTCTGAGTCCGTTCACTCAGTTGAGGAGTGCTAGCTGCTTATCTAAGTACCTCAGAGGCTTGAAGTCTTGAGACAGAGACCAGTTCTTGACGACCGCTGAAAATCAAAATTGAAAGGATGAGCAAGGTTGGCAAAAATAAAGTTGAGGAAAAAATTAAATCAGCCTTTTACTCACCAAAGCCTTCACTCCGTCAACAATGCATTCTCTCTGCAATGGGCGATGTCCAGGCAGAACACCGTCATTAATATCTTGGCATTGCAATCAGCTGATATCAAGGAGCCAATTGTAGGCGATGGGACCTGGAAAATACCTGATTGACTGGATGAACTGTCCCATTGCAACCTGTTATCCTTGGCTCATCTCCCAAGAGGAAGAAGAAAAACTGATCTTTCCAAACATGCCAATGAACTACACCTTAATGCTATTTTTGACAGTCAATAAGATTAACTATGAGAACAATTCAGGACCATTTACTGAAGGGATGGAATTGAAAGCCAAAGTTGTCAGTCGACAAGGTTTAAAGCTTAAAGTTGGGTCGAAGGGCGTGTTTCCACGCTGTGGTACATATAAATCACAGGCCATACAGCCGTGTGAATATCGTGAACTACTCAGACAGTGGACATGTGATAATTTAAATTCAGATAACTTTGTCAAAAAACAATCTGGATTACAAAGATACTGTCAATAATGGAGTCCATGAAAACGTGACATTATCCTGAGTTAATGAATTCCCAGAGAAATCCCTTCCTTGTCAATGTGAGAACTTTGAGTTTAGTTTAGTTTATTGTCACGTGCAGTGAAAAGCTTTAGTTGCATGTTAACCAGTCAGCGGAAAGAGAATACATAATTACAATCAATCCATCCACAGTGCACTGATACATGATATAGGGAATAACGTGAATAACATTTAGTGCAAGATAAAGTCCAGTAAGATCCGATCAAATATAGTCCAAGGATCTCCAATGAGGTAGATCGTAGAGGAGGACTGCTCTCTAGTTGTGTTGGGATGGTTCAGTTACCTGATAACAGCTGGGAAGGGGTTTCACCGGCAAGACTAGTATTTGATGCCTGTCCACAATTGCCAATGACATGATATAGGGCGGCACGGTGGCACAGCGGTAGAGTTGCTGCCTTATCGCGCACACAGCACCAGAAACCCAGGTTCGATCCTGATTACCGGTGCTGTCTGCACGGAGTTTGTACATTCTCCCTGTAACTGTGTGGGTTTTCTCCGAGATCTTTGGTTTCCTTCCACACTCCAAAGACGTACAGGTTTGTATGCTAATTGACTCAGTATAAATGTAAATTATCCCTCGTGTGTGTAGGGTCATGTTAATGTGCGAGGATCGCTAGTCGGCGCGGGCTCGGTGGGCTGAAGGGCTTGTTTCTGCGCTGTATATCTAAACTAAAATATATAGGAAGTGCCTGAGCAGATGTTGGCAATCCAACTATTGTCCAAATGTACAATTGTCCAACTTGGCAACCAGCAAGTAACTATTTAAACTAATCCCACTCATCAGCACTTTGTACATAACACTGTGAACGGCTCGATTGTAATCATGCATTGTCTTCCCACTGACTAGTTAGCAAGCAACAAAAGCTCTTGGTACACGCAACAAAAGCTTTTGGTACACGTGACAATGAACAAAATGAAACTAAACTAAAAATTACATACTATGCTTTAGTATGCAAAGGCTCAGTCAAATGCTTCTTAAATTTCACAAGAGTCTCTGTCTCCACCACCCTCAGGAGGTATGGGGTATGGAGAGAAGGCAGGTACGGGATACTGAGTTGGATGATCAGCCATGATCATTTTGAATGGCGGTGCAGGCTTGAAGGGCTGAATGGCCTACTCCTGCACCTATTTTCTAATTTTCTATGAGACTTGATTTATAGGGGTGTACAAAATCATGAAGGGAATAGATAGGGTGAATGAGCAGAATATTTTGCCCAGAGAGGGAGAAACAAGAACCAGGGGACATAGGTTTAAGGTGAGGGGCGAGAATGAATAGGAACATGAGGGGCAATCTTTTCACTTAGAGAGTGGTTGGTATAATCTAAAATCTTATCAACCACCGAAGTCAGACGAGAGTTCCCACTATGCAGCGGGGTAATATTGACAATTTTCTAGAACTGGAATCACTCCTGACTCCAGTGATTCTTGAAATATCACTGTCAATGCCTCCACAATCTCTAAAGCCACCTGTAGAGTGAACCTTAGGGCGCGGTCCATCCGGTCCAGGTGACATATCCACCTTCAGCCCTTTCAGCTTCCAAAGCACCTTCTCCCTGGTAATGGCCACTCCACTAACTTCCACCCCCTGGCTCTCTTGAATTACTTCTTGAATAACTTCTTGAAGTATGAGATAAGGATTAAAGAGGCACAAATTGTGAAGCCAGAGGAAGGATTGTAGGTGGAAGGGGACAGGGGGAGGGAGTGAAATAGGTGCAAATCCAGGTGGGGAACGGAGAAGAAAGTAGGAAAACAAGGTGGGGAGGGGATTGTGTAGGAAGGAACGACAGATGCTGGTTTACACCAAAGATGTAGTGTGGACACAAAATGCTGGAGTAACTCAGCAAGGAGGAGATGGTTTGTAGGTTAGTGACCTAAAATTGGAGAATTCAATGTTAGGCTTTAAGCTACTGAATCAGAATATAAAGTACTGTTCCCCAACTTTGCATGTGGTCTCACATATATGTGTGTATGTATATGTGTGTGTGTACATGTATGTGTGAGTATGTGTATATATATAGATACACCAAACTTTTTTCTTGTTTAATATATTGATTACTGTGTACTATGCGTGAGTACGTGTATATTTACACACAGATTCTCTTGCCCAGAGTAGGAGAATTGAGGACCAGAGGACATAGGTCAAGATGAAGGGGAAAAGATTTAATAGGATTGTGAGGGGTAGCATTTTCACACAGAGGGTGGTGGGTGTATGGAACGAGCTGCCAGAGGAGGTAGTTGAGGCTGGGACTATCCTAGCGTTTAAGAAGCAATTGGACAGGTACATGGATAGGACAGGTTTGGAGGGATATGGACCAGGTGCAGGCAGGTGGGTCTAGTGTAGCTGGGACATGTTGGCCAGTGTGGGCAAGTTGTGCTGAAGGGCCTGTTTCCCACACAATGATATTCTGTTGTGCTGCTGCAAGTAAGAATTTCATTGTTCTATTTGGGACATGTGACAATAAAACATTCTTGACTATGACACTAAGAATATACGTACACAATATACATTGCTATTTGCTTTGTTGCTCTCGCTTTCCAAACCTAGCCCGCATTTACTGGAAACCACGAGATTATGTTCGACCAAAAGCCACAGTTTCATATTCTTGGAAATGAAGGTCATTTTCAGTTTCCTCGAAACCTAAAGATCTGCAGATTCGCTCAAGGTGTAAGGGGTGTGTCAGTGCCCAACATAAACCTGACTATTGTACTCTCTTTACCTTCACACGGAGCGGTGGCACAGCGGTAGAGTTGCTTACAGCGCTCACAGAGCCAGAGACCCGAGTTCAATCCCAAACACGGGTGCTGTCTGTACGCCGCTTTCTCCTGGAGATAACCCACGTTGGTCACGGGGAGAACGTACAAACTTTTTTAAAAAAATTCACAAAATGCTTTATTCAAGTAATAAATATGTACAAAACATCTTCTTTTTAACAACCCCATCCGACATTTCCGGAGGTTACATGTTCAATACAGGTATTCATTTCAAAATTTACACAGTGTCCCTTATTCGGAGGGGCGTCTCCACCACACCCTGCCCCCCATGTCCAGCAGCGGAAGGACCCTAGACTATGGTCCTCCCCCACAGGGCTTTGGCGTTGGCTGCACCGAGCTTCAGTGCGTCCCTCAGCACGTACTCCTGCAGTCTGCAGTGGGCCAGTCGGCAACATTCCCCCACGGACAGCTCGCTCCGCTGGGAGGTCAACAAAGTTCGGGCAGACCAAAGAGCGTCTTTCACCGAGTTGATGACCTTCCAGCAGCACTCGATGTCAGTCTCCGAATGCGTCCCTGGGAACAGTCCGTAGATCACAGAGTCCTCTGTGACGGAGCTGCTCGGAATGAATCGTGACAGGGACCCCTGCAGACCTCTCCAGACTCTCTTGGCAAATCCACACTCTGTGAAGAGGTGGGCCACCGTCTCCTCTCCATAGCAGCCGTCCCGAGGGCAGCGTGTGCTGGGAGTGAGGTTCCGGCGGTGCAGGAAGGATCTGACTGGGAGGGCTCCCCTCACCGCCAGCCAAGCCAGGTCTTGGTGCTTGTTGGTGAGTTCTGGCGATGAAGCATTTTGCCAGACAAGCTGGGCAGTCTGCTCTGGGAACCACGCCACAGGATCCATGGAGTCATTCCCCTGCAGTGCCTGCAGGACGTTCCGTGCTGACCACTGCCTGATGCACTTGTGGTCAAAGGTGTTGGTCCGGAAGAACCTGTCCACAAACGACAGATGGTTCGGCAATGTCCAGCTGACTGGCACATTGCGTGGCATCTGCGCCAGGTCCATCCTTCGCAACACCGGGGACAGGTAGAACCTCAGCAGGTAGTGGCACTTGGTGCCCAAGTGCCTTGGCTCTTCGCTCCGCCTGATGCAGTCACACACAAAGGTGGCCATCAGGATGAGGGCAACGTTGCGAACGCTTTTACCCCCTTTGTCTGCCGACTTGTGCATTGTGGCTCATCGCACCCGGTCCATCGCCGACCCCCAGATGAAGCGGAAGACGGCCCGGGTGATCCCCGTGGCGTAGGAGGGAGGGACGGGCCACACTTGCGCCAAGTGCAGCAGTCCCGAGAGCACCTCACACCTAATGACCAGAATTTTCCCTGTGAAGGAGAGGGGGCGCTGCTTCCACAGCTCCAGCTTCTTCCCCACCCTGGCTATCCACTCCAGCCAATTCTTGTCATACACCTCAGCCGAACCCCAGCACCTTCAAGAAGTCAGGCTTGATGGTGAAGGGGATGGAAGATCGGTCGGGCCAGTTGCCAAAGAGCATGGCCTCGCTCTTCCTGCGGTTTACCCTGGCCCCCGTGGCCAACTCAAACTGGTCGCAGACGCTGATCAGTCTGCGGACCGACCCTGGATCCGAGCAGAAGACGGCGACATCGTCCATGTACAGGGAGGCCTTGAACTGAGTGCCCCCACTGCCTGGCAGTGTCACTCCTCTTATGCTCGCATCCTTCCTGATGGATTCGGCAAAGGATTCAATACAACAGACGAACAAGGCAGGGGAGAGAAGGCAACCCTGCCTGACTCCAGACCTGACGGGAAGCTGTCTGATTCCCTCCCATTGATTTGGACTGCACTACAGATATCGGTGTAGATCAGTTGTATCCACTTCCTGATTCCCTCCCCAAAGCCCATTTTGGAGAGCACGTCCCTCATGTACGTGTGCGATATCCTGTCGAAGGCCTTCTCCTGGTCCAAGCTGACCAGGCAGGCATCCACCCGTCTGTCCTGCACGTAGGCAATGGTATCTCTCAGCAGCACCAGGCTGTCTGAGATTTTCCTGCCAGGTACAGCACAGGTTTGATCACCTGTCCCAGAGCAGACTTGACCCGGTTGGCGATGGCCTTAGACAGGATCTTGTAGGCTACATTCAACAATGTGATGGGTCTCCAATTCCTTATATCATTCATCTCCCCCTTCTGCTTGTAGATTAGGGTGATGCTGCCCTTCCTCATAGAGTCTGACATGCTGCTGGCCAGAAGTATGTGGTTGTACACTTCTTTTTTTTTTCTTCTTTTTTTAAATTTATTTATTTATATATCAATAAAATACTTTATTCAAATAATAAATAACATTCATAAAACATATTTTTAAACAAGCCCATCCGACATTTCCGGAGGTTACATTCGATACAGGCATTCATTTAGACATTTACATACATTTACCCAGTATCCCTTATTTGGAGGGGCGTTTCTCTCCACCACACCCTGCCCCCCCATGTCCAGCAGCGGAAGGACCCTAGACTGTGCTCCTCCGTACAGACAGCACACGTAGTCAGAATCGAACCCAGGTCTCTGGCGCTGTGAGGCAGCTACTCTACCACTGTGCCACTGTTCAGTCCTGGATAGGAAGAATGTATTGGCAATTTGAAGATGTTAGGGATGTCATTAAGGAAGACATAAACCGTCTGCCGGAAATAGCGGGGGACCGGGGGTCTAAAGAGATGGAGGAACTGAGGGAAATCCAGGTTAGTCGGGAAGTGGTGTTAGGTAAATTAAATGGATTAAAGGCAGATAAATCCCCAGGGCCAGATAGGCTGCATCCCAGAGTGCTTACGGAAGTAGCCTCAGAAATAGTGGATGCATTAGTGATAATTTTTCAAAACTCTTTAGATTCTGGAGTAGTTCCTGAGGACTGGAGGGTAGCTAATGTAATCCCACAGGGAGGGAGAGAGAAAACGGGGAATTATAGACCAGTTAGCCTAACATCGGTAGTGGGGAAAATGCTAGAGTCAGTTATTAAAGATGTGATAGCATTACATTTGGAAAGTGGAGAAATCATCGGACAAAGTCAGCATGAATTTACCAAAGGCAAATCATGTCTGACGAATCTTATAGAATTTTTCGAGGATGTAACTAGTAGAGTGGATAAGGGAGAACCAGTCGATGTGTTATATCTGGACTTTCAGAAGGCCTTCGTCAAGGTCCCACATAGGAGATTGGTGTACAAACTTAAAGCACACGGTATTGAGGGTTCAGTGTTGAGGTGGATAGAAAATTGGTTGGCGGACAGGAAGCAAAGAGTAGGAATAAACGGGTCCTTTTCGGAATGGCAGGCAGTGACTAGTGGGGTACCGCAAGGCTCAGTGTTGGGACCCCAGTTATTTACAGTGTATATTAATGATTTGGACGAGGGAATTGAATGCAACATCTCTAAGTTTGCGGATGACACGAAGCTGGGTGGCAGTGTTAGCTGCGAGGAGGATGCTAGGAGGCTGCAGAGTGACTTGGATAGATTAGGCGAGTGGGCAAATGCATGGCAGATGCAATATAATGTGGATAAATGTGAGGTTATCCACTTTGGCGGCAAGAACAGGAAAGCAGAGTATTACCTGAATGGTGAACGATTGGGAGAAGGGGAGATGCAACGTGACCTGGGTGTCATGGTGCACCAGTCATTGAAAGCAAGCATGCAGGTGCAGCAGGCAGTGAAGAAAGCGAATGGTATGTTGGCATTCATAGCAAGAGGATTTGAGTTTAGGAGCAGGGAGGTTCTGCTGCAGTTGTACAGGGCCTTGGTGAGACCGCACCTGGAGTATTGTGTGCAGTTTTGGTCTCCTAACCTGAGGAAAGATGTTCTTGCCTTAGAGGGAGTACAGAGAAGGTTCACCAGATTGATCCCTGGGATGGCGGGACTTACATATGAGGAAAGACTAGATAGACTGGGCTTGTACTCGCTTATCATATTGTGATCACTGCCTCCTAATGGCTCTTTTACCTCCAGTCCCCTTATCAAATCAGGATCATTACACAACATTAAATCCAGAATTGCCTTCTCCCTGGTAGGCTCCAGTACAAGCTGTTCTAAGAATCCATCTCGAAGGCACTCTACAAACTCTCTTTCCTGGGGTCCATTTCCAACCTGATTTTCCCAGTCTACCTTCATGTTGAAATCTCCCATAACCACCGTAGCATTACATTTGTGACACGCCAATTTTATCTCCTGATTCAACTTGCACCCTATGTCGAGGCTACTGTTTGGGGGCCTATAGATAACTCTCATTAGGGTCTTTTTGCCCTTACAATTCCTCATTTCTATCCATACTGATTCAACATCTCCTGATTCTATGTCACCCCTTGCAAGGGAATGAATATCATTCCTTACCAGTAGAGCAACCCCACCCCCTCTGCCCACCTGTCTGTCTTTTCTATACGTTGTGTACCCCTGAATATTCAGTTCCCAGCCCTGGTCCTCTTGTAGCCATGTCTCAGAGATCCCTACAACATCATACTTGCCCATGACTAACTGAGCCTAAAGCTCATCCACTTTATTTATTATACTACGCGCATTTAAGTACAACACTTTAACTTCTGTATTTACCTCCCCTCTCTCATCGGTCACAAATAGCCCTGCCCTTAATTTCTTTTCCCCTTTAGAACTTCTGTTCCCATTCTTCCGAGAGTCTTCTGCAATATCTCCTGTATTCCCTTTAACCTCATCTTCATATTCACAATTTGTTAACCCCTCCCCCCCACTACTTAGTTTAAAGCCACAGGTGTCACACTAGCAAACCTGCCTGCCAGAATGTTTGTCCCCCTGCTGTTAAGATGCAACCCGTCCCTTTTGTACAAGTCACCCCTAGCCCAGAAGAGACCCCAGTGGTCCAGAAATCTAAATCCTTGCTCTCTGCACCAGCCCCTCAGCCATAAATTCATACCCTCTATCTCTGTGTTCCTGGCCTCACCAGCACGAGGTACCGTTAGCAGTCCAGAGATAACTACCTTCGACGTCCTACTTCTCAGTGTTTTTCCCAACTCTCTAAACTCCCGCTGTAGCACCTCCTTCCTCTTTCGCCCGACGTTATTCGTGCCCACGTGCACAACGACTTCAGGTTGATCGCCTTCCCTCACTAGGATTTTCTGAAGCCGGTCCGTGATGTGCTGAACCCTGGCACCAGGGAGGCAACAGACCATCCTCAAGTCCCTCCTGCTGCCGCAGAATCTTCTGTCCGTCCCTCGGACGATGGAGTCACCGACCACTACGGCTCTTCCTGACTTTGGTCTCCCCTGTCGAGTATCCTTGCCAACAGGTCCGCCACTCAGACTGGAAACGTCTCCGAAGACTCGCAGCCAAAGACTCGCAGCCAAAGACTCGCACTTTTCTCACTGGGCACTTTTCTCACTGGGCACTTTTCTCACTGGGCACTTTTCTCACTGGGCACTTTTCTCACTGGGCACTTTTCTCACTGGGCACTTTTCTCACTGGGCACTTTTCTCACTGGGCACTTTTCTCACTGGGCACTTTTCTCACTGGGCACTGGGATGCACCCGAACAGGGCTGCACCCTTTTGCAAGTCTTGCTTATATCACCAATTAAATTGCCTGATTGTCCAATTTACCAGACTTCTCACTTAAATGATCAACCAATCCACGTATTCTCTTCTAACTGACTTATTACACTGTAATTGCCACTCACTTACTTTCAGCCAACGGTCGTCCTCTCTCCAACTTCCCGACCTTTACAGACTGATTAACACTGCCCTATTGGCGCTCTTTTTAAACTGCCGTTCCTACCACTATTAGCAGGTACTTACTTTCAGCCAACGGTCGTCCTGATGAGGAGGAATTTGTTCAGTCACCCTCCTTCAGGGGGTGGTGAATCTGTGGAATTCATTGCCACCGATGGCTGTGGAGGCCAAGTCAGTGGACATTTTTAAGCTGGAGATTGATAGATTAGTACAGGTGGAGAAAAGGCAGGAAAATGGGGTTGAGAGGGAAAGATAGATCAGCCATGAATGAATGGTCTACTCCTTCAATGTATGAATTTATGAGCTTGTGACCGTGTGTGTTTTCTCTGGGTGTTCCGGTTTCCTCCCACACACAAAAGACATCCAGGTTGGGAGGTGAATTGACTTTGGTAAACATTCAGTAAATTTCCCCTCATGTGCACTATAGTGCGAGTGTACAGGGTGATCGCTGGTCGGCACGGACTCGGTGGGCTGAAGGGCCTGTTTCTGCGCTGAATCTCTAAAGTCTAATGTTTTGCAGAGACCCTTGTGAGTCTTTTCAACGTCACTACATAATTGCCAGTTGTTCTTGTTAATCCAGCAGATCATTTTCCCAAAGGGGAGAAATTGTTGACATTCACATGAAGAAGTCAGACCCTGATCACCCCATGCAAGAAACCTGAGTCTTTAAAAGGCATTCTGCACAACCAAGTATTTACTTTATTTCAGGAATCAGGAATTAATCTTGTACAGCACAGATGAATCATTTAATTCTCAATCACACAAAGCATTACAATTACTTATAATTCATGTAGCAAAAATGCAGTGTAACATAATAAATTGGGCAGCTTAAAATGATAATGAGGCATCATTAGATACACTAAACATTGACACATTTTGCACTGAAAGAACTAGTAACTCAAATGTATTTGATAAAATGCATTTCTTGGTAATGCCAGTTTTGGTGAGCAAGTGGAAGAGATATACTGAATTTGTAAATTTTATAAACCATTCTCTTTCCCAGAGTGGGTGAATCGAGAATCGGGGGCATAGATTCAAGCTGAATAGGAAAAGATTTAATAGGAATCTGACAGGTAGCATTTTCACACAAAGGGTGGTGGGTGTATGGAACGAGCTTCCAGAGGAGGTAGTCGAGGCAAGGACCTGTGACCGTGTGGGTTTCCACCTGGTGCTCCGGTTTCCTCCCGAATCCCAAAGGCGTGCATGTTTGTTGTTTAATTGGTCTCAGTAAATTGCCTCCAGTGTGTAGGGAGGGATGAAAAGGTGGGATAACATGGCATGTGTGAATGGTGATTGATGGTCAGTGTGGACTCGGTAGTTTGAAGGGCCTGTGGCTATGCTGTATCTGAAATAGAGTCCTTTTTCTTGGTAAGAAAAGCCAAGAGGCCTCATGGGCACTAAGTATGGTGAACTTCAGAGCAGCCCATAAGCCACAGATACTTTGCATCTTCTGTAGGCCGGGTGGCAGGTTTCTGTGACTAGTCTGCCTTGGTAGCTTTATTGAAGCTAATAGGGTCAATTTAATGGAGATAATCAAATGGTGGTGATTAGTGAGCCAAAAGCAGTAGAATCATACTGATACAGCTAGGGTTGCCAACTGTCCCGTATTAGCCGGGACATCTCATATTTTGGGCTATTGTAGTTTGTCCCGGAAAGGGCTGCTCTTGTCCCATATTAGGTCCGGACGGCGCTGTAGTCCTGGACACAGTAGGCCCGGACACTGTACGCCTGGACACAGTAGGCCCGGGGTGCGCTGTAGTCCCGGACAGTGTAGACCCGGGCGCCGCCTAACCGAGGTTGCATAGCAACCTACCTACCAGTCCGGGCGGCAGCCATTGGTGGAGAGGGAGCACGAGGCCACTGGCTGGGTGAGGTCACGTGGGGCGTGGGGCGGTGACGTCACCTTGTCCCTTATTTGGGAGTGAGGAAGTTGGCAACCTTAGATACAGCATGGAAACAGGTCCTTCGGCCCAACTTGCCCAAACCAGCCAACATGTCCCAGCTACACTAGTCCCACCTACCTGTGTTTGGTCCATATCCCTGCAAACCTGTCCTATCCATGTACCTGTCTAAATGTTTCTTAAATGTTGTGATAGTCCCTGCTGCAACTACCTCCTCTGGCAGCTTGTTCCATACACCCACCACCCTTTGTGTGAAAAGTTACCTCTCAGATTCATATTAAATCTATTCCCCTTCACCTTAAACCCATGTTCTCAGTAGCCAAGTATTAGCAATGAACTCGGTGAGGCAAAACCAGGAGGATAAACAAACGTTAGTTTTAATGAGGATGGTTTTACATTAACATCTTAGAGGAGAAATGTTTGGGGAGGGAATCTCATATGTTTGGATCTAGACTGCTAATGGCATGGAGGCAATGGTGAAGCATCAAATCAATCAATAAGCAGAACATTGAGACAGATATTCAAATCAATGGGTGCAGATATCATTTTACAAAAGAAAAACACCAAGTGCCGGAGTAATTCAGCATCTCTGAATGCTGTCTGACTTCCTCCAGCACTCTGTTTTTTATTAGCATAAGATTGAGGCTGATTGCAAAACTGGAGGTGAAGAGAGAGGCACACATACTGACGATAAACATCACCTAAACACAGACCTGAGAGTGTTAACACTGCAATGTAGTTGATCATGAGCCAAAGTAGGGAACACACGATAATGGATATGCCGTAATTGAGGGAAATCAGGGATTTTGAACATGTTGTCAACTGGAAAACAAAAATTATAGCTGCAGTTTAAGGAATGATATCTTGCAAGGAATGAGGCATTTCTACTGATCTGGGAGAGTGAATTCAGAAAAAATAGTGTAAACTTTGTTTGATCATTGAACTAGCAGAAGTTTATTCAGCCCTTTACAACCCATCATCTCTGACAGTGTTTTGTGAATTTGGCTCTTTTCTTTCTCCATACTTTCTTTTCTACCTCCATACTTCCAGCTATCTGTCGGATCATCCTGGAAATATCAGTCTCTTTTTCTTTCATTTCATTTGCAATTCTGCGTAGAGAATAAATATCCCATGCTACGGTGAGCCCTGAGAAAACTCCTGAAACAGCTCTGAGTGTTTTTAAGGCCTCTTTGGTCACTGCACATCTAACTGTGGCCACAAAACCCACACTGTTCATCAGACTCTGAGATGCAGGAACATGTAAAGCTTCAGGTAAATTGCTTGCCTTACTTTTAATAATGCATTGAATTTCTTCAATGAGCAGAGTTAATTTGTCTGTCAGTTCTTTGGTTATTTTTAGGTATTGTTGTACAATTTCATTCACCCTTTTCTGTTTGTTGTTTTGGTTGGAATTATCAGTAAGTTTGGCCGCAATGTTAGTGACCTCACCGATTGCACCCACCACCATTCCCACCCCAGTGAGCACGAGAGAGGTTCCCATTGTGCAAGGGACAGCGACTATTCCTACAACGCTTACGAATCCTCCCACAGCTCCTGTCAAAGTTCCATACCAGTTTGCCTTGCTGGCACCTTGATGATAATTATCAATATCATCTGCAATTAAGCGCAGTTCCACAATGCATTCTGTTGCTTGCGTTATCCACAGCGGAACGTCCATTTGAAACTGTCTCCATAATTCATCTGGAAGATTGCAAAGATAGTATCTACTTAATATCTGAACACTTTCAGACACATACTGGCATAACACAATTGGAACACAAATAGAAACAAATTGCGTACAGTTTTGATCTCCTAATCTGAGGAAAGACATTCTTGCCATAGAGGGAGTACAGAGAAGGTTCACCAGATTGATTCCTGGGATGGCAGGACTTTCATATGAAGAAAGACTGGATAGACTCGGCTTGTACTCGCTGGAATTTAGAAGATTGAGGGGGGATCTTATAGAAACTTACAAAATTCTTAAGGGGTTGGACAGGCTAGATGCAGGAAGATTGTTCCCGATGTTGGGGAAGTCCAGAACACGGGGTCACAGTTTAAGGATAAGGGGGAAGTCTTTTCGGAACGAGATGAGAACTTTTTTTTCACACAGAGAGTGGTGAATCTGTGGAATTCTCTGCCACAGAAAGTAGTTGAGGCCAGTTCATTGGCTATATTTAAGAGGGAGTTAGATGTGGCCCTTGTGGCTAAAGGGATCAGGGGGTATGGAGAGAAGGCAGGTACAGGATACTGAGTTGGATGATCAGCCATGATCATATTGAATGGCGGTGCAGGCTCGAAGGGCCGAATGGCCTACTCCTGCACCTATTTTCTATGTTTCTAAATAGAGGCCTGATTTTGTACCCCTCGCACAACTAAATGAGCGCTGGGCCCACCACAATGTAGGGCACTTCTTGCGTCGCCTCCAACTCCGGGCCTTTTTCTGTAGGAAGGATTCTTCGCCTCCCAGTGACGAACTCTTCTCTCATCTCCAACATCCCTCCGCCTCTTGGACACTGCGTGCAAGGCTTAGTGCAACTGCCAATGCAACATCAATCGGCTTGACCTCTCCACTCCTCTCCCCCACTCCAATCTTACCCCAACCTCCTTTTACCTGACACGCATTGTCCTGCCTCCGCTCTGTTCCAGCTTTCTCACCACCCCACAACAATCAGTCTGAAGAAGGGTCCCAACCCAAAACATCACCTATCCATGTTCCCCAGTGACCTACTGAGTTACTCCAGCACTTGTTTTTTTAATTGCATCTGACCGATGAATACCAGTGTACAAAATGCCTTCTACACTTCCCTGAGGTGGTTCAGATCAGAAGGTAAACACAAGAAAATGCAGAACCTTGAGGAAGGGAGAAGCAAGCTAGAAGAGAGGAAAGGCAGGGTAAAGTGTGGCAGATAATAGGTGAACATTGGTGAGTAGAGTTTTTGATAGGCATAGAGTCATAGAGTAATGCAGTGTGGAAATGACATGGAAACAGAGAAAAAAGGTGCAGGAGTAGGTCATTTGGCCATTATGCCATTCGGCCCTTTGAGCCAGCACCGCCATTCAATATGATCATGGCTGATCATCCTAAATCAGTACCCCGTTCTGGCTTTTTCCCCATGACTTCAGCCCAACTTGCCCACACTGGTCAACATGTCCAAGCTACACTAGTCCCACCTGACTGCATTTGGCCCATATCCCTCTAAACCTGCTCTGTCCACGTACCTATCTAATTGTTTCTTAAATGTTGTGATAATCCCTGCCTCAACTATCTCCTCTGGCAGCTCACTGTGTGAAAAAGTTACCCCTCCAATTCCTATTAAATCTTTTCCCCTTCACCTTGAATCTATGTCCTCTGGTCCTCGATTCCCCTACTCTGGGCAAGAGACTCTGTGCATCTACCCGATCTATTCCACTCATGATTTTATACACATCCATACGATCACTCCTCATCTTCCTGAACTCCAAGATATAGAGTCCCAGCCTGCTCAACCTCTCCCTATAGCGCAGGCCCTAAATTGAACTGTATGGGGCCCAAAACCGCTCACAATCGTTTTCCATTTCCTGTGATAAAGTGTAGTCGGCAAAAAGAAATGAACCGGTTGTCTGAGAGATGCACATGAAGATTATGTGTAGGAAAGGACTGCAGATGCTGATTTACACCGACGATAGACACAAAATGCTCGGGTAACTCAACAGGACAGGCAGCATCTCTGGATAGAATGAATAGGTAACATTTCGGGTCAAGACCCATCTTCAGTCTGATGAAGATTATGATGAAGGTTGTCTTCAAAAAATCTCACATAGACCAAAGAAGAGTTACCAAGTGGTTCATCGACTGCTAGAAGTGGAGGGATTTTATTTGAAATAGGTTTCAGGGTGACATTCGTGAATAATCATTCAAAGAAAATATATAAAAGTCCTACCTGGCTTTGAATCCAATCCCATTTTGTTTTCAGGTCGTGAAGCAGAACGGCAATTTGGATGCAATTGGTCTTGATGAACGTCAATTCCAATCTGAGGCAAAAAAATGTTAAATACATTCCAAATAACATTCACGCACAATATGTGCTATTGTTAGATACTTCAACTGACTTCATGTTACAGCTGTCAAGCAATGCAAGTAGTCAAAGAAATGAATCAGATATTAGGAGTTTACAAATGTCTATGTAGGTTATGCATACTCCAGATAACTTTGAAATAGCAGTTGTTTTAAGAAGCAGTTGAGTCGGTGGAATGGAATGGTGGGAGATAGATGCAGAGAACCAGGAAACAGAAACCTCCGCCCACTGAGTCCACGCAAACCATCGATCTACTCACACCCATAACGATGAGACAGAGTAAAGGAAGGAAACATAGAAAATAGGTGCAGGAGTAGGCCATTCGGCCCTTCGAGCCAGCGCCCCAGTTTGCATTGACGGTGCCTAAGTAGAGATGGTTCAAATTCCTAGGAGTCACTATCACCAATGACTTCTCCTGGACCACCCGTATTGAACCAACGACCAAGAAACACACCAAAGCCTGTATTTCCTGAGAAGGCTTTGGACAAGAAGTCTTAATGACAAAGAACAGCTGTGAGCTCAAGGTTGCAGCTGTTTAGGTGCTTGGTACATCCTCATCAACCTAAATAAAAGTTAGGGGAATCGAGGTTCTATAAGGTTCTATATAGGTTGATGAGGATGTACCAAGCACCCAAACAGTTGCAACCTTGAGCTCACAGCTGCTCTTTGTCACTGTGTTGAGTAGACATGTTCCCCAACAGTTAACGGCCTATTTTAATAACCTGACCCCATCATTGCTCCCTACACAGTGTTTCCTAGCATTGTGTCAAACAACAATCTCTCCATCAATATGAGCAAGATTCAGACACAGTTTCTTCCCAGCTGTTATCAGGCAACCGAATCATCCTACCACAACCAGAGAGTGGTCCTGACTTACTATCTACTTCATCGGGTACCCTCAGACTATCTTTGATCGGACTTTACTGGATTTACCTTACACTAAACGTTTTTATTGTTTTTAGTGTTTAGTTTTAGTTTTGGAGATACAGCACGGAAACAGGCATTTCGGCCCACCATGACCGCCAACCAGTGATCCCCGCACGTTAACACTACCCTACACATACTAGGGGCAATTTACACTTGTACCAAGCCAATTTACCTACTCACTGTACCTGTATGTCTTTGGAATGTGGGAGGAAACCGAACATCTCGGAGAAAACCCACACGGTCACGGGGAGAACGTACAAACTCCGTACAGACAGCACCCGTAGTCATGATCGAACCCGGAACTCCGGCGCTGCAAGCGCTGTACGGCAGCAACCCTACCACTACCGCCCTTTATAATAATAATAATAATGCATTTTATTTATATAGCGCTTTTCTTTTTAAAAAAAAAATATTTTATTTAAGTTTTAACAGAACCCATACGTTATACATTTTACATTCCTTAGTAAACAATAGTCACTGACCTATAACTTCGATTATACACGTATTGTTCTGTATTTTCTCCCCTCCCCCCCACCCCCCAGTTCAAAAGAAGGAAAAAGAAAAAGCAGAAGAAAGAAAGAAAAAGAAAAACCTGGAGTCCCGAGGGAGTCACTTCCGAGTAATTTCTTTTTAAATTCTTGTTAGGTATCAAAGCAATCCTGAATTTAACTACTTCCTATTCTTAATCCTAGCTTTGCCATGAATGGGTTCCACACCTTCAAAAAGAAGTCATATCCATTTCTCAGATTATACATTGCTTTTTCTAATGGGATACAACTCCGCATTTCTGCATGCCATCTTTCAAATCTTATTTCATTTTGTTCTTTCCATGTGACTGCAACACATTTTTTTGCTACTGCTAATGATATTTTGAGAAATCTTTCCTGATGTTTATCAGGCAGTGTTGAAAATAAATACTGTATCCTCGGAAAAATATTCATCTTAATACAATTCACTCTCCCTATCAATGTAATTGGAAGATTCATCCATTTCTTCAGGTCCTCATCTATTTTTTTTATTAGTGGTTTATAATTTAATTTATACAAATTATTTAACTTATTATCTACATTAACTCCTAAAAACTTAATGCCTTCTTTTTGCCATTTAAACTGACTTTCTCTTTTACATTGATCATAATTGCCTTCAACAAGAGGCATTATTTCAGTTTTATCTTTATTAATTTTATATCCTGATACTTTCCCATATTCTTCCAGTCTGAAATATAATTTTCTTAAGGATTCCAATGGTCTAGTAAGACAAATTAAGACATCATCAGCAAATAAAGTAATTTTGTGATCTTCCTGATTAACTTTAAATCCTTTAATATCTAAATCTGCTCTTATTAGCTCTGCCAGAGGTTCAATGGCCAATACAAATAAAGCCGGTGACAAGGGACATCCCTGTCTACTAGATCTTTCCAAATTAAATGATTGAGAAGATTGGCCATTTGTCACCACTTTGGCTTTAGGTTGTTTATAAAGAGCTTTTACCCAGTTAATAAAACCATTTCCTAATCGGTACTTCTCTAATACTTTAAATAAAAAATCCCATTCTAACCTGTCAAACGCCTTTTCAGCATCTAAAGCAACTGCTACGCTCAATTCCTTTCTTTTCTGTGCTAAATGTAAAATACTTATAAATCTTGCTACATTATCAGATATTTTCCTTTTTTTGACAAATCCAGTTTGGTCCTCTTTAACCAGCTTCGGTAAATATTCTGCCAATCTCCTTGCTAAAAGTTTAGCAACTATTTTATAATCTGCATTCAACAATGATATTGGTCTATAAGAAGGTGCATTTAAAGGGTCTTTCCCTTTTTTTTTAATTACAGTTATAATTGCCAATGAGAAGGAGTCTGGTAATGTAGAAGTTTTTTCCGCTTGATGTATCACTTCCATAAATAGTGGTAACAACAAATCTTTAAATTTTTTATAGAACTCAGGCGGAAAACCATCTTCCCCTGGAGATTTATTACTTGGTAGAGAATATAATACTTCCTCCACCTCTCTCAAAGTAAAGGAGGCATTTAGTCCCATCTGCTCCTCATTAGAGATTGTTGGTAATTGTATCTTGGATAAAAAATTATTTATCTTAATTTCATCCTTTTCAGATTCAGAATGGTACAGATTAGTGTAGAATTGCTTAAATACCTCATTGATTTTTCTAGGTTTATAAGTAATAATGTTCTGATCTGTTCTAATTGAATTTATTGTTCTTGATATTTGTTCTTCTTTCAGTTGCCATGCCAATACCTTGTGCGCTCTTTCTCCTAATTCATAATATCTTTGGTTAGTTCGTAATATTAGTTTTTCTGTTCTGTGAGTATGTAAAGTATTGTATTGAAATTTTTTATTTGCAAGTTGTGTTTTTTTTGTATCTGAAGAAGTTTTCTGTAAGTCTTTTTCTAATACGGTGATTTCTTTTTCTAATCTTTCAGATTCCTTCCTATAGTCTTTCTTTATCTTAGATGAGTAGCTTATAATTTGGCCTCTCAAATAAGCCTTCATTGCATCCCATACAATAAATTTATCATCCACTGAATTTAAATTTGTCTCCAAATATAATTCAATTTGTCCTCGAATAAAATTACAGAAGTCTTGTCTTTTCAATAGTAAAGAGTTGAGTCTCCATCTATACACTGACTGTTCTTTATCTGGCATCGTAATTTTCATTAATAATGGTGAGTGATCCGATAACAATCTAGCCTTGTAATCTATTTGTATTATTCTACCGCTTAATTGAGCTGAAATCAAAAATAGATCTATTCTAGAATATGTATCATGTCTATTGGAATAAAAAGAGTAATCTCTTTCCTTGGGATGGCTTTTCCTCCAAACATCTATTAAATTTAAACTTTCCATTAAATTCAAGGTTGTCTTCGCTGCTCTTGTCCTTGTCGTTGACCTTGATGATCTATCCATTACTGGATTTAAACAAAAATTAAAATCTCCCCCTATCAATATATTTTCATGTGCTTCCGCTAGATTTAGAAAAGTATCCTGCACAAACTTCTCATCATCTGTATTTGGTGCATATATATTCATTAAAGTCCACAATTCTGAGAAAATTTGACAATGTACAATTATAAATCTACCTACTGGGTCACTTACAATATTTTGTATCTTAATTGGTAGCGTTTTCTTAAATAGAATAGCAACCCCTCTTGCTTTTGAGTTAAAAGAAGATGCGACCATACTTCCTACCCAATCTCTCTTTAACTTTTGATGCTCTTTTTCCGTTAGATGTGTTTCTTGCAAGAAAGCTATATCTACTTCCAATTTTTTCATCTGTGTTAAAATTCTCTTCCTTTTTATCAGTCCATTTAACCCATTCACATTATAGCTTAAAAAATTTAATGTGTTATCCATTCATTCCTTTTTTTTTTTGTTTCCTTACCTTGATACCTCTTCCGGTATTTACATTGTGCTGTATTTCAGTGTGCTCCCCTCCATAGTCTAGGTATAAAAACAGAAAAGAAATAAGAAAGATAGAGAAATAGACCCTCCCTCTAATGTTGTTAATAAATGTTGTTAACATTACCCCCCTCTATTATACGAGGTGTGTTCCGCACCACACTTGTGCCCATGATTATGGTGGAGCATCCACATTCTCCAACCCCCCCGATATATCAAGTACTTCTAAAAATTAACAATCCTTAATACAGTTAATCCCCTCTATAGTATACAGATATTATTAATAGTCAATCATTCATGAATCTTCTTAAGCATTTCTCGATGGCAATTCTTCCGCATACTCTTCTGCTTTGACAAAGTCTTTAAAAAATTTATTTTCTCCAGTGTTGATCATAATCTTCAAAGTAGCCGGATGCAGTAAAATAAACCTATAGCCTTTCTTCCATAGAATATTTTGTGCCTTATTAAATTCTTTTTTTCTGCTCAACAAGGCATTACTGATGTCTGGGTAAAAGATTATTTTAGTACCTTCATGTTCTATTGGTTTTCCCTCTCTTATATTATTCCCGACTGTTTTGAAAACCAATTCTCGATCTTGGTATCTTAAAAATTTAATCAACACAGATCTTGGCTTTTGATTAGCCGAGGGTTTCGGTCTTAGAGCCCTATGTGCTCTTTCTATTTCCATCGGACCTTGTTTATCTATTCCCAGAGTGGTCCCTATCCAATCTTGAAAAAAGTTAATTGGGTCTTCCCCCTCCACTCCCTCTGGCAAACCGACAATTTTAACATTATTTCTCCTGCTATAGTTTTCCAAGGCATCCAACTTCTCCGCCGTCTTTTTGCTTTCAATTGCTGCTGCAGTAATACTGTCTTCATTTTTTTCCACTCTAGATTTTAACATTTCATTTTCCATTTGCATATTATCCACTTTATTTGTCACTGTTTGAAATTTCTCCTCCATTTTTTTCAAAGCCATACGAAATTTCTTGTTATCTCTCCTCATTAATTTGTTATCTCCTTCAATTTTCTTCAGCCTGTTAATAATTTCTTGAAGCATCGTTTTCATATTAGTCTCTGTATCTTCTTGCTTTTCTTCCTCTTCTTCATTTCCACTTCCACTGCTAGTGGAGTCTCCCGTTACCTCATCGTCACTCGAGTCCGAAACTCCAGACAAAACAGACAAAACATCAGCAGCCTCTCGGCAAACAGTGGGCTTTTTTGATAACTCACGGCGACTCCCTCGTATTTTGACCCGAGTCAAAGAGCGCTTGCTGGGAGTAGTAGATTCCAGCTTCATACCGGAACCCTCCCCAGACTCACCGCCTGCCGAGGGGTCACCAAATCTAGTCCCCTGCTCCATCAGAGCTGTGGGCCTTCCTTCGATTTTTTTCCTTGATTCCTTTGCTTGCTTCTGTGGCAGTTGTACTCCTCCTTTTACTTTCTTGGAAGGCATCTGTACGTTCTGTATTCTTTCTGATTTAATTTAAAGTACTTGATTCCTTTAGTTCGTCTTTTTTTTAGCAGTTTAGGGCTTTGTTTTCGGGAGTGCTGAAAAGTTATGTCTACTCAGCCAAGCATTGGACACGCCCCCCCTTATATAGCGCTTTTCATATACTCAAAGACGCTTTACAGAGATTTTGAGAACATAGGGAAATGAATAAATAGATAAATAAGTAAATAAATAAATGAACAGAGAAAGGAGACAGAAGGTGAGGTGACCTTCAGTGGTTGAAGGCAGTACTGAACAGGTGAGACTTCAGCGATGTTTTGAATGTGGTGAGTGAGGAGGAGTCTCTAACGGTTTGGGGTAGTGAGTTCCATAGGTAGTGAGTTTCATTATCACCTTATTCCCTTATTCTGTATCTGTACACTGTGAATGGCTCGATTGTAATCATGTATTGTCTTTCCACTGGCTGGTTAGCACGCAACAAATGCTTTTCACTGTACCTCAGTACACGTGACAATAAACTAAACTAAATCTTATTCTTAACCAGATACCGACTTTTAAACAGGCGACACCTCTGCACCTCCTCCAACTTCTGATCGCCCCTCTGGAAATGAGATGTTACTTTACTACCCGCAGATCACTTCTTATATTGCCACTATTGTTCCTCCCCCTTGTTGCTAGCCTATCAGAACTTCCTTTCACAGAAGCTGCCCAACCAGCTGAGTTCCTTCAGCACTTTGTGTTTTGTCCAAATAAGGATAAAGTGAGATGTTGCAATCTGCGGGGTCATTTGAAAAAGGAAATGTGTCGGAAGAAACTGCAGATTTTTTTCTTTTTTTTAAATGACAAAAAATACTTTATTCAAGAAATAAAAATATACTAATCATGTTTCTTCCAAAAATCCATCCAACATTTTCGGAGGCTATACATACATTCAATACACCAATTACACAAAATTGATGTTGAACAAGATTTCAAGATCAATTTATTGTCATGTGTACCAATTAAGATACAGTGAAATTTGAGTTACCATACAGCCATAGTAAGTGAAAAGCAACAAAACACACAGCCACATAAAATAAAATTTACCATAAACATCCACCACAGCGGACTCCACATTTATCACTGTGATGGAAGGTAATAAAGTTCAATCAACTTCCTCTTTGTTCACCGGCGGTCGGGGCTGTTGAACCGTCCGCAGTCGCCGCTGCCGACTGTCCGAAGCCCTCGCGTCGGGATGATCCAAACTCCGGCGTCGGGACATTTGAAACTCTCTCCGCGGCATGGAGCTCCCGAGTCGGCCTCTTCTTACCAGAGACCGTGGGCTTCATGGTGTTAAAGACCACAGGCCCCGCGTTTGGATCTCTCCACAGTCGATCCCCGGAAAAGGATCGCAAGCTCCAAGATGTTAAAGTCCGCTCCGCACCCACGGCATGAAGTACCGGGCCGGTCTCCAGGAAAGGCCACAACACTCCACGATGTTAGACCGCAGTGGGGACGGAGATACGAGATGGAGAAAAACCGCAGCTCCGTCGAGGTCCACAATGAAGATAGGAAAAAGGAAAGTGTACAGTCAAACATTCAAATGATAACTGCTGTTTCACATCTTACTGGAGAGCTGAAGTTGATAAGCTGGCCACCATTCATTCTGCTTTGTTTGTTGTAAGATTCAGACAGTTTCATCCCAGAAGTTATCAGGCAAATGAATCATCCTCCCACAACCAGAGAGCAGCCCCGACTTACTATCTACCTCATGGGGACCCTTGGACTATCTTTGATCAGATTTTACTGGATTTACTTTGCATTCAACGTTTTTAGTTTTGTTTTAGTTTTAGAGATACAGCGCGGAAACAGACAATTCGACCCACTGTGTCAGCGTTGACCAGTGATCCTTGCATATTATCACTATCCTACACACACTGGGGAAAATTTACACTTGTACCAAGTCAATTAACCTACATGCCTGTAAGTCTATGGAGTGCGGGAGGAAACCGAAGATCTCGGAGAAACCCCACGCAGGTCTCAGGGAGAACATACAAACACCCGTAGTTGGGATCGAACACGGGTCTTTCACAAGAGTCTCTGTCTCCACTATCCTCTCAGGAGACTTGACATACATGTACAAAATCATGAAGGAACTATATAGAGTGAATGCACAGAATCTTTTACCCATAGTAGAAACATAGAAAATAGGTGCAGGAGGAGGCCATTTGGCCCTTTGAGCCAGCACCGCCATTCATTGTGATCATGGCTGATCATCCACAATCAGCACCCCATTCCTGCCTTCTCCCATATCCCTTGATTCCGTTAGCCGTAAGAGCTCAGTCTAACTCTCTTTTGAATAAATCCAGTGAATTGTCCTCCACTGCCTTCTGTGGCAGAGAATTGCACAGATTCACAACTCTGGGTGAAAAAGTTTTCCTCATCTCAGTCCTAAATGGCCTACCCCTTATTTTTAAACTACGGCCCCTGGTTCTGGACTCCCCCCAACATAGAGAACATGTTTCCTGCCTTTAGCGTGTCCAATTCTTTTAACAATTTTACGTGTTTCAATAAGGTCCCCTCTCATCCTTCTAAATGCCAGTGTCCAATCGCTCCATACAAGACCAAGCAGCACAGTTTCATTTTCTTGGAAATGCCGTGAGTTACAAGCAGATCGTTTTCAGTTTCGTCGAAACCTCATTAACTGCAGATCCAACTCTAGGTGGAAGAGGTGTGTCAGTGTCCAATGTAAACCTGACTATTGTACTCTCTTTACCTTCACACAGCGCAGTGACGCAGCGGGAGAGCTGCTGCCTTACAGCGCATACAACGCCGGTGACCCAGGTTCGTTCCCGGTCATGGGTGCTGTCTGTACGGAGTTTTCTCCTGGATAAAACCCACGCAGGTCACGGGGGAAACGTACGAACTCCGTGGAGACAGCACCCGTAGTCAGGATTGAACCCGGGTCTCTGGCGCTGTGAGGCAGCTACTCTACCGCTGTGCCACTGTTCAGCCCTGGACAGGGAGAATGTATTGGTAATTTGAAGATGTCAGAGATGATTTAATTGATTGATTTGATGGGGTAAAGATGTAGCTGGAAATTAAGTGGTTTTAATACAGGCAAATGTAAGGAATGTAGAACGGCAAGTTAGAGGTGATGTTGGCTCCTCGTCTTCACGATGCTTGGCTGACTTCTGCAGCTCATAAAATGTCCATGAGATTGAAAGGAAAACTGAAACCAAGGTGTTTCTGGCCACTCCCTCCTCCCTCTCTCATCAGCTTTGTTTGCTGCAAGATTCAGACAGTTTCTTCCCAGCTCTTGTCAGGCAACTGAACCATCCTACCACAACCCGAGAGCAGTGCTGAACTACTATCTACCTCATTGGTGACCCTCAGACTATCCTTGATCGGACTTTGCTGGCTTTACCTTGCACTAACTGCTATTCGTTTACCATGCAAATGGCTCGATTGTAATCATGTATTGTCTTTCCGTTGACAATAGACAATAGACAATAGGTGCAGGAGTAGGCCATTCGGCCCTTCGAGCCAGCACCGCCATTCAATGTGATCATGGCTGATCATTCTCAATCAGTACCCCGTTCCTGCTTTCTCCCCATACCCCCTGACTCCGCTATCCTTAAGAGCTCTATCCAGCTCTCTCTTGAATGTATTCAGAGAATTGGCCTCTACTGCCCTCTGAGGCAGAGAATTCCACAGATTCACAACTCTCTGACTAAAAAAGTTTTTCCTCATCTCTGTTCTAAATGGCCTACCCCTTATTCTTAAACTGTGGCCCCTGGTTCTGGACTCCCCCAACATTGGGAACATGTTTCCTGCCCCTAACATGTCCAACCCCTTAATAATCTTATACGTTTCGATAAGATCCCCTCTCATCCTTCTAAATTCCAGTGTATACAAACCTAGTCGCTCCAGTCTTTCAACATATGACATTCCGGGAATTAACCTAGTAAACCTATGCTGCACGCCCTCAATAGCAAGAATATCCTTCCTCAAATTTGAAGACCAAAACTGCACACAGTACTCCAGGTGTGGTCTCACTAGGGCCCTGTACAAATGCAGAAGGACCTCTTTGCTCCTATACTCAACTCCTCTTGTTATGAAGGCCAACATTCAATTGGCTTTCTCAAGATTCAAGATTCAAGATTCAAGATAGCTTTATTTGTCATCCAAATTGGACGAAATTCAGTCACCCACAGTCCAACAATAAAAGCATTAAATAGGCATTAAAATTACACAACCCCAAAAACACACAAAAAAAGAAACATCCATCACAGTGAGTCTCCTCCAGTCCTCTCCTCACTGTGATGGAAGGCCACAATGTCTTTCCCTTCTCCTGCCGTCTTCTCCCGCGGTCAGGCTGTTGTGGTTGCAGGCCGCGCCGGACGGTCCGCAGCGGCCCGAGCCTAAGGCGAGTCGCAGCCGCTCCCGCAGCCTCCGAAGACGGCCGGCTCCGCCGATGATAAGTCCGATCCGGGGCGGGCAAACACGCTGCTGCTGTTGCTGCACGTCGGGGCGGTCGTGGCTCCCGACATTGAAGCCCCCGCCCAGCTGAGAAAAATCCCGCGGCATATTTTAGGCCGCGCCGGACGGTGAAATGTCCGCGACCCAAGCCCCGCGAACCGGGGCGGGCGAACACGCTGCCGGAGCTCCCGATGTCGGCATCCACGCGGCCCGAGCCTAAGGCGAGTCGCAGCCGCTCCCGCAGCCTCCGAGGATGGCCGGCTCCGCTGATGGTTAGTCCGGTCTGCGGACTCTGCGAACCGGAGCCCTGGAGGCCGCCAGCTCCAGGAGTGGGCCGATGGTAGGCCGCAGCAGGAACGGAGACCCGACCCAGAAAACAAAGGTCGGGTCTCCGTTCGGAAGGGACACCTATTTACAATTTTACAGTTCCCCCCCTCCCCCCCACATACACACATAGTACACAAACACAAAAACACCACATCACAACTACAATTAAGACAAAAAAACAACAAAAACACAAAGACAAATGGACCGCAGGTAAGCCGCAGCTGCTAGGGCAGCGCCGCCATTTTGGGCTTCACTGCCTGCTGTACCTGCATGCTTCCTTTCAGTGACTGATGCACTAAGACACCCAGATCACGTTTCCTAACTTGACACCATTCAAATAATAATCTGCCTTCCTATTCTTATCACCAAAGTGGATAACCTCACACTTATCCACATTAAACTGCATCTGCCATGCATCCGCCCACTCACACAACTGGTTGACTGGTTAGCAAGCAGTAAACCTTATCACTGTACCTCAGTACACGTGACGATAAACTAAACTGTAAACAGTGATTTTCAAACATATCTATCCGTTGCCCATAGGTGCCAGGAAATTGCAGTCTAGGGATGTTGATGGGAATGTGGAGGGATAAACATAGAAATGCAGAGCATAGGGAGAGGCCCTTCAGCCCAGAATACCCCTGCTGTAAATGATGCCGTTATAGTAATACAGTCATAGTCATACAGCACGGATAGAGGCCTTTTGGCCCAACCCATCCATGCTGACCAATACACCCCATCTACCCCAGCCCCATTGGACTGCATTTGGCCCTTATGTCCACAGTCTACAGACACAGGATAAAGGGAATATTGTTTAGTGCAACATAAAGTCCATTAAAGTTCAATTAAAGATAGTGCGAGGTTCTTCAATGAGGTAGATGATAGGTCAGGAGCTCTCTCTTGTTGGTGAAAGGATGCTTCAGTTGCCTGATAAGGATGGAGAAACAAAATAATCTAATCTTTCCCCATCTATTCAATATTACCGCCTATTCCATCGATAGGGAAATGGGTCAAACGCAGGCAAATGCTTCGTTCTCACCTTCCCCCAGCTAACAACGATCTATTCTACATTTTGCTTGACCTTCATCCCTTTAAATTTCATGTTTTCACACCTTGCTGAGGCTCTATAAGATGCTGGTCAGGATGCATTTGGAATAGTGTTTGTGTGTGTAGGTGTGTGTGTGTGTGTGCGTGTGCGTGTGTGTGCGTGTGCATGCGTGAGTGTGTGTGTGTGTGTCTGCGTGTGTGTATGTGTGTGTGTGTGTGTGTGTGTGTGTGTGTGTGAATGTGTGCATGTGTGTATGTGTGTGTGTGTGAGTGTGTGCGTGTGTGTGTGTGTGTATGTGTGTGTGTGTGTGTGTGTGAGTGTGTGTGTGAATGTGTGCATGTGTGTATGTGTGTGTGTGTGTGTGTATGTGTGTGTGTGTGAGTGTGAGTGTGTGTGTGTATGTGTGTGAGTGTGTGCGTGTGTGTATGTGTGTGTGTTTGTGTGAGTGTGTGTGTGTAGAAACTAAAGTATAGGATTAAATTTCATGTTTTCACACCTTGATGAGGTTCTATAAGATGCTGGTCAGGATGCATTTGGAATAGTGTTTGTGCGTGTATGTGTGTGTGTGTGTGTGTGTGTGTGTATGTGTGTTTGTGTGTGCGTGTGTGTGTAGAAACTAAAGTATAGGATATTAAAATATATATATATGTATATATGCACATACTCACACATGTACTCGTTCTCATACACGTACATCTATTATAAACCCACTGACTCCCATTGTTATTTAGACTACGCTTCTTCCCACCCTGCTTCCTGTAAAGAGCCTACCACCTACCCCCAATTCCTCCGTCTATGCCGTATCTGGGCCCGGGATGAGGTTTTCCATACTAAATCATCGGAGGTGTCCTCATTCTTTCGGAAACGGGGGTTCCACTCTTCCATTATAGATGAGTCTCCTCGATATCCCGCAGCTCCACTCTTGCTCCCCCTCCCCCCATTCGTATCAGGGATCTTCACCTTCCACCCCACCAGCCGTCGCTTACAGCACATAATCCTCCGACATTTTCGCCACCTCCAACGGGATCCCACTACTGGCCTCATCTTCGCATCTCCACCCCTTTCCGCTTTCCGCAGAGACCGTTCCCTCCGTAACTCCCTGATCAACTCGTCCCACCTAAACCACCCCCTCCCCAGGTACTTTCCCCAGCAACCGCAGGAGTTGCAACACCTGTCCCTATACCTCCCCCCTCGGCTCCGTCCAAGGACCCCAACAGGTGAGGCAGAGGTTCACTTGCACCTCCTCCAACCTCATCTACTGTATCCGCTGTTCCAGGTGTGGACTCCTGTCCTGCGAGACCAAGCGCAGGCTCGGTGATCATTTCACTGAACACCTCCGCTCAATTCGCCTAAATCTACCTGATCTCCCAGTTGCTCAGCACATTAACTTCCCCTCCCATTCCCACACTGACCTTTCTGTCCTGGGCCTCCTCCGTTGACAGAGTGAGGCCCAGCACAAATTGGAGGAACAGCACCTCATATTTCACTTGGGTAGCTTACACCCCAGCAGTATAAATATTGGCTTCTCTAACTTCAAGTAACCCTTGCTTTCACTTTCTCTCCATCCCTCCCCTTCCCGGTTATCCCTCCATCCCTCCCCTTCCCGGTTATCCCACCAGTCTTACTGTCTCCGTCTACATTTTATCTCTGTTTATTTTGTTGTTACTTCTCCCAACTAACAACGATCTATTCTACAATCTCATTGATCTCCATTCCCTTTATCCTGTTTTCACACATTACACTACCTTATCTATAAACTTCCTTATCTATAAACATCCTTATCTATAAACGTCCTTATCTATAAACGTCCTTATCTATGCAAGGCCCACTCCCCAGACATCAGTCTAAAGAAGGGTCTCGACCCGAAACGTCACCATTCCTTCTCCCCAGAGATGCTGCCTGTCCCGCTGAGTTTCTCCAGCATTTTGTGCCTATCTTCGATTTAAACCAGCATCTGCAGTTACTTCCTACGCATGGTCACACATGCATGTACACACACACACGCACATATATGTATACATAAATGTATGTGTATGTATGTGTGTATATGTAAGTGTGGTATGTGTATATATACCAACAATGAACTTCTTGTTTATTATATTGTTTACAGTGTTTCTAGGGTTACCTGTACATATTCTGTTGTGCTGTTACAAGTAAGAATTTCATTGTTCTATGTGGGACATATGACAAGGAAACACTCTTGACTCTTGACTCAATGACATAAACAAAACTTACATACACAAGATACATTGCTTTCACCTCACCAAACGTCACAGTTTCACCTGTATGCTTGGAAACCCCGAGCAGGTCATTATCAGTTTTGTCCAAACCTAATGCCCTGCAAATCCCACTCTAGCTGTAAGAGGTGTGTCAGTGTCCAATTTAAACCTGACTATCGTAATCTCTTTACCTTCACACGGAGCGGTGGCGCAGTGGTAGAGTTGCTGCCTCACAGCACACACAGTGCCAGAGACTCGGGTTTGATCTCGACCAGGGATGCTGTCTGTATGCTCTTCTCTCCCGGAGAGAACCCACGCAGGTCACGGGGAGAATCTACAAACACTGTACAAGACAGCACCCGTAGTCAGGATCAAACCCGGGTCTCTGGCACTGTGAGGCAGCCATTCTATCACTGTGCCACTGTTGAATGTATTGGCAATTTGAAGATGTTAAGGATGATTTAATTGATTGATTTGCTGGGGTAAAGGTGTCGCTGGAAATTAAGTGGGTTTAATGCAGGCAAATGCAAGGAATGTAGAACGGCAAGTTAGAGGTGATGTTGGCTCCTCCTCTTCACGACGCTTGGCCGAATTCTGCACCTCATCAAATGTCCATGAGATTAAAAGGAAAACTGAAACCAAGGTGTTTCTGGCCACTTCCTCCTCTCTCCCATCAGGCAAAAGGTATGGAAGTGTGAAAATGCACTCCTGCAGATTCAGGGACAATTTCTTCCCAGCTGTTATCAGGTAACTGAACCATCCTACCACAACCAGAGAGCAGTGCTGAACTACTATCTACCTCAGTGACCCTCAGAACTTGATCGGACTTTGTTGGCTTTACCTTGTACTAAACATCATTCGATTTGAGTACAGGAGCAGGGAGGTCCTTGTGCAGTTGTATAGGGCCCAGCTGAGACCACATCTGGAGTATTGTGTGCAGTTTTGGTCTCCTAATTTGAGGAAGGATGTTCTTGCTATTGAGGCAGTAGGTTCACGAGGTTAATCCCTGGGATGGAGGGACTCTCATATGAAGAACGATTGGAACGACTGGGCTTGTATTCACTGGAATTTAGGATGAGAGGGGATCTTATAGAGATGTGTAAAATTATAAAAGGACTGGAAATGCTAGATGCAGGAAAAATGTTCCCAATGTTGGGTGAGTCCAGAACCAGAGGCCACAGTCTAAGAATAAAGGGGAGGCCATTTAAAACTGAGGTGGCCTCCTCCTGCACCTATTTTTTATGTTTCTATGTTTCCCTTACCATGTATACACTGTGAATAGCTCAATTGTAATCATATATTTGTTTCCGCTGACTGGTTAGCACGTAACAAAAGCTTTTCACTGCACCTCGCTACACGTGACAATTAACTGAACAGTAAACATATCTATCGGTTGCCCTTGGGTGCCGGGAAGTTGCAGTCTAGGGATGTTGATGGGAATGTGGAAAGGGTATACATAGAAATGCACACCATAGGGAGAGGCCCTTCAGCCCAGAATACCCGTGCTGTAAATGATGCCGTTAAAGTAATACAGTCATAGTCAAACAGCATGGATAGAGGCCTTTTGGCCCAATAGACAATATATCAATAGGTGCAGGAGTAGGCCATTTGGACCTTAGAGCCAGCTGATCATGGCTGATCATTCTCAATCGGTACCTCGTTCCTGGCTTCTCCCCATACGCCCTGACTCCGCTATCCTTAAGAGCTCTATCTAACTCTCTCTTGAATGCATTCAGAGAATTGGCCTCCACTGCCTTCTGAGGCAGAGAATTCCACAGATTCACAACTCTCTGACTGAAAAAGTTTTTCCTCATCTCCGTTCTAATGGCCTACCTCTTATTCTTAAACTGTGGCCCCTTGTTCTGGACTCCCCCAACATGTTTCCTGCCTCTAACGTGTCCATCCCCTTAATAATCTTATACGTTTCGATAAGATCCCCTCTCATCCTTCTAAATTCCAGTGTATACAAGCCTAGTCGCTCCAGTCTTTCAACATATGACAGTCCCGCCATTCCGGGAATTAACCTAGTAAACCTACACTGCACGTCCTCAATAGCAAGAATATCCTTCCTCAAATTTGGAGACCAAAACTGCACACAGTACTCCAGGTGCGGTGTCACTAGGGCCCTGTACAACTGCAGAAGGACCTCTTTGCTCCTATACTCAACTCCTCTTGTTATGAAGGCCAACATTCCATTGGCTTTCTTCACTGCCTGCTGTACCTGCATGCTTCCTTTCAGTGACTGATGCACTAGGACACCCAGATCTCATTGTACACCATTCAGATAATAATCTGCCTTCCTATTCTTATCACCAAAGTGGATAACCTCACACTTATCCACATTAAACTGCATCTGCCATGCATCCGCCCACTCACACAATCTGTCCAAGTCACCCTGCAGCCTCATAGCATCTTCCTCACAGTTCACACTACCACCCAGCTTTGTATCATCTGCAAATTTGCTAATGGTACTTTTAATCCCTCATCCAAGTCATTAATGTATATTTTAAATAGCTGCGGTCCCAGCACCGAGCCTTGCGGTACCCCACTAGTTACTGCCTGCCATTCTGAAAGGGACCCATTTATCCCCACTCTTTGCTTTCTGTCTGTCAACCAATTTTCTATCCATGTCAGTACCATACCTCCAATACCATGTGCTCTAATTTTCCCCACTAATCTCCTATGTGGAATCTTGTCAAAGGCTTTCTGAAAGTCTAGGTACACCACATCCACTGGCTCTCCCCTGTCAATTTTCCTAGTTACATCCTCAACGAATTCCAGAAGATTAGTCAAGCATGATTTCCCCTTCGTAAATCCATGCTGACTCGGAACAATCCTGTTACTACTATCCAAATGCTCCGCAATTTCGTCTTTTATAATTGACTCCAGCATCTTCCCCACCACTGATGTCGGACTAACTGGTCTATAATTTCCCGTTTTCTCTCTCCCTCCTTTCTTAAAAAGTGGGACAACATTAGCTACCCTCCAATCCACAGGAACTGATCCTGAATCGATAGAACATTGGAAAATGATCACCAATGTGTCCACAATTTCTAGCGCCATGTCCTTAAGTACTCTGGGATGCAGACCATCAGGCCCTGGGGATTTATCAGCCTTCAGTCCCATCAGTCTACCCAACACCATTTCCTGCCTAATGTGGATTTCCTTCAGTTCCTCCGTCACCCTAGGATCTCTGGAAACTAGAACATCTGGGAGATTGCTTGTATCTTCGTTAGTGAAGACAGATCCAAAGTTACGGTTCAACTCGTCTGCCATTTCCTTGTTCCTCATGATAAATTCCCCTACTTCTGTCTTCAAGGGACCCACATTTGCCTTGACTATTTTTTTCCTCTTTACATACCTAAAAAAGCTTTTACTATCCTCCTTTATATTATTGGCTAGTTTACCCGCGAACCTCATCTTTTCTCCCCGTATTGCCTTCTTAGTCATCTTCTGTTGCTCTTTAAAAGAGACCCAATCCTCTGGCTTCCCACCCTTCTTTGCTATGATATAGTTCTTCTCTTTTATTTTTATGCTGTCCTTGACTTCCCTTGTCAGCAACGGGTGCCACTTCCTCCCCTTGGAATCTTTCCTCCTCTTTGGGATAAATTGATTCTGCATTATTCCCAGGAATACCTGACATTGCTGTTCCACCGTCTTCCCTGCTAGGGCCTCCTCCTTCCAGTCAATTCTGGCCAGCTCCTGCCTCATGCCTCTGTAATCCCCTTTGCTATACTGTAATACTGACACTTCCGATTTTCCCTTCTCCCTCTCAATTTGTAGAGTAAAACTTATCATATTGTGATCACTGCATCCTAATGGCTCTTTTATCTCGAGTCCCCTTATCAGATCAGGTTCATTACACATCACTAAATCCAGAATTGCCTTCTTCCTAGTAGGTTCCAGTACAAGCTGTTCTAAGAATCCATCTCGGAGACACTCCACAAACTCTCTTTCCTGGGGTCCATTACCAACCTGATTTTCCCAGTCTACCTGCATCGTGAAATCTCCCATAACCACCGTAGCATTACATTTGTGACATGCCAATTTTAGCTCCTGATTCAACTTGCACCCTATGTCGAGGCTACTGTTTGGGGGCCTGTAGATGACTCCCATTAGGGTCTTTTTACCCTTACAATTCCTCATCTCTATCCATACTGATTCTACATCTCCTGATTCTATGTCACCCCTTGCAAGGGAGTGAATACCATTCCATTGGCTTTCTTCACTGCCTGCTGTACCTGCATGCTTCCTTTCAGTGACTGATGCACTAGGACACCCAGATCTTGTTGTACGTCCCCTTTAACCAACATGACACCATACAGAAAATAATCTGCCTTCCTATTCTTACCATCAAAGTGGATAACCTCACACTTATCCACATTAAAATGCATCTGCCATGCATCCGCCCACTCACACAACCTGTCCAAGTCACCCTGCAATCTCATAGCATCTTCCTCACAGTCCACACTGCCACCCAGCTTTGTATCATCTGCAAATTTGTTAATGGTACTTTTAATCCCTTCATCCAAGTCATTGATGTATATTATAAATAGCTGCATTCCCAGCATCGAGCCTTGCGGTACCCCACTAGTCACTGCCTGCCATTCTGAAAGGACCCATTTATCCCCACTCTTTGCTTTCTGTCTGTCAACCAATTTTCTATCCATGTCAGGATCCTACCTCCAATACCATGTGCTCTAATTTTGCCCACCAATCTCCAATGTGGAACCTTGTCAAGGTAAGTCAAGGTACACCACATCCACTGACTCTCCCCTGTCAATTTTCCTAGTTACATCCTCATATAATTCCAGTAGATTAGTCAAGCATGATTTCCCCTTCGTAAATCCATGCTGACTCGGAACGATCCTGTTACTACTATCCAAATGCTCCGCAATTTCATCCTTTATAATTGACTCCAGCATCTTCCCCACCACTGATGTCAGACTGACTGGTCTATAATTTCCCGTTTTCTCTCTTCCTCCTTTCTTAAAAACTGGGATAACATTAGCTACCCTCCAATCCACAGGAACTGACCCTGAATCTATAGAACATTGGAAAATGATCACCAATGCTTCCACAATTTCTCGAGCCACCTCCTGAAGTACCCGAGGATGCAGACCATCAGGCCCTGGGGATCAAGTCAAGTCAAATTTATTTGTCACATACACATACACGATGTGCAGTGAAATGAAAGTGGCAATCCCTGCGGATTGTGCACAAAAAAGAATTACAGTTACAGCATATAAATAAAGTTAATAAGTTACTACAGTGTAGACAAAAATTTAGTCTCTGGGGTTATAAAAATTGACAGTCCTGATGGCCTGTGGGAAGAAACTCCGTCTCATCCTCTCCGTTTTCACAGCGTGACAGCGGAGGCATTTGCCTGATCATAGCATCTGGAACAGTCCGTTACTGGGGTGGCTGGGGTCCCTCATGATCTTGCTTGCTCTGGATCTGCACCTCCTGATGTATAGGACCTGCAGGGGGACGAGTGTAGTTCCCATGGTGCGTTCTGCCGAACGCACTACTCTGCAGGGCCATCCTGTCCTGGGCAGAGCTGTTCCCAAACCAGACTGTAATGTTGCCGGACAGGATGCTCTCTACAGCCCCAGAGTAGAAGCAATGAAGGATCCTCAGAGACACTCTGAATTTCCTCAGTTGTCTAAGGTGGTAAAGGCGCTGCTTTGCCTTACCCACCAGTGCGGCAATGTGCGTTGCCCATGTCAGATCCTCTGCGATGTGGACTCCCAAGTATTTAAAACTGCTCACCCTATCCACAATAGACCCATTTATCTCCAGTGGCGTGTACGTCCTTGGATGTTTAGCCCTTCTGAAGTCCACAATCAGCTCCTTCGTTTTAGTGACATTCAAGAGGAGGCTATTGTCCTGACACCAGAGTGCCAGATCAGCCACCTCCTCCCGGTAGGCCTTCTCATCGTTGTTGGAGATCCGGCCCACCACCACAGTGTCATCAGCAAACTTGATGATGGAGTTTGAGCTGAACCTGGCCCCACAGTCATGTGTGTACAGGGAGTACAGTAGGGGGCTAAGGACGCAGCCCTGGGACGATCCTATGTTCAGGGTGAGGGAGCTAGATGTGTGTTCCCCCATCCTGACCACTTGGGGCCTGGCGGTGAGAAAGTCCAGGACCCAGGCACACAGAGGGGTGCTAAGCCCCAGTTCCAGCAGCTTCTCAACCAGTCTGCTGGGGATTATTGTGTTGAATGCTGAACTAAAGTCAATGAACAGTATCCTCACATAGCCTCCCTGGCTGTCCAGATGAGAGAGAGCGGTGTGTAGAACCTGGGAGACGGCATCATCCGTGGACCTGTTCGGACGGTATGTGAACTGTAGTGGGTCCATGTTGCGAGGAAGGAGGGCACAGATATGCTTCTTGACTAGCCTCTCAAAGCATTTCATGACAACCGAGGTGAGGGCCACCGGTCGGTAGTCATTTAAACACGCTGGAGAGGCATTCTTTGGCACCGGTACAATGATGAATCTTTTGAAGCATGCAGGGACCACGGACTTGGCCAAGGAGAGGTTGAATATTGTGGTGAGCACTGGAGCAAGCTGAGTAGCACAAGACTTTAGTACCCGCCCAAATATACCATCTGGACCTCCGGCTTTCCTCGTGTTCACACGCGTCAGAGCCCACCTCACCTCATGCTCGGACACCGAGAATGTGTGCACATCCCCGGCGGTGGATCCCCCTCCAGCCTCGCTAGCCAGCGCCCCCTCGGTGCTGTTTTTAGACGGCGAGCTGGTGGTGTTACCCGTCTCAAACCGTGCATAAAAAGAGTTCAGGTCATCAGCTAAGGAGGAGCCGGCACTTCCGGTTGAGGGGGTGCTGGACCTGTAGCTAGTTATTATCCGTAGCCCCTGCCAAAGGCGCCTGGTGTCCTGCTGCTCCATCTGTGACTCCATCCTGTCCCGGTACCTCCTTTTTGCATCCTTCACTGCCCTTCGCAGTCGGTAGGACTCTCCCTTGTAGTCGTCCATGTTGCCGGATGCCAGGCCGGAGTTGTAAGCATCGGTGCGAGCATTCAAGGCCACGCGAATAGACCTGTCCACCCAGGGTTTTTGGTTAAGGAAGATACTGACCCTTACCGTGGGGATGATGGTATCGGCTATTATGGCAATGAAGTCCGTAACCGCTTCCGCAAACTCACTGACGTCTCTGGAACTTGCTTGGAACATATTCCAGTCGATATCGCTCAGTGCATCTTGCAGCATGGCCTCTGAATGGTCAGCCCACCACTTTACGTCCCTCGTCACTGTCTCTTCCCGTACTATCCATTGTTTATACTCCGGCAGCAGGAAAATGGCAGCATGGTCAGATTTTCCAAAAGGAGGGAGAGAAACGGCCTTGTAGCCTTTCCTGAACGGCGTGTAGCAATGGTCCAAAGTTATTTCCCCTCTGGTGACACACGTGATGTGTTGGTAGAAGTTGGGCATGACCTTTTTGAGATTTCCCCTATTGAAATCTCCAGCCACCTGCACAGCCGCATCAGGGTTCTTGTTTTGGTGTTGACACAACACATCGTGTAGGGCCGACAGTGCCACGTCGGTGTCCGCGTGCGGTGGGATATAGACGGCTGTGATGATCACCGAGCTGAACTCCCGGGGTAGGTAGAATGGTCGGCATGAGATAGTTAGATGTTCCAGGTCCAGCGAGCAGGAACGAGAAAGCGTCTTAATATTCCCAGGATTACACCAGTTATTATTGGTCAGGAAGCAGACTCCTCCGCCCTTGGATTTCCCGGATTCTTCCGTTCTGTCCGCCCGGAAAACAATGAAGGACTCGGATGGGCAAATCACCTGGTCCGGCACCAGTGGGGTCAGCCATGTCATTTAACCCTGCACATACCTAATTTCATTGAAGACATACTTGCTCCAGTGGTCTTCACCAGCAAATCACAACAGCCCGGCGGGCGGCGAGGGGAGGACCGGCGGGTGGTGAGGCGAGGCAAGGCCCGGGGAGCAGCGAGGCGAGTCACAGGGGGTGGCGATGTGAGGCCCGGCGAGGCAAGGCCCGGTGAGCGGAGAGGCGCGGGCGGCGAGGCGAGGCCCGGACGGGCGGCGAGGCGAGGCCTGGGCGAGCAGCGAGGAGAGGCCTGGGCGGGCGGCGAGGCGAGGCCCGGATGGGCGGCGAGGCGAGGCCTGGGCGAGCGGCGAGGAGAGGCCTGGGCGGGCGGCGAGGCGAGGCCTGGGCGGGCAGCGAGGCGAGGCCTGGGCGGGCAGCGAGGCGAGGCCTGGATGGGCGGTGAGGCGAGGCCCGGGCGGGCGGCGAGGCGAGGCCCGGCGAGCAGCGAGGCGAGGCCCGGGCGGGGCGGCGAGGCGAGGCCCGGGTGGGCGGCGAGTCCTGGCGAGGGGCAAGGCGAGGCGAGGCCCGGGCGGGGCGGCGAGGCGAGGCCCGGGTGGGCGGCGAGGCCCGGGCGGGCGGCGAGTCCTGGCGAGGGGCAAGGCGAGGCCTGGCGAGCAGCGAGTGAGGCCCAGACGGGCGACGAGGTGAGGCCCGGACAGGCGGCGAGGCCTGGCGAGTGGCGAGGCTAAGCGAGGTGAGGCAAGGCCAGGGAGCGGCGAGGCGAGGCATGGCAAGTGGCGAGGCACAGTGAGCGGTAGAGTTGCTGCCTTACAGCGAATGCAGCGCCGAAGACCCAGGTTCGATCCTGACTACGGGCGCCGTCTGTACGGAGTTTGTACGTTCTCCCCGTGACCTGCGTGGGTTTTCTCCGAGATCTTCGGTTTCCTCCCACACTCCAAAGACGTACAGGTATGTAGGTTAATTGGCTGGGCAAATGTAAAAATTGTCCCGTGTGTGTAGGATAGTGTTAATGTGCGGGGATCGCTGGGCGGCGCGGACCTGGTGGGCCGAAGGGCCTGTTTCCGAGCTGTATCTCTGAATCTCTGAATCTCTGAATCTCCACACTCCTTCAGCTGTCCTCCTCTGACCAACTTCAAGGTTACTGAGTGGCTTCAGTAAAATTGTAAATTGTCCCCAGTGTGTGTAGGATAGTGTAAGTGAGCGGGGATCGCTGGCCGGTGCGGACTCGGTGGGCCGAAGGGCCTGTTTCCGCGCTGTATCTCTGAAATAATCTAAACAATAATACTTCAGGCTGGACGGCAAATTTAACTGGCAAGAACCAGCCTTGTGACTCTTGAGTTAAATTCCCTTTGGACCAGCACTACAATAACCATCTCGTTTCCCCATCCAGTCTCACTGGAATTTCTATTCAGATTTGTCCTTGAAGAAGACTGAGGCGCATTTGAATTTGCAAGATTTATTATCTGCTCATAAATGCGAAGCACAAAATTCCTATTAGCTTTTTTAATAAGCATTCACTCTGGTATAAAATTTGCATAAAATTGTGAGAGGAATAGATCGGGTAGACGCACAAAGTCTCTTGCCCAGAGTAGGGGAATTGCTTACTCTGGACATAGGTTTCAGGTGAAGGGGAAAAGATTTAATAAGAATCTGAGGGGTAACTTTTTCACAAGCTGCCAGAGGAGGTAGTTGAGGCTGGGACTATCCCAACATTGAAGAAACAGTTAGACAGATACATGGATAGGACAGGTTTGGAGGCATATGGACCAAATGCAGGCAGGTGGCACTAGTGTAGCTGGGAGATGTTGGGCGGTGTGGGCAAGTTGGACTGAAGGGCCTGTTTCCACACTGTATCACTCCATGATGACTCTGGTTGTGGGCTCATGCTTTATTCAGTGTCTTGTTAAACTGTCCCCGTGCATTCGTAATAATCAATCACAATCACAATAATACTTTATTAGCCAAGTATGTTTTGCAGCATACAATAGTCATAACAATAAAAAAGCAACAGGACGCACAAAATACATTTTAACATGAACATCAATCACAGTGACTCCTCCGCATTCCTCTGTGATGGAAGGTGGAAAATAGTTCAATCTCTCCCTTCTTTGTCCACCAGCGGTCGGGGGTCTCGAGCCTTCCGTTGACGGGACGATCATTTAAAACTGAGGTGAGAAGAAACTTTTTCACCCAGAGAGTTGTGAATTTGTGGAATTCTCTGCCACAGAGGGCAGTGGAAGCCAATTTATTGGATGAATTTAAAAGAGACTTAGATGGAGCTCTAGGAACTAGCGGAATCCAGGGAAATGGGGAGAAGGCAGGCACGGGTTACTGATTGTGGATGATCAGCCATGATCACAATGAATGGCAGTGCTGGCTCGAAGGGCCGAATGGCCTCCTCCTGCACCTGTTTCTATGTTTCTATGTCTGCCAACCCGTCGCAGTAATTTAAACCTGTGGAGAGACAAGACTGTCAGACCCTCTCTCTGTCTTCCTCTGCCCCCTCACTCCCCTCTACACCCATCAACCCACCACTCCCTCTCACTCCCCCATCTCTTTCCTCTCTTCCTCCCTCTCTCTCTCTCCCCTCTGACTTTCTCTCTCCCTCCCGCTTTCTTTCTCCCTCCCCTCTTTCTCTCCTCTCCCTCCCTTCGTTTTCCCTCCCTGTCTCTCTTCCTCTCCCTCTCTCTCTCTCTCTCTCCCTCTCCTTCTCTCCCTCCCTCTTTCTCTCAGTACCTTCCCTCTCTCCCTCTACCGCTCTTTGCTCTCCCTCTCTCCCCCTCCCCCTATCTATCCCACTCTCTCTCTGTTTGAGATCCTCTCCCCTCTCCCTTGATGGATTCAGAGAAAGGTACGGGGGAGAGAGATAAGAGAATAATAGAGAGGCCGTGAGAGAGATAGAGCGAGTTGGGAGAGAAAAAGAGGAATAGAGGGGAGAGAGAGAAGGGGAGAGAGACATGTGGGGAGAGTGAAAGGGGTGAATGGGGAGAAAGAGGAATAGAGAGAGAGAGAGAGAAGGGGGGAGAGAGAAAGAAGGACAGTGAGAGGGGGAGAGAAAGAGGGGAATAGAGAGAAAGGGGAAAGAAAGAGGAATAGAGAGAGAAGGGGGAGAGAAAGAGCAGAGAGGGGAGAGCGAGTGGGGAGCGAGAATTACCATTGTCCTGGGTCAGAGCCTGGGTTGGGTCCTGGGTCAGAGCCTGGGTTGGGTCCTGGGTTGAGGCCTGGGTTTGGTGGACCTGCGTGGACAATTCCCTGGGTTAGCAGTGTCGCTCCCATCATCACCAGTAGCAGCGCTCCCCACATCTCGTCCAGGCTCTGCTCAGTTTCTGAATCCTTCCGTCTGTGGCCGCCGGGGTGGGGACAGTTCTGTGTCTGGGGATGGGACGGGAGTCGGTATTTATGTCTGTCCCAGTCCCCACCCCCTCCCTCCCTCTCTCCCTCCCTCTCTCTCCCCTCTCTCTCTCCTGACTTACCTGACTTTGTTTATCACACAGTCCATCACTCCAGGCTTTGGCAGAGATTCAGCGCTGTGCAAATTCCTCTTGAACTTTGAATAATGTTGGGGACAGGGCTGCTGATCAAGTCTCCCTGAGGGGGAGAGGTCACGGGGAGAGTTTGTGAGTAACTGGGCAAGTGTGAGGTGTTGCACTTTGGGAGGTCGAATGTAAGGAGAAAGTCTACAGTGAACGGCAAGACCCTGAACAGCATCGATGGACAGAGGCATCTTGGGGTCCAAGTCCACAGCTCCATGAAAGTAGAGGAGAGGGATTCAGGAGCGCAGGTACACTGCTCCCTGAAAGTGGCGTCACAGGTAGACAGAGAGTGTTGTGGAGCAGAGGGATCTAGGAGCGCAGGTACACACACATGGGATTTAGTTTATTCTAGAGATACAGCGTGGATTCAGGCTCTTCGGTCCAATGAATCCGTGATGACCAGCGATCACCCTGTACACTAACACTATCCTACACACACGTTCAAACTTGTTCTATCCATGTACCCGTCCAACTGTTTCTTAAACTTTGGGATAGTCCCAGCCTCAACTACCTCCTCTGGCAGCTCGTTCCATACACCATACCAAAAAAGCAACAAGGCACACTACTACATAAAGATTTGACTTAAACATCCACCACAGTGACCCATCCACATTCTCCACAGTGATGGAAGACAATAAAGTCTTATCTCCTTCTTTCCTCTTTTGCAAGATAACAAGATAAGGATTTTCTTTCAAATACATTTGTGTTGCTGTGCAAGAGGGAACTGCAGATGCTGGTTTACACCGAAGATAGACACAAAAATGCTGGAGCAACTTAGTGGGACATGCAGCATCTCAGGAGAGAAGGAATGGGGCTTCTGAAGAAGGGTCTCGACCCGAAACCTCACCCATTCCTTCTCTCCAGAGATGCTGCCTGACCCGCTGAGTTACTCCAGCTTTTTGTGTCTAACATTTGAACTACTAGTCTTTCATTGCAAAATGTGTGCATATGAAAGGTCTAATGATGCCATTTCCTCAGGACATGTTGGATCATCCTAATCTGCCCAAGTAATTGTGTTCCACTGCACTTTTCTACATTAATTATAAATGGTTGTTATGCTTTCGGTGATTGAGAATTAAATGATTCATCTATCCTGTAAATTGCTGAAATAAATAAATATTCAACTTGATTGTGCAGAATTGTTTTTTAAGACTTAGGGCTTAGTTCTTGCATAGGGTGATCAGAATTCATAAGGGATAGGAGCAGAATTAGGCCATTCGGGCAAACAAATCTACACGGCCATTCAATCATGGCTGATCAACCTCTCCCTCCTAACCCCATTCTCCTGCCTTAGAGTGATAGAGTGATAGTGTGAAAATAGGCCCTTCGGCCCAACTTGCCCACACCAGCCAACAATGTCCCAGCTACACTAGTCCCACTTGTCTGCGCTTGGTCCATACCCCTCCAAACCTGTCCTATCCGTGTACCTATCTAACTGTTTCTTAAATGATGGGATAGTCCCAGCCTCAACTATCTCTTCTGGCAGCTTGCTCGATACATGCACCACCCTTTGTGTGAAAAATTTACCCCTCTGATTCCTATTAAATCTTTTCCCCTTCACCTTAAACCTATGTCCTCTGGTTCTCGATTCCTCTACTCTGGGCAAGAGACTCTGTGCGTCTACCCAACCTAATCCTCTCGTGATTATATGCAAATTTTATACAAGAGTGAATGCTTATTTAGAAAGCTAATAGGAATACTGTGCTTTGCATTTATTGTAGAAGTAGATAATAAAACTTGCAAATCGCAAGAGGATAAAAATTCAAATGTGGCTCAATCTTCTTCGAGAACAAATCTGAATAGAAATTCCGGTGAGACTGGATGGGGAAATGAGATGGTTATTGTAGTGTTGGTCCAAAGGGAATTTAACTCAGTCACAAGGCTGACACTTGCCAGTTAAATTTCTAGTCCAGCCTGAAGTATTATTGTTTAAATTAGTTCAGAGATACAGCGCAGAAACAGGCCCTTCGGCCCACTGAGTCCGCACCGGCCAGCAATCCCCACTCACTTACACTATCCTACACACACAGGGGACAATTTACAATTTTACTGATGCCAATCAGCCTACGAATCTGTACGTCTTTGGAATGTGGGAGGAAACCAGAGATCCTGGAGAAATCCCACGCAGGTCACGGGGAGAAAGTACATACACTGTACAGACAGTTCCCGTAGTCAGGATCGAACCTGGGTCTCTGGCGCTGCAAGGCAGAAATTCTACCGCTGCGCCACCGTGCTGCATGTGTTTCACTCTGGTAAATTCTACTTACAGTTGCAACTGAACCGTCTTCTCAACAAGGGCAACACAGTGGTACAGTGGTAGAGTTGCTGCCTTACAGCGCCAGAGACCCGGGTTTGATCCTGGTTACTTGATATCTCTGTACGGTTTGTACGTTCTCCCCGTGACCGCGTGGGTTTTCTCAGGGTGCTTCGGTTTCCTCCCACACTCCAAAGACGTACAAGTTTGTCAGTTAAGTCCGATCAAGGATAGTCTGAGGGTCACGAATGAGGTAGATTGTAGTTCAGGACTGCTCTCTGGTTGTGGTAGAATGATTCAGTTGGTTAAGAGGGAAAGATAGATCAGCCATGATTAAATGGCTGAATAGACTTGATGGGCAGAATGGCCTGATTCTACTCCTATCACTCATGAACATATGAATAGTTCAGCTACCAGCTTGGAGATACAGCTCACATTGTCCCACTCAGTAAAGGATAGTAAACAGAATGCATTCAATTTCATTCATTTAAAAGCATGTAATCTCAAAGTGAAAATGGCGGCGCAGTGGCGCAGCGGTAGAGTTACTGCCTTACAGCGCCAGAGAGCCAAGTTCGATCCTGACGACGGGTGCTGTCTGTATGGAGTTTGTCCGTTCTCCCCGTGACCTGCGTGGGTTTCTCCAGGATATCCGGTTTCCTCCAACACTCCAAAGATGTGCAGGTTTGTAGGTGAATTGGCTTGGTATAATTGTAAATTGTCCCTAGTGTGTCTAGGATAGTGTTAGTGTGCGGGGATCGCTGGTCGGTGCTGACTCAGTGGGCCGAAGGGCCTGTTTCCGCGCTGTATCTCTAAACTAAACTAAACTAAAGACAATCTATCAGTGAGAGCTCGCTAAAGCTGGTATTTTACGAACAAGGGAGCAACCTATTAGCTTGGTCCTAAAAATTAATTAATTAAATCCTTTTACCCCAGCAAATCTATAGAGCAGCAACGAAACGCACGCGGCTGGCAGCCTTCTATAAATAGGCTTAATAACGCGTGCATTTAAATTTAGAACACCGGGCGGCGCCACCAGCACTGGCTGCCTCGCCAAGTCTGTCAATGGACAATAGATGCAGGAGTAGGCCATTCGTCCCTTCGAGCCAGCACCACCATTCAATGTGATCATGGCTGATCATTCACAATCAGTACCCCGTTCCTGCCTTCTCCCCATACTCCCTGACTCCGCTATCATTAAGAGCACTATCCAGCTCTCTCTTGAATGCATTCAGAGAATTGGCCTCCACTGCCTTCTGAGGCAGAGAATTCCACAGATTCACAACTCTCTGACTGAAAAAGTTTTTCCTCATCTCCGTTCTAAATGGCCTACCCCTTATTCTTAAACTGTGGCCCCTTGTTCTGGACTCCCCCAACATTGGGAACATGATTCCTGCCTCTAACGTGTCCAACCCCTTAATAACCTGTCTGTCCTTTCTACTGCTTTTTATTATTTTAAGTACGTGTTAAAGTATGTTTTAGCGTTTCTTGGTTTGTTTTATGTGGGGGGTGGGGGGGGGTGGAGTTGGGGAAACCTTTTTTTCAATCTCTTACCTCGACGGAGATGCGATTTTTCTCCGTATCGTATCTCCGTCCCCACTGCGGCCTAACTTCATGGAGTGGTGTGGCCTTTCCTGGAGACCGGCCCGGCGCTTCATGCCGCGGGCACGGCGCGGACTTTAACATCTTGGAGCTTGCGATCCTTTTCCGGGGATCAACTGTGGAGAGCTCCAATTGCGGGGCCTGTGGACTTTCACATCGTGAAGCCTCTGGTAAGAAGAAACCGACTCGGGAGCTCCATGCCGCGGAGAATGTTCCAATCCGTCCCGACGCCGGAGTTTGGATCATCCCGATGCGAGGTTTCAGACAGTCGGCAGCGGCAACTGCGGACGGTTCAACAGCCCCGACCACGGGTGAACAAAGAGGAAATTGTTTGAACTTTATTACCTTCCATCACAGTGAGGAATGTGGAGTCTGCTGTGGTGGATGTTTATGGTAAATTTTATTTTATATGGCTATGTGTCTTGTTGCTTTTCACTTTGTATGGCTGTATGGTAACTCAAATTTCACTGTACATTGATTGGCACTTGTGACAATAAATTGATCTTGAAATCGATTAAATTAACATGTGACGGCCTTATAAATTCCTTAATAATGAGAGTGAGAGTGAGTGACAGCCAATAGACAATAGACAATAGGTGCAGGAGTAGGCCATTCGGCCCTTCGAGCCAGCACCACCATTCAATGTGATCATGGCTGATCATTCTCAATCAGTACCCCGTTCCTGCCTTCTCCCAATACCCCCTGACTCCGCTATCCTTAAGAGCTCTATCTAGCTCTCTCTTGAATGCATTCAGAGAATTGACCTCCACTGTCTTCTGAGGCAGAGAATTCCACAGATTCACAACTCTCTGACTGAAAACGTTTTTCCTCATCTCCGTTCTAAATGGCCTATCCCTTATTCTTAAACTGTGGCCCCTGGTTCTGGAACTGTGGCCCCTGGTTCTGGAATCCCCCAACATTGGGAACATAGAAACATAGAAAATAGGTGCAGGAGTAGGCCATTCGGCCCTTCGAGCCTGCACCGCCATTCATTATGATCATGTTTCCTGCCTCTAACGTGTCCAACCCCTTAATAATCTTATACGTTTCGATAAGGTCCCCTCTCATCCTTCTAAATTCCCCTCTCATTCTCGTAAACTCCAGCGAGTACAGGCCCAGTGCTGACAAACGCTCATCGTAGGTTAGCCCACTCATTCCTGGGATCATTCTTATAAATCTGCTCTGTACCCTCTCCAGAGCCAGCTCATCCTTCCTCAGTGGTCTTGACCTCAGTAACTCAGTAGAGACCCTTGAAATATCTTTAATCAGACTTTACTGGACTTAATCTTTCATTAAACATTATTCCATTTACGATACGATACGATACGATACGATAGAAATGTGTTTATCCCAGGAGGGAAATTTCAAGAGAGTTAGATTTAGCTCTAAGGGAATCAAGGATATGGGGAAAAGCCAGAACAGGGTACTGATTTTGGATGATCACCCATGATCACATTGAATGGCGGTACTGGCTCAAAGGGCCAAATGGCCTCCACCTGCACCTATTGTCTATATTTCTATGATCTGCCAACAGTCATAAAAAACACAGAATACAATAAATTAAAGTGACTTGTGGAAAGGCTTGGGGGATGTGCAAAGATTGAGGTGGGGGGGGGGGTCAGTCTCAATCTCTTTCTGTCCCACGACGGAAGGGGCAGTTGTTCAGTTTGATAGCCACAGGGAAGAAGGATCTCCTGTGGCGTTCTGACCTGCATCTTGGTGGAACCAGTTTATCCTGTATCTGTACAATGTAAATGGCTTGATTTTAATCATGCATAGTCTTTCTGCTGAATGGATATCACTCAAACAAAAGCTTGTCACTGTGCCTCGGTACATGTGACAATAATAAAGTACACCAAACTAAACCAGGTCGCAACCTTTCATTTGCTAAGGATTTATTCCCGAGCTCTAGATTTAACTCATTGTGGCTCTTGCACATTTTTGTCTTAATTTTCTCTGCACTTTCTCTGTAACCCTTTGATTTAGTTTAGCTTTTTAGTTTAGTGTGGAAACAGGCCCTTCGGCCCGTCGAGTCCGCGCCGACCAGCACTACACACACTAGGGACAACTTACAACTTTAACTGTAACATTATATTCAGCAAGATAGACACAAAAACCTGGAGTAACTCAGCGGGACAGGCAGCATCTCTGGACAGAAGGAATGGGTGACATTCCTCAGTCTGAAAAAGGGTTGCGACCCGAAACGTCACCCATTCCTTCTCTCCAGAGATGCTGCCTGTCCCTCTGAGTTACTCCAGCATTTGGTGTCTATCTTCGGTTTAAACCAGCATCTGCAGTTCTTTCCTACAATATTATATTCTACAATCTGCTTTGTTTCTCTTTGTGTGATACGTGTTGTACTCATGTATGTTATGACTCATGGATGAGATGAGCTGCCCAGATAGCACGCTAGAGCAATTTTTTTCACTGTATCTCAGATTACGTGACAATAAACCATTAAACCAAACTTGTCAGCTGGCCCAGTAATTGAGGCACCTCCTACATAAGTTGTGTTCAGGCACAGTATCTCTCAGGATGGTGGGCAGTGCTCAGGAAGTGCGGTGTACATTGGAGTGGGGACTTTGGTGAGTGAGGAAATGATTTAAGTTAGTATATTTGCTTGTTGGATTTAGTTTTACTTTCTCAATCTGTAGATATGCATCGTCTTTGGAAGCAGTTTCTCTTACATTTGAAGACAGAGTGTTGGAGGAACTCTGGTCAGGCAGCATCGCTGGAATACACAGAGAGGTGATTATTTGCCTCGGGACACTCCTAGATGAGTTTAGTTTACTTGGTTTATTGTCACTTGTACCGAGGTAGGGTGAAAAGCATTTTTGTCGGGGCGAAAAGCTAGAGGAGAGATGTAACTGGACAAAGTCTGGCAAGTGATAGTCTGATGAAGGGTCTCGACCCGAAACGTCACCTATACCTTCTGTCCAGAGATGCTGCCTGTCCCGTTGAGTTACTCCAGCATTTTGTGTCCATCTTAAATGATAGGTATAGTTTAGTTGAGTTTAGTTTAGTTTAGTTTAGTTGAGTTTAGTTTAGATTAGTTGAGTTTAGTTTAGTTTAGTTTAGTTTAGTTTAGTTTAATTTAATGAGTGTCCTACACACTGTGGACAATTTACGAAGCCAATTCACCAACAAACCTGCACATCTTTGGAGTGTGGGAGGAAACCGGAGCACCCAGAGAAAACTCATGCAGGTCAGGTGGAGAACGTGCAAACTCCGTGCAGACAGCACCTGTGGTCAGGATTAAACCTGAGTCTCTGATGCTGTAAGGCGGCAACTATACTGCTGCACCACTGTGCTGCCCTCTGGATACAGATGAGGGCGGTTTCTTACATTTCGAACATTTCTAACATAACATGTTGCAGTTGTAAAAGGCGTTGGTGAGGCCGCATTTAGAGTATTGTGTTCAGTTCTGGGCACCATGTTATACGAAAGATATTGTCAAGCTTGAAAGGGTTCAGAGAAGATTTACGAGGATGTTTCCAGGACTAGAGGGTCTGAGCTATAGGGAGAGGTTGAGTAGGCTGGGTCGCAGGAGGATAAGGAGTGATCTTATTGAGGTGTATAAAATCATGAGAGGAACGGACCAGGTAGATACACAGAGTCTCTTGCCCAGAGTGGGGGATTCGAGGACCAGAGGACATAGGTTCAAGGTGAAGGGAAAAAGATTAAATAGGAATCAGAGGGATAATTTTTTCACACAAAGGGTGGCGGGTGTATGGAACAAGCTGCCAGAGGGGGTAGTTGAGGCTCCCAACGTTTAAGAAACAGACAGGTACATGGATAGGACAGGTTTGGAGGGATATGGACCAAACGCAGGCAGGTGGGACTAGTGTAGCTGGGACATAGAAACATAGAAAATAGGTGCAGGAGAAGGCCATTTGGCCCTTTGAGCTAGCACCGCCATTCATTGTGATCATGGCTGATCATCCACAATCTGTAACCTGTGCCTGCCTTCTCCCCATATCCCTTGATTCCACTAGCCCCCAGAGCTCTATCTAACTCTCTCTTAAATCCATCCAGTGATTTGGCTTCCACTGCCCTCTGTGGCAGAGAATTCCACAAATTCACAACTCTCTGGGTGAAAAAGTTCCTTCTCACCTTAGTTTTAAATGGCCTCCCCTTTATTCTAAGACTGTGGCCCCTGGTTCTGGACTCCCCCAACATTGGGAACATTTTTCCTGCATCTAGCTTGTTCAGTCCTTTTATCATTTTATATGTCTCCATAAGATTCCCTCTCATCCTTCTAAACTCTAGTGAATTCAAGCCTAGTCTTTTCAATCTTTCCTCATATGACAGTCCCGCCATCCCAGGGATCAATCTCGTGAACCTACGCTGCACTGCCTCAATTACAAGGATGTCCTTCCTCAAATTAGGAGACCAAAACTGTACACAATACTCCAGATGTGGTCTTACCAGGGCCCTATACAACTGCAGAAGAACCTCTTTACTCCTACACTGAAATCCTCTTGTTATGAAGGTCAACATTTCATTAGATTTCTTCACTGCCTGCTGTACCTGCACGCCAACTTTCAGTGACTGGTGTACAAGGACACCCAGATCTCGTTGCACTTCCCCCTTACCTAACCTGACACCATTGAGATAATAATCTGCCTCCTTGTTTTTGCCGCCAAAGTGGACAACCTCACATTTATCTACATTATACTGCATCTCCCGAGCCTCATCCATTGTTAGAGCGAGGCCACACTCAAAGTAGTGGAACAGCACCTCATATTCCACTTAGGTAGCTCACAACCCATGTTTCAGTAACTAAACCAGAAAAAATAACCCCAGTCCCTCCCCTCAATATCTCCCCCTTACTTCCCTGTTCCTCACCGAGATGCATTTCCATCCTTCCCATCCCCTCATTCCTTTTCTCTGGCTTCACATTTCCACCACACCTGTCCTTTTATCTCTTTACCTCACATTGTTTTGTCTTTTCTTCTCAGGCCTTTTCCCAACCACCTGCCAGTCAAGGCCCCCCTCCTCACCTGTATCCACCTATCACTCACCATAGTTTGTCCCACCCCTACCTCTCTCCCTCCTCTCTTCCCCCATGCCCGCTACAATCAGTCTGATCCTGACCTAAAAGAAGAATTAGAGAGGACCTCATGGAAACTTACAGAATAGTGAAAAGCCTGGATAGAGTGGATGTGGAGAGGATGTTTCCACTAGTGTGAGAGTCTAGGACTAGAGGTCATAGTCTCAGAATTAAAGGACGTTCGTTTAGGAAGGAGATGAGGAGGAATTTCTTTAGTCAGAGGGTGGTGAATCTGTGGAATTCTTTGGCTGTGGAGGCCAAGTCAATAGATATTTTTAAGGCCGAGATAGATAGATTCTTGATTAGTAAATAAATTAATAAATTAATTAGTAAACAACTGTCAGAAATGTTGCCTGACCTGCTGAGTTACTCCAGCACTTTGTGGCTTTGTTTGGGTGGGGTAAGACTTGGTTCCTGGTGTGGCACTCCCCAGAATCCTTTAAAGGTCACGAGTCAATTGTCATAGGTACCGTCAACGGAACAATGAAAATGGTACCTGCAGCAGCTTTACGGGCCTGTAAACGCAATACGCATTGATAATATGTAATAAACAAAAATGAATTCCATTAATAACCGCAATACTAGTGCAAAACAAGTCCAAACTCCAAATACAGTCCATAGTTCAAAGGGTTTCGAGTTTAGGATTTAGAGATAGCAACAGGGCCATCGGTCCACCGAGTCCATGCTGATCATCAATCACCCATACTAGATCTATGCTATCCTTCACACTAAGGACAGTTTACAGAAGCCAATTAACCTACAAACCCACACGTCCTTGTTTTGAGACATAACATGGAAACAGACCTTTGACCCATCGAGACCACACCGACCAACAATCACCCATACACTGGTTCTATGTTATTCCAGCTTTGCACCTTGTACACAAGGGGCAATTTTACACAAGACAATTAACCTACAAACCTGCACGTCTTCGGAGTGTTTAGCGAAAACCGGAGAACCCAGAGAAAACCCTTGTGGTCTCTTGTAGAACGCACAAACTCCGTACACACAGCACCCATAGTCAGGATCGAACTCTGGTCTCTGGCGCTGTAAGGCAACAAGTCTACCTCTGAGCCACCGTGCCACACACTGCTGAAACAGAAGCTGTTTATAAAAAATATTCCTGCTTAAAGTCTGCACATTCTACATAGATATTGGAAATTAATTTTATTTTTATCTCTACCTCAAAATTGCAAGAATGTTTGAAATCACGTTTGGCCTCCTTGTTCAGTTATTGAATTGGAACTGGACTCTAATGGAGGATCATTAAGAAAGAAGCACAAGAAACTGCAGAGTCAGGACAAAACATAAAGTGCTGGAGTAACTCAATGGGTTAGACAGCATCTGTGGAGAAAATGGACAGGTGACGAAGGGTCCCGACCTGAAACGCCGCCTGTCTTAAAAGACATTTGGACAGGTACTTGGATAGGATAGGTTTAGAAAGATATGGGCCAAACGCTGGCAGGTGTGGCTGGTGTAGATGGGGCATGTTGGTCAGCGTGGGCATGATGGGACGAAGGGCCTGTTTCCACGCGGTATAACGCTATAAATCTCTCCATTTCTTCCAGAGAGCTGCCTGACCAGCTGAGTTACTCCAGTCCTTTCCTGTGTTGAATGCCATTAAGGATTTACGATCCCAACTTTAAGTATCCTGTCCTTCCAAATTCCGCCCCAACATCTCATTGACTCATAGAGTGATACAGCATGGAAACAGGCCCTTCGGCCCAACTTGCCCACACCGGCCAATATGTCTCATCGACACCAGTGCCACCTGCCTGCATTTGGCCCTTATCCCTCCAAACCTGTCCTTTCCATTTACCTGTCTGTTTCTTAAACGTTGGGATATTCCCAGCCTCAACTACCTCCTCTGTCAGCTCGTTCCATGCACCCACCAACCTTTGTGTGAACATGTTACACCTCGGATTCCTATTAAAATCTTTTCCCCTTCACCTTGAACCTATGTCCTCTAGTCCTCGATTCCCCTACTCTGGGCAAGAGATTCTGTGCATCTACCTAATCTATTCCTCTCATGATTCTATACACCTCTATAAGATCGCCCCTCATCCTCCTGCGCTCGAAGGAATTCCCTGAAGGTGGAATCTCATGTGGATAGGGTGGTGAAGAAGGCGTTTGGTATGCTTGCCTTTATAAATCAGAGCATCGAATATAGAAGTTGGGATGTAATGTTAAAATTGTACAAGGCATTGGTGAGGCCGAATCTGGAGTATGGTGTGCAGTTCTGGTCGCCAAATTATAGGAAGGATGTCGACAAAATGGAGAGGGTACAGAGGAGATTTACTAGAATGTTGCCTGGGTTTCAGCACTTAAGCTACAGAGAGAGGTTGAACACGTTGGGTCTTTATTCTTTGGAGCGTAGAAGGTTGAGGGGGGACTTGATAGAGGTTTTTAAAATTTTAAGAGGGACGGACAGAGTTGACGTGGGTAGGCTTTTCCCTTTGAGAGTGGGGAAGATTCCAACAAGGGGACATAGCTTTAGAATTGAGGGACAAAAGTTTAGGGGTAACATGAGGGGTAACTTCTTTACTCAGAGGGTGGTGGCTGTATGGAATGGGCTTCCGGTGGAAGTGGTGGAGGCAGGCTCTATTTTATTATTTAAGAGTAAATTGGATAGGTATATGGATAAGAGGGGATTGGAGGGTTATGGTCTGAGAGCAGGTAGATGAGACTAGGTCAGAGAGAGTGGTCGGCATGGACTGGTAGGGCCGAACGGGCCTGTTTCCGTGCTGTAGTTGTTATATGGTTATATGGTTATATGGAATAGACTCCCAGCCTACTCAACCTTTCCCTACAGCTCAGACCCTCGAGTCCTGGCAACAGCCTCGTAAACATTCACTGTACCCTTTCCAGCTTGACAACAACTTTCCTATAACACAGTGCCCATCACTGAACACAATACTCTAAATATAGTCTCTTGCCCAGAGTAGGGGAATCGAGGACCAGAGGGCAGAGGTTCAAGGTGAAGGGGACAAGATGGAATCCAAGAGGTAACTTTTTCATACAAAGGGTAGTGGGTGTAAGGGACAAGCTGCCAGAGGAGGAAGTTGAGGCTGGGACTATCCCATCATTTAAGAAACATGGATAGGACAGGTTTGGAGGGTTATGGACCAAGCGCAGGCAAGTGGGACTAGTGTAGCTGGGACATTGTTGGCCGGTGTGGGCAAGTTGGGCCGAAGGGCCTGTTTCCACACTGTTTCACTCTAAGACTCTATAACATTGTGCGGTCTCACCAACAACTTTTACAACTGCAACATGACCCAACTTCAATACCCTGGCGGATGAAGGCTTATGTTCCAAAATCACTTTTGACCACCTCTTCTACCTGCGACTCCACCTTCAGGGAACCATGCACCTGCAATCCCAGATCCCTCTGCTCTACACCACTCCCCAGAGCCTGACCACTCACGGTGTAGGTCCTGCCCATGTGAGATTTTCCACGAAGCAACTCCTCGCATCTCTCTCCCAGCTTCTTGTCCAATCGGCCTCTTAGCCTTGGCTTATTGTTTGAAGTTACACGCAACACTTAACAATGATAAAGACAGAATATAACAGCACTAAGAACATATTTTAACTGTGATGTTTGGTGTACTGTGTGGGCTGGGAGGGCCCGTTGCTCCTCCCAAACAGCAGGTGGCGCTGCACAGGACCAAGGGAGATGTTTTGTACATAGTTATCTGGGCTGTACACAGTGTGAGTGTGCAGTCAGATTGTGTGGTTGCAGCCATTTTAGTTATCTTGCTGCCGGTCTCGACCGGAAACGTCACCCATTCCTTCTCTCCTGAGATGCTGCCTGACCTGCTGAGTTACTCCAACATTTTGTGAATAAATACTGTAATAAAGACTTCTGTTGTACTTTGAAGACTCGTAAAGTTTCATACAGACATAGAACAAGAACACGAAAGTGGTGTCAGGAACAGGAGACTTTGGATTGTGTCCAAAGACCCAGATAAGAGCCTATTTTTCGATTAAAAAAAAAACCATGTCTCTGCAATTTGATCGTTTTCGATCCCGAGCGAGAAAGGTGGTCATCGTATTTAATGCGCGCTGAGTTTTATTTTGAAAGTATGGGAATTTACGACTGACCTGAGGAAGAAGGCTCTCTTGTGTTCATCAATGTCTCCAGAAACATTTGCACTATTTCAAAATTTACTTACAGAAGAAGTAACTGAAGTTTCATATGCTGAAACCACAACGGTTTTGCAGCTGCATTACGAAGAAATTAGAAATTTCCTCGCAGCTCGCCTTGATTTCTACTGGACAGTGCAACAGGAAGGGCAATCTATCACCGAATTTCGTGCCGAACTTCGCACCAAGGCAAAGGCATGTGATTTTAAAGCTCAATGCTGCGAAAAGTGGCAAGACAATGCGTTGCAGGATAGAGTGGTCATGGGCTGCAGGCACGCATTCATCCCGCAGGCGATTCTCAAGGAATCGGACGCCTCATTGAAGAATGTGCTGCAATGTGCTAAGATGGCCGAGCTGCTAAGTAAAGAACTGCACAAAATGGCCGGCGATACAGCGTCGAAGCTCCGGAAGCAAATCCGGAGAAGAAGGGGCAGTTTCAGAAGAGCCGTTCCCCTGTGGAGGAAGGATCGAAACCCTGCTACCGGTGCGGCTCAACTGCTCATCACCGTGAGTGCCCGTATATCGAGTCCGTTTGTTAAGCCTGGAACCGGAAAGGTCATCTCCAGGCAGTGTGTCGATCCGTAGGAAAGCGGAGAAAGGGCAAGAAAGCGCAAAACACAGTCGACCAAATCGCGGAGACCATTTCTATTGAAGTGCTCGGTGTGTCCACGATCACCGACAAGCCGAGGATTTCGCTGTGGGTCTCGAATGTTGATCTACAGTTCCAGGTCGACACTGGTGCGGCTGTGTTGCTAGTGGGTCAGGACATCTGGGAGAGGATCGGATCGCCGAAACTGAAACCGGCCAACATCTGCCTTTTTGGATAAGGACGACAGGCCATTCCCACGAAAGGCAAATGCACTGCCGCTGTTTCCTGTAATTGTATGACACAGATGTTGCTGCTGATTGTCGTTGGTAAAGAAGATACATCCCTGTGTGCCATCGACTGGATCCGTGCTTTCAAGCTTGACATGAACGCCTTGATCTACGATGGATCAACTATGTCATTGTCATCTACCACGGACTGTAACATGGTCAGCAAGTGCGAGGACAACCTGCAGAAGGTTCATGACCAGTTTCCAGTCATTTTCGCACCTGGACTCGGGCATTTCACAAAGATGAAGGCACGGCTCATACTCGAAGACGATGCCGGCCCTAAGTTCTTCAAACCAAGACCAGTTCCGTTCAGTCGGATGGACGCCGTCGACAAGGAACTCTGCCGTCAGTCTGCAAAGGAGCACTCGGGTAATATGGCCGCCGAAACAACAGCAGTAACACCAGCAAGCAAGCAGCGACTGCCTCTGGAAGCGGATATGGCTTCAGGAGATCTATACGATGTGGAGAAGATTGTCGACAAAAGGCAGCAACTCTACCGCTGCGCCACCGCCGCCATATGATGGAAAGGCTATGGAAGTAATGAAGACACTTGGGAACCAGAGCATCACCTTCTTCACTGTGAAGAATTTATTGATGAGTTCAATGGACTCAATGCTTCCAAAGAAAAGCGAACTAATAATACTCTTCAGAAGCAAAAGCGGGGTTCAATGGCTAGAGATGGAAAAGCATGCTCTGGGGGATAACAAGAAAATCGTAGCTACGAAAACAGTGCATTACAGGACCACTGCAAGCGGAGTACAGATTATGTCTTACAGAAAGACTGATAACTCGTTTCCGAATGGCGATGCTAGACGCAGCAAAAATGCATTACAGTTTGACAATGCCCCAAGGCGACTCATTCAGGAATAGAGATGTTCAAACTGGAAAGGGGGAGTGTGATGTATGGTGTACTGTGTGGGGTGGGAGGACCCGTTGCTCCTCCCGTGCAGCAGGTGGCGCTGCATAGGACAAAGGGAGATATTTTGTACATAGTTATCTTGGCTATACACAGTGTGTGAGTGTGTAATCAGATTGTGGGGTTGCAGCCATTTTAGTTGCCTTGCTGCCAGCATTGAGTTACTGTAATAAAGACCTGTTGTAGCTTGAAGACTCGCAAAGTTTCATACAGGCATAGAACAAGAACACAAAATTAACTTTTATTTTCCCCCTTCAGATTGGAGGAACATATTGAAGACGTTTACCTGAATTAATTTTTCTAGATTGGGGTTGAGTCTTTATTTCCTCGAGATGGAACTGTTTTCAAATACAGGTGATGTAAACATTCTTTTCAATTTCAAAGTTTCATGAAATCAGGTCACGTGTCAAGAGTGTTCAAATGTCACCTTGTACCAACAGCAGGACAATGAAATTCTGACTAGCTGAAGCTTAACGTAAATGTAATGGCACATTCAAAACCGAAAACAACATTTCAATAATCCACTTCAACAGTAGAAGCCAGTATGCTAATTTCCATGACATCAAGGATTATTTAAATCAATTTACACAGCTCTTTAACATAATTGCAATATCAGAAACTTGGATCAACAGTGTAAGGGACATGGATTTTGAACTCGAAGGATATGAACTGATTTGTATGAACAGAAAAAACAAAAATGGTGTTGGTGTAGCTCTTTATGTAAACATGAATTATAATTATAAGGTGGTGGAAGAAATCTCAACTGTGGTGGATAATGTACTTGAATGTGTTACAATAGAAATATGTATGGGAAAAAAAAATGTAATTGTGAGTTGTATATATAGAACATCTGGGTCTAATATAGACACATTTAAAGACTGGATGGAGGAACATTTTACAAAAACAAAACATAAAGTTATGTTTATCTGCGGCGACTTCAATATTGATTTGCTAAATCCAAATAATCATAAAATGACTGAGGAATTTATCAATACATTGTACAGTATCAGCCTTTATCCCAAAATCACCAGACCCAGTCGGATTACTTCCCATTGTGCTACATTAATTGATAATATATTTACTAATGATATAGATAACAATACAGTAGGAGGATTATTAGTAAATGACATCAGTGACCACCTTCCAGTTTTTACAGTTTATAACAGCAACTACGGAAAAAAAAAAGCGGTACAATAAACAAGAATACCGAAGGGTTAGGACAGAAGAGTCCATGGTTGCACTTAAAAATGATTTACTTGCACAAAACTGGGAATTAATATATAAAGAAAATGATATTGATAAAGCTTATGACAAATTTTTAAGAATATTTAAAATACTATATGATAAAAATTGTCCAATTGAAACAATGACTTAGACGAAGGGATTAAAAGTACCATTAGCAAATTTGCAGATGATACTAAGCTGGGGGGTAGTGTGAATTGTGAGGAAGATGCAATAAGGCTGCAGGGTGACTTGGACAGGTTGTGTGAGTGGGCGGATACATGGCAGATGCAGTTTAATGTAGATAAGTGTGAGGTTATTCACTTTGGAAGTAAGAATAGAAAGGCAGATTATTATCTGAATGGTGTCAAGTTAGGAGGAGGGGGAGTTCAACGAGATCTGGGTGTCCTAGTGCATCAGTCAATGAAAGGAAGCATGCAGGTACAGCAGGCAGTGAAGAAAGCCAATGGAATGTTGGCCTTCGTAACAAGAGGAGTTGAGTATAGGAGCAAAGAGGTCCTTCTACAGTTGTACCGGGCCCTGGTGAGACCGCACCTGGAGTACTGTGTGCAGTTTTGGTCTCCAAATTTGAGGAAGGATATTCTTGCTATGGAGGGCGTGCAGCGTAGGTTCACTAGGTTAATTCCCGGAATGTCGGGATTGTCGTATGTTGAAAGGCTGGAGCGATTGGGCTTGTATACACTGGAATTTAGAAGGATGAGGGGGGATCTTATTGAAACATATAAGATAATTAGGGGATTGGACACATTAGAGGCAGATAACATGTTCCCAATGTTGGGGGAGTCCAGAACAAGGGGCCACAGTTTAAGAATAAGGGGTAGGCCATTTAGAACGGAGATGAGGAAGAACTTTTTCAGTCAGAGAGTGGTGAAGGTGTGGAATTCTCTGCCTCAGAAGGCAGTGGAGGCCAGTTCGTTGGATGCTTTCAAGAGAGAGCTGGATAGAGCTCTAAAGGATAGCGGAGTGAGGGGGTATGGGGAGAAGGCAGGAACGGGGTACTGATTGAGAGTGATCAGCCATGATCGCATTGAATGGTGGTGCTGGCTCGAAGGGCTGAATGGCCTACTCCTGCACCTATTGTAAAAAAAAAAAAATTTAAAAAATATTGTAGAGAAATAAAGTATAAAGATAATCATTGGATGTCAAAAGGATTGCTAAATGCCTGCAAAAAGAAAAACACTATACAGAGAATTCATTAAACATAGAATTATAGAAGCAGAAAATAAATATAAGAAATATAAAAACAAGTTAACTAATATCATGAGAAATCGTAAGAAAGAATATTATAATAAACTATTAGAAAACAATAAACACAACATTAAGGGTATATGGAATATATTAAACAGCATAATTAGAAATAACTCTAGACAGATTAATTACCCGCAGTATTTTATAGAAAATGATAAGACTCTAAATAACATGGATGACGTGGTTAATAAATGTAATAATTTTTTTGTAAGTGTTGGACCTAATTTAGCAGAACAAATCCCAGATGCGGTGACATCTAATGATAATCTTATAGAAACAAATCCAAGTACATAATGTTTCTTAAACCGGTAGAAGAAATGGAGATTGTAGATATTGTTAATAAATGCAAAAATAAAACATCCACTGATTATAATGAGACAGATATGAAAATAGTAAAAAAAGGTAATTGATGGGATTTCTAAACCACTAACACACATTTTTAACTTATCATTACAAACCGGTCAATTTCCCAATAATATGAAAATAGCTAAAGTTATTCCGCTGTATAAAACTGGAGATAAACACCACTTCACAAATTACAGACCTGTCTCTCTTCTCCCACAGTTCTCTAAAATTCTGGAAAAACTTTTTGTCAACAGATTAGACAATTTCATAGATAAGCACAATTTACTCTCTAATAGTCAATATGGATTCAGAAGTAACCGGTCAACATCACTAGCTTTAACAGAACTCATTGAACAAATCACAAATTCTATAGATAAAAATAAATATGCTGTTGGGGTATTCATTGATCTAAAAAAAGCATTTGATACAATAAATCATGAAATATTAATCAATAAATTGGAACTGTATGGGATTAGGGGGTTGGCTTTAGAGTGGGTCAGAAGTTATTTAAAGAACAGGAAACAATTTGTGAAGATGGGAGAATATCAGTCTGGATGTTTGGACATTGTGTGTGGAGTCCCCCAGGGGTCATTGTTGGGTCCTAAACTCTTCATCATCTACATCAATGATATATGTAAATTATCAAAAATATTGAAATTCATCCTATTTGCTGATGACACTAACATTCTTGGTTCTGGTGAAAATTTACAGCAACTTTTGGACAGTATCACTTCAGAATTTTGCAAAATTAAAAAATGGTTTGACATTAACAAATTATCACTAAACTTGAGCAAAACAAAAATTATGATATTTGGGAACAGTAAAATAAACAATCAAGCACAGGTACAGATAGAGGGTGTTAACATAGAAAGAGTAAATTAAACTAAATTCCTTGGGGTGATAATAGACGAAAAAATTTGCTGGAAATCTCACATTAAACATATCCACAGTAAACTATCTAGAAGCATTTCAGTTCTGGCCAAAGCAAAACATTTCCTAGATAACAAATCACTTTGCATTCTGTTCTGTTCACTAGTTTCACCTTATTTAAGTTACTGTATAGAGGTGTGCGGAAGTACATATATAAGTTCACTACAACCACTATTCATACTGCAAAAAAGAGCCATTAGAATAATTCATAATGTCGGTTTTTGTGAACACACCAACTCATTATTTATAAAGTCTAAAATAATCAAATTTTATGACATTGTGGAATATCAAACAGCTCAATTCATGTACAAAGTGAGAAACAATTTGCTACCAAGTAACTTACAGGAAATGTTTTATGAAAGAGAGGGGGGGTATAATTTAAGGGGAACATTAAATTTCAAGATTCGCAATACTCGAACAACAATGAAAAGATTTTCTATATCAATCAGTGGAGTAAAGCTATGGAACAGAATGAATGCGGAATTAAAACAATGTTCAAACATCATCCAGTTTAAAAACAAATATAAACACATGATTTTGTCTAGGTACAGTGAGGAGGGGGATTAACAGTCACCAGGGGTCGACATATAATAACACATCATTATTTAAATAGGTATATCTATATGAACATATAAGGGTGTATGAGTATTTTTGTATTAATATTTGACTTATTATACGGGTGGGTGACTATATTTATATTTATATTTTGTATGTAAATGGTCGGGTATATGTATATATATGATTGGCCTAATGTATGTATATATATCAGATGTAGTTAATATAGACATTATTGTGTAAATAGGTATATTCATATGATTGTAGGGGTGAGTGAGTATATATGTAGTTATATATGTATTTTAGGTATTAGTTATTATAGATAATACTTGATAAATATTGATTAGGGAATGGGGGTAGGATTAAATAAGTTCACACTTCTTCCTACTCCTTTTCGCACATGTAAAGACGTTAAGTAATGGATGAAATTCTTTATATTTCTTCTGTTTTTTTTGTTTATTTTGTTTTTTAATTGATGTCTTTTAACATGTACGAAATAAAATGATAGAATGAAAAGAATGAATGAGATTACATTGATAATATATGATAAACAAGAGTAAGACGAAGTAGTGTTAGTGTTCGTCTGAAGAAGGGTCTCGACCCGAAACGTCACCCATTCCTTCTCTCCAGAGATGCTGCCTGCACTGCTGAGTTACTCCAGCATTTTGTGTCTATTTCCGATAAAGTAATAAGCGTGATACTAGCATAGAAGCAAAGAAACAGAGCATAGTAGGCCATTCAGCCCTTCGAGCCAGCACCGCCATTCAATATGATCACGGCTGATCATCCAAAATCAGTACCCTATTCCTGCTTTCTCCCCATGGTGTGTTTATGCTGCTAGATATTTCAAACAGCTTTTCTCATACCTATGAGAAGAAAATGAATAGCTTTGATTTAAGTCCACAATGGATGTGGACGGATCTGACAAAGATTCATAATATTCCATGTTTACTCCATCGATTCAAGGTCGATGTAGTGGAGGACAAAATGTGTAGGAAGGAACTGCAGAGACACAAAATGCTGGAGTAACTCAGCGCGATAGGCAGCATCTCTGGAGAAAAGGACATTTCAGTCTGAAGAAGGGTTCCGACCTAAAATGTCTCCTACTCCTTTTCTCCAGAGAGGCTGCCTGACCCGCTGAGTTACTCCAGCCGTTTGTGCCTCTCTTAATTAGTTTAGTTTAGTTCGGAGATACAGCGTGGAAACAGGTCCTTCGGCCCACTGAGTCCGCGCCCACCAGCGATCCCCGCGCAATAATGCAATCCTACACGCACGAGGGACAATTAACAAATTTTACCAAGCCAATTAACCATCATACCTGCATATCTTTGAAGTGTGGGAGGAAACTGGAGATCCCGGACAAATCCCACGCACGTCACGGAGAGAAAGTACAAAATCTGTGCGGACAGCACCCGTGGTCAGGATCAAACCCGGGGTTCTGGAGCTATAAGGCAGCAACTCTACCGCTGCGCCACTGTGCCGCCCTATGTATTCGAAGAGTTTTGCCCAAGCAACCATATGGAGTTATAGAGACACATAGCTTAGAAATAGGCCCTTCAAAGCAACTTGTTTCATGTGCCCATCCAAATAAACAAGATATGAAATCTATGACTAATAGAACATAGAAGAGTACTTACTGCACATGAAAGGGTGGCACGGTGGCGGTAGAGTTGTTGCCTTACAGTGCTTGTAACGCCAGAGACCCGGGTTCCATCCTGACTATGGATGCTGTCTGTACAGAGTTTGTACGTTCTCCCTGTGACCGCGTGGGTTTTCTCCGGGATCTCCGGTTTCCTCCCACACTCCAAAGACGTACAGGTTTGTAGGTTAATTGACTTGGCATAAGTATAAATTGTCCCTAGTGTGTGTAGGATAGTGTTAGACAATAGATAATAGACAATAGGTGCAGGAGTAGGCCATTCGGCCTTTGGAGCCAGCACCACCATTCAATGTGTGCGGGAATCGCTGGTCGGTGAGGACTCGGTGGGCTGAAGGGCCTGTTTCCGGGCTCTATCTCTAAAACTAAAACTAAAACATCGTGAACAAGTAACTTCAGCCCACTATGTTGGTGCCAAACATGATGACAAATTAAACTAACTGTCTGCGCGTGATCCATATCCCTCCACTTCCATTCGCTGCGAATCCAGGTGCCTATCTAAAAGCCTCTAAATGCCACTATCGTATCTGCTTCCATCACCACCCCTAGATGCCTGCACCCACCACCCTCTGTGTAAAAAAAACCTGACCCACACATCCCCTTTAAACTTTGCACCTCTCACCTTAAAGCTATGCTTTCCAGTCTTTGACAGTTCCACACTAAGAGAAAGGTTCTGACTCTCTACCCTATCTATGCCTCTCATAATTTTATCTACTTCTACCAGGGGCAGCACGGTGGTGCAGCGGTAGAGTTGCTGCCTTACAGCGCCAGAGAACACGGGTTCAACCCTGACTACGGGTGCTTGTCTGTACATTCTCCCTGTGACCTGCGTACGTTTTCTCTGAGATTTTCAGTTTCCTCCCACACTCCAAAGACGTACAGGTTTGGTGGTTAAAATTCGGATTTAAAAAAAAATTGTCCTTAGTGTGTCGGATAGCGCTAGTGTACGGGGTGATCGCTGGTCTGCGTGGACTCGGTGGGCCGAAGGGCCTTTTTCCATGCTGTACCTCTAAACTAAACTAAACTAAAGGTCTCCCCTCAACTTCTGACTTTTCAGAACAAAAACAATCCAAATGTTTTCAACCTTTCCTTATAGCTAATCACCCTAATCTGGGCAGCATTCTGACAAACCACGTTTGCCACCACTACAAATGCTCCACCTCCTTCTGACTCAATCTGTAAAACAGTGCATTCTAGAAGTTTCTGGGACAATTAAATATGCAACACACTGAGTTGATCGAAGATTTAGTCATTACTTCGAAAATCTCACTCATTTATACTGTATGATTAGATTCTACATTCACTTTGTAATAGGGGTGCCAACTATCCACTCCCAAATACAGGACAAGGTGAAGTCACCGTCCCGCGCCCCACGTAACCTCACCCAGCCAGCGGCCATGTGCTCCCGCTCCACCGATGGTGGCGGCCCGAGCCGGGAGGCGGGTTGCTACGCAACCGTCGTTAGGCGGGGCCCGGGCCTCCGGGCCTACACTGTCCAGAATGAAAATGTCAGAAACCTAGAGTGTCGGGGTCTAAACTGTCAGGACCTACAGCGTCGGGGCCTACAGCGCCCCCCCCGGGCCTAATACGGGACAAGGGCGGTCCCGTACGGGACAAACCAATTTAGCCCAAAATACGGGATATCCCGGCTAATATGGGACAGTTGGCAACCCTACTTTGTAAGATAAGAAAATAACTGCAGATGCTGGTACAAATCGAAGGTATTTATTCACAAAATGCTGGAGTAACTCAGCAGGTCAGGCAGCATCTCTGGAGAGAAGGAATGGGTGATGTTTCGGGTCGAGACCCTTCTTCAGACTGAAGTAAGACTTTGTAAGATAATAATTGGTTGTTTGGAAAAGAAAGTCTTTTATATCCATGGATAGAACATCACTGGTAACAGCCCCATAATTTAAAACAAAATTACGTGACAGTTCAAAGTCCACAGCCATCCGGAGTAGTAGAGGGAATGAATAAAACATTGAAGAAAAACAGGATGAGAGCAATCCAACTAAATACTGGTTTGCAGCATATGAGTGTTCGGTCTAGTTTAGTTTAGAGATATAGCGCGGAAACAGGCCCTTCAGCCCACAAAGTCCGTACAGCCCAGTGATCACCCCGCACACTAGCACTATCCTACACACACTAGGGACAATTTTACTTTTCTACCAAGCCAATTAACCTACAAACCTGTACGTCATTGGAATAGTTCGAGATTATTCGTACTATTAGTCATCGACCACAGTTTCGGATGTAAGACAATCTGTAAGACAATGGAGGCACAAGAAATTACAGATGCTGGAATCCTGAGCAAAACACAAACTCTTTTCCCTGGAACACAAGAGGCTGAAGGGAGATCTTGTCGAGGTGTATAAGATCATGAGGGAAATGGATAGGGTGAATGCACAGCTTCTTATACCTAAAGTAGGGGAATCGAGAACCAGAGGACATAGGTTTAAGGTGAGGGGGAGAAGATTTAACAGGAATCTGAGGGGTATCCTTTACACACAAAGGGTGGTGGGTGTATGGAACAAGCTGCCGGAGGAGGTAGTTGAGGCAGGGACTATCGTAAAGTTTAAGAAACAGTTAGACAGGTACATGGATAGGACAAGTTTAGAGGGATATGGACCAAACGCGGGCAGGTGGGACTCGTGTAGCTGGGGCATGTTGGCCGGTGTGGGCAAGTTGGGCCGAAGAGCCTGTTTCCGTGCTGTATCACTCTAATGAGAATGATCAGCCATGATCACATTGAATGGGGGGTGCTGGCTCGAAGGGCCGAATGGCCTACTCCTGCACCTATTATCTAAGTCTATGACTCTATGACTCTTTCACTTTATTAAGATCATCCTAATATCCATTGCATTGACCAGCTGACCCTTTATTATTTGTATGCTATTAACTGGAACATTTGGCAATATTAATTGCAGTGTATGAGTACAACATGGAATATTTTGTACGGTATTTTTTGTTGTCAGATTGGAAGAATCTGTTGAAGACATTCATCCAATCCAACTGTGTCCAGGTGGGAACTGGACTGATCTTTCACCTCATGATGGAGCTCCTTTCTAAATCAGGTACTGCAAACCTTGTCGTACATTGTTCTTCTGCTGACGACGTAACAATTATTTACCTTAAAGCTGCCTTCATTCTTCATATATAAAAATCTCCCCCACTTCAAACTTTAGATGAATTGTGTTTTGAATTTCAAAAACAAGAGGGCACTGTTAAAGACTAGAGGGCATAGCTTTGAGCGGTGCCTGCTCGAAGGGCCGAATGGCCAACTCCTGCACCTACTGTCTATTGAGATAAGAGGGGCAAGGTTTAAAGGAGAAATGCAGGACAAGTTATTTATACAGATGGTGGTGGCTGCCTGGTCTGATAAGAACTTGTTGGATATGCAGAGAATGGAGGAATAGGGCTCATCAGCACACATCAGAGATTAGTTTCTTTTAGCATCATGTTCGGTACAGACGCTGTTCTCGATTATAATCATGTATCGGCTTGCCGCTGGCTGGTTAGCGAGCAACAGAAGCTTTTCACTGTACCTCGGTACATTTAACAATAAACTAAACTGAACTGCTATATCTACATGATTTGGACGTAAATATAGATTCCCTACAACTCTCACCAACTTCTACAGATGCGTCGTAGAAAGCATTTTATCAGGATGCATCGCAGCACGGTTTGGGAACAGCTCCATCCATGACTCACAAGAAATAGCAGAGAGTTGTGGACGCAGCCCAGACCATCCCACAAACCAACCTCCCTTCCATCGACTCAACTCGATCTTCACCTCGCGCTGCCGCGGCAAGGCCAGCAGCTTAATCTAGGACCAGTCTCAGCTCGGTCACTCCCTCTTAGAAACATAGAAACATCGAAAAAAGGTCAGGAGGAGGCCATTCGGCCCTTCGAGACAACACCGCCATTCATTGTGATCATGGCTGATCATCCACAATCAGTAACCTGTGTCTGCCTTCTCCCAATATCCCTTGATTCCACTAGCCTCCTAGAGCTCTATCTAACTCTCGGGCACAGTGTCTGGATACACGGGCACAGTGTCTGGAATCACAGAGACCGTGTCTGGATACACGGGCACAGTGTCTGGATACACGGGCACAGTGTCTGGATACACGGAGACAGTGTCTGGATACACGGAGACAGTGTCTGGACACACGGAGACAGTGTCTGGATACACGGAGACAGTGTCTGGACACACGGAGACAGTGTCTGGATACGCGGAGACAGTGTCTGGACACGCGGGCACAGTGTCTGGATACACGGAGATAGTGTCTGGACACACGGAGACAGTGTCTGGATACACGGGCACAGTGTCTGGATACACGGAGACAGTGTCTGGATACACGGAGACAGTGTCTGGACACACGGAGACAGTGTCTGGATACACGGAGACAGTGTCTGGACACACGGAGACAGTGTCTGGACACACGGAGACAGTGTCTGGATACGCGGAGACAGTGTCTGGACACACGGGCACAGTGTCTGGATACACGGAGATAGTGTCTGGACACACGGGCACGGTGTCTGGATACACGGGCACAGTGTCTGGATACACGGAGACAGTGTCTGGATACACGGAGACAGTGTCTGGACACATGGAGACAGTGTCTGGATACACGGAGACAGTGTCTGGACTCACGGGCACAGTGTCTGGATACACGGAGACAGTGTCTGGACACACGGAGACAGTGTCTGGACACACGGGCACAGTGTCTGGATACACAGAGACAGTGTCTGGATACACTGAGACGGTGTCTGGACACACGGGCACAGTGTGACACAGTGGTGGGAGATGCACTGAGTCCTTCTCCCAGAGTAAGCGAATCGAGGACCGGTGAACGGTCACGGTGGCGCAGTGGTAGAGTTGATGCCTTACAGGGAATGCAGCACCGGAGACCCGGGTTTGATCCCGACTACAGGCGCTGTCTGTACGGAGTTTGTACGTTCTCCCCGTGACCTGCGTGGGTTTTCTCCGAGATCTTCAGTTTCCTCCCACACTCCAATGACGTGCAGGTTTGTAGGTTCATTGGCTGGGCAAATGTAAAAATTGTCCCTAGTGGGTGTAGGATAGTGTTAATGTGCAGGGATCGCTGGTTGGCGCGGACCTGTTTCCACGCTATTTCTTTAAACAGACGTAGGTTTGAGTGGAATAGATTTAATAGGAATCTGAGGGGTAACCTTTTCACACAAAGGGTGGTGGGTGTATGGAACGAGCTGCCAGAGGTAGTAGTTGAGGCTGGGACTATTGCAACATTTAAGAAACAGTCAGACAGGTACATGGATAGGGCAGGTTTGGAGGGATATGGGCCAAACACAGCCAGGTGGGACTAGTGTAGATGGGGCATGTTGGCTGGTGTGGGCACGTTGGATTGAGGTTTCCATGCTGCATCACTCTATGACCCACACCACCTTGTCCATTCTCCATAAATGCCCCATCTAAGCTGGTTGCATCTGCTTGCATTTGGCCCATATCCCTGTGAATCTTTCCTATCCATGTACCTGTCTTTTAACTGCTGTTATCGTACCTGTCTCAACTATCTCCTTTGATTTGGCATAATTTATTGTTGCAGCTGTAAGAAAAGTTAGTTCGGCCATATTTCTGTGGAATTCTCTGCCTCAGAAGGCAGTGGAGGCCAATTCTCTGACAAAATTTGGCATATTTTGTGCTGTTCTGGTGACCAGAGAATATGTGGAGACTGTTGAAACTCATCCCATTAACAACCAAATCCAAGTGTTTGTGACTCAATGCTTGGGGCAATGCATCCCATTCCACACACTCACTCCCATCACCTGAACTCAAATGACCAGTGTCGTGTTTGTTAGTCCAATAAGCAAGTCTTTTATTCTAAAGAAGGGTCTCGACCCAAACGTCACCCATCCCTTCTCGCCAGAGATGCTGCCTGTCCCGCTGAGTTATTCCAGCATTTGGTGACCATCTTTAATAGAAGGGAGGTTGGTTTGTGTGACGGTCTGGGCTGCGTCCACAGTTTGCTGCAATTTCTTGCAGTCTTGGATTGAGCTGTTGCCAAACCAAGCTGTGATGCATCCCGATAAACTGCTTTCTCTGCTGCATCTGTAGAAATTGGTGAGAGTTGTCGGGGACATGCCAAGCTTCCTAAGTTTTCTAAGGAAGTAGAGGTGTTGGTGTGCTTTCTTGGTCGCTGCTTCAATATGGGAAGTTACTCCAGCATTTGGTGACTATGTTCGGTTTAAACCAGTATCTGCACTACCCTCCGACACTAAGTCCTTTATTGTTTGAATGCCTATGACTTGTGACATTTGACAAAGTGAAGTCAAGTGCAGAGATGAAAGTTTCTTTGGAATATATTTTAACCTCATGTTTTGCTTCAGATTGGAATGAATTATTGACGAATTTCATCTGTATCAGTTGTCTGCAAGTCGGAGCCGTATTTATGTTTCTCCTTTCAAAACCAGGTGATGTAAATGGTTTTATACATATGTTGTTGAACTTTCAGAAATATAGAAACAGAAAATAGGTGCAGGAGGAGGCCATTTGGCCTTTCGAGCCAGCACCGCCATTCATTGTGATCATGGCTGATCATCCACAATCATTAACCCGTGCCTGCCTTCTCCCCATATCCCTTGATTCTGCTAGCCCCGAGAGCTGTATCTAACTCTCTTTTAAATTAATCCAGTGAATTGGCGTCCACTGCCTTCTGTGGCAGAGAATTCCACAAATTCACAACTCTCTGGGTGAAAAAGTTTTTTCTCGCCTCAATTTTAAATGGCCTCCCCTTTATTCTTAGACTGTGGCCCCTGGTTCTAGACTCCCCAACATTGTGAACATTTTTCTTGTATCTAGCTTGTCGTCCTTTTATAATGTTATACGTTTCTATAAGATCCCCTCTCATCCTTCTAAATTCCACTGAATACAAGCCCAGTCTTTCCAATCTTTCCTCATATGACAGTCCTGCCATTCCGGGGATTAACCTCATGAACCTACACTGCACTGCCTCGATAGCAAGGATGTCCTTCCTCAAATTAGGAGACCAAAACTGCACACAATACTCCAGATGTGGTCTCACCAGGACCCTGTACAACTGCAGAATTACCTTCTCCCCTCTCACATCAGGTAAGAGGTACAGAAGTGTGAAAACTCACACCTCCAGATTCAGGAAGTTTCTTCCTAGCTGTTATCGGGCAACTGAACCATCCCATCACCAATGAGTGGTCCTGAGCTTCCATCTACCTCAGTAGAGACCCTCGGACTATCTTTAATTGGACTTTATCGGTTTTTATCTTGCACTAAATGTTATAACCTCCTTCATGTATCTGCACACTGTGGGCTGCTTGGTTGTAATCATGTATAGTCTTTACGCTGACTGGATAGCATGAAACAAAACAGCTTTTCACCGTACTTTGCACTAAACTAAACTGCACTGGGTGAAGGTCTGATTAATGAATTTGCAGATGACACTGATGTTGGTGGAGTTGTGAATGGTGAGGAAGGTTGTCGGAGGATACCGCAACATATCAATCAGTTGGATATTTGTGTGTAAAAATGGTAGATGAAGTTTAATCCAGACAAATGTGAGCTAATGCATTTTGGAAGCCGACTCTTCGGAGCACAGATATACAGAAGGACCTTGGGGATTCAAGCCCGTAGCTGCCTAATGATGGCAATAAAATGAATAGAACTTTAACGAAGGGATACAGCAGTTTAGTTTAGTTTATTTTAGTTTAGAGGCCCTTCGGCCCAACGAGTCCGTGCATTATCGTGACCCGCGTGGGTTTTCCGTGGGTGCTCCGGTTTCCTCCCACTCTCCAACGACGTACAGGTTTGTCGGTGAATTGGCTTTGGTAAAATTGTAAATTATCCCTAGTGTGTAGGATAGTGCTAGTGTACGGGATCGCTGGTCGGCACGGAGTGGGTGGGCCGAAGGGCCTGTTTCCACGCTGTATCTCCAAACGAAATTAAATTAAACGTCTGCTTCCACCTTTTGAAACATACCTAAATTCCCATTCCACTTCCATTGTGTTATAAGGGTATAAGGTCATAAGTGATAGCAGCAGATTTAGGCCATTCGGCCCTTCGTGTTGGCCCACTGGAAATTGGAGGAACAGAACCTCATATTTCGCCTGGGCAGCTTGCAGCCCAGCGGTATGAACATTGACTTCTCCAACTTTAGATAGTTCCTCTGTCCCTCTCTTCCCCTCCCCCTTCCCAGATCACCCACTGTCTTCCTGTCTCCACCTATATCCTTCCTTTGCCCCCCCCCTGACATCCGTCTGAAGGGTCTCGACCCGAAACGTCACCCATTCCTTCTCTCCTGAGATGCTGCCTGACCTGCTGAGTTACTCCAGCGTTTTGTGAATAAATACCTTCGATTTGTACCAACATCTGCAGTTATTTTCTTACACTATTCGATCATGGCTGATCTATCTCTGCCTCCGAACCCTATTCTCCTGCCTTCACCCCATAATCCCTTGACACCTCATAGAAACATAGATGCAGGAGGAGGCCATTCGGCCCTTCGAGCCAGCACCGCCATTCATTTGTGACCATGGCTGATCGTCCACAATCAGTAACCCGTGCCTGCCTTCTCCCCATACTCCTTGATTCCACTAGTCCCTAGAGCTATATCTGACTCTCTCTTAAATCCATCCAGTGATTTGGCCTCCACTGCCTTCTGTGGCAGAGAATTCCACAAATTCACAACTCTCTGGGTGGAAAACCTCCTGATATCTACTTCCCTCTGCTTGGCAGAGTTGCTTTGTGACGTTTCGAAGCACTTGGCAATGTTAAATGTGTCTATGGGAATGGTACTTGGAAATGTTTTTAACTTTACATTTTCCCTCAGATCGGAAGGACTTGTTCAAGTTGTTCACCACTAACGTTTTGATACAAATTGGAGTTGGCTTTTCCATACTTCTGATAACAGAACTGATTTCAAAAATAAGTAAGTAAACATTTTAGATTTATTTTCTCAATTAACAATGAATATGTGAAAATGTTAACCACAACAGAGTGCAGAATATAGTTCTCAATATTGTAGAACATCAGTTCCATGGGTAAATGAGGTCTTCTTTAGACTTTAGAGATATAGCGTGGAATCACACTATTTGGCCCATCGAGTCCGCGCCAACCAGTGATCACCCCGTACACTAACACTGTCCGACACACACTAGGGGCAATTATACCGAAGTCAATGAACCTATACGCCTGTACGTCTTTGGAGTGTGGGAGAAAACCGGAGCACCCAGAGAAAACCCACATGGACACGGGGAGAACGTACAAACTCCGTACAGACAGCACTCGCAGTCAGGATCAAACCGGGGTCTCTGGCGCTATAAGCCAGCAACTCTACCGCTGCGCCACCGTGCCACACTGAATCAAGTTTGTTTCTAATTTATCAAAGTTATTCTGAATCAATTTTATGTTTGAATTTTTTTTAAATGAGATTGTTATTGATAGGTCATACAGGAACCTGAAGTTAAAATAGGGAATTATTATTGAATCATAGGCTCTTGAAGAGAATTGGGAATAACATTGAAGAAGTAAAAGTGATGCAATGTGCAGGAAGGAACTGCAGATGCTGGTTTACACTGTAGACGCAAAATGCTGGAGTAACTCAGCAGGACAGGCAGCATCTCTGGAGAGAAGATATAGGTGATGTTTTGGGTCGAGACCCTTCTTCAGGTCCTTGCTGCCTGATCCACTGAGTTACTGCAACACTTTGTGTCTATCTTTGTGTCTATCTTTGCAGTTCTTTATCTCAGTCTGAAGACGGGTCTCGACACCCATTCCTTCTCTCCAGAGATGCTGCCTGTCCCGCTGAGTTACTCCAGCACTTTGTGTCTCTCTTTGGTATGAGCCATTATCTGCAGTTCTTCACCCATTCCTTTTCTCCAGAGATGCTGCCTGTCCCACTGAGTTACTCCAGCACTTTGCGTCTTAAGGTGATGCAGTGGTGTTTAACAGAAAGTGGAGGGTTAACTGGTAAAGCAGACGGAGAGAAAGAAGAATGTGAAAGTGATAAGGTTTAGATTTCAGTTTATTATTGTCGTGTTTACCAAGTACAGTAAAAAGTCTTGATAAGGTAGTAAAGAGGGAGCAAGCAAAAGCACTTTCACTTTTAAGATCATTTTCTAAATATATCCAGAGTAAACACATCACAAGAAAGGGCAGGTCATTTGCAGGTATTTGTCATCATAGTGGAGACACATAATAGTCATGCAGTCATACTGCATGAAAACAGGCCCTTCAGCCCAACTTGTCCACACCGACCAACATGTCCCATCTACACTTGTCCCATCTACCTGCCGTTGGCCCACATCCCACTAAACTTGCCCGATCCATGTACCTGTCTAATTGCATCTTAAACACCATGATTGTCCCTGCCTCAACTACCTCCTCTGGCAGCTCCTTCCACACACACACACCACCCTTTGTGTGAAAAACTTACCCCTCAGATTCCTATAAAATCTTTCCCCCTTTACCTTGAACATATGTCTTCTGGTTCTCGATTCCCCCATTCTGGGCAAGAGACTGTGCATCTACCCGATCTGTTCCTCTCATGATTTTCTACACCTCCAAGATCTTCCCAAATCTGTCTGACATACTAAATAAATAGACATCAAAATAGGGAAGAAGATATAACACTATATTGGAGCGGAGGATGCGGAGGGATCATATGGAGGTGTATAAGATCATGAGGGGAATAGATCATGTAGATGCACAGAGCCTTTGCTCAGAGTAAGGGAATCAAGAACTAGTGGACATAGGTTTTAAGGTGAGGAGGGGGGGGGGGAAGATTTATTAGGAACCTGAGGGGCAACTTTTCCATACAGATGGAGTGGGGTATATGGAACAAACTGCCAGTGGTGGTAGTTGAAGCAGGTACTATACCAAATTGCCTGATGGGAGAAGAGGGAGTGACCGGGGTGAGACTGGTCCTTGATTATGCTGGTGGCCTTGCTGAGACAACGTGAAGAATAGATGGAGTCAGTCTAAAGAAGGGTCTCAACCCGAAACGTCACCCATTCCTTCTCTCCAGAGATGTTGCCTGACCCGCTGAGTTACTCCAGCATTTTGTGATTCCTTCGATTTGTACCAGCATCTGCAGTTATTTTCCTGCGCATAGATGGAGTTAATGTCAATTGCAGTCAATAAATGCAGCTAGGAACATGCCTTACATTAATCTTGTGTTTTAAAATGTTTTAATCATTTTTTTCCGTAGATTGGAAGATATTTCTGATGACATTCATCTGCACCAGTTGCTTTCAAGTTCTCGCTGGGTTTTTCTGGCTTGTTTTCATGGCAATGATCTCAAACACAGGTAAAGTAAACCATTTGATTCCTTTTACTTTAGTTTAGTTTGGAGATACAGTGCGGAAACAGGCCCTTCGGCCCACCGAGTCCACACCGACCAGCGATCCCCGCACATTAACACAATCCTACACGCACACTAGGGATAATTTTACATTTACACCAAGCCAATTCACCTGCAAACCTGTACGTCTTTGGAGTTTGGGAGGAAACTGAAGATCTTGGAGAAAGCCCACCAAAGTTTAGTTTAGTTTAGAAATACAGCGTGGAAACAGGCCCTTCGGCCCACCGGGTTCACGCCGACCAGCGATCCCCGTATATTAACACTATCCTACACCCAATAGGGACAATTTTTACATTTACCAAACCAATTTACCTACATACCTGTACGTCTTTGGAGTGTGGGAGGAAATCGAGGATATCGGACAAAACCCACGCAGGTCAGGTCACAGAGAGAATGTACAAACTCCGTACAGACAGCACCCGTAGTCAGGATCGAACCCGGGTCTTTGGCGCTGTAAGCGCTGTAAGGCAGCAACTCTATGCTGTGCCACCCGCAGATTCTGTATAGATTCATTCACAAAATGCTGGAGTAACTCAGCAGGTCAGGCAGCATCTCGGGAGAGAAGGAATGGGTGACGTTTCGGGTCGAGACCCTTCTTCAGACTCTGCCTGTCTGCTCTGGAGAGATGGGAAGTGATCCCCATTTATGGACCTCTGCTATGGGAGGAGTGGGGTTGAACAGTAAGATAGGCAGGTAGAGCATCTTTCTGGACGATAATATCTAAAACTATGAGGCATGAGAGGAATAGATTGGGTAGACACAGAGTTTCTTGCCCTGAGCAGGGGAGTCGAGAACCAGAGGACATAGGTTTAAGGTGAGTGGAGGGGGGGAGGGGGGAGGAGGCTGATTTTATAGGAACCTGAAGGGTAACTTATTTACACAAAGGGGTGGTGAGTGTATGCAACAAGCTGCCAGAGGAGGTAGTTGAGGCAGGGACTATCGCAATGTTGAAGAATCATTTGGGCAGGTAGATTTGGATAGGACAGGTTGAGAGGGATATGGGCCAAATGCAAGCATTTGGGGCTAGTGGGGCATTTGGTCGGCATGGGCAAATTGGGCCGAAGAGCCTGTTTCCACACTGTATGATACTAAGACTCTACGCATAGAAAGAGTAGACAGTCTGAACCTTTTTCCCAAATAGAAATATCAAATACTAGAGGGCAGAGGTTTATGGTCAGAGGGGAAAAGTTTAAAGGTTTACGGTGGCGCAGTGCCTTACAGCGAATGCAGCGCTGGAGACCAGGATTCGATCCCGACTACGGGTGTTGCCTATATGGAGTTTGTACATTCTCCTCTGTGACCTGCGTGGGTTTTCTCCAAGATCTTCGGTTTCCTCCCACGCCCCAAAGACGTACAGGTATGTAGGTTAATTGGCTTGGTAAAAGTAAAAATTGTCCCTAGTGGGTGTAGGATAGTGTTAATGTGCGTCGATGGCTGCTTGGCACGGACCCAGTGGGCCGAAGGGCCTGTTTCTGTGCTGTATCTCTAAACTAAACTGTGACAGATACCCAGAATGCACTGCCGGGAGGACCACAGCTAACGGTCCTTCCGCTGCTGGACATTGAGGGGCTGTGTCTCATGGGGACAACAGACATACAAGGGAAGAGATGTGGGGAGCGAGTTTTTAACACAGTGAGTGGTGCGTTCCTGGAATGCACTGACAGGGTATGTTGGTGAAAGCAGATGCATGTGCCATTTCAGAACCTGTTATATAGGCACATGGTTATGCAGTGGATGGAGGGGTATAAATCGCATGCAGGCAGAGATTAGTCTAACTTGGCATCATGTTTGGCACCGATGGGGCAACACGGTGGCACAGCGTTAGAGTTGCTGCCTTACAGCGCCAGTGTCCCGAGTTCGATCCTGATTACGGGTGCTTGTCCGTAGGGAGTTTGCACGTTCTCCCCGTGACCAACGTGGGTTTTCTCTCGGACGTTTCGGTTTCCTTCCACACTCCAAAGACGCGCAGGTTTGTAGGTTAATTTGCCTTGGTAAAAACTGTCAATTGTCCCCAGTGTGTGGGATAGTGTTAATATGCAGGGATCGCTGCTTGACGTGGACTCGGTAGGCCGAAGGGCCTGTTTCCGCGCTGTATCTCTAAACTAAATCTAAGATGTCTCAGTTTTCTATTTTCATCCCAAATCCTTTCCCAATTCCTGGAAGAGTTTCTTGCAATATATGCTTCCTTGTTTTGGCATCTTGTTTGGTTTTGGTCATGTGAAGTAACACTGTTAAATCAGGTGTATAAACGCTAATGGGAGTGGTTGTTCACATTGTATTTTCCTCAGCTCAAAACAACGTGTTGGAAACCTTCATCAAAACGAACTGTATCCAAGTTGTAGCAGGCATTCTCTTTCTCATTGTCATGGAATTGGTTTCGAACGCAGGTAATGCCAGCCATCTTATGTTTTCTTCGAATTGGCTGAAAAGCAAGACTGCTAACCTGCAAATCTTTTCAATCTTCCAATATAAAATCTCTCCCATTTCCAGAGTTACGCAAACTGATTGTTCAACCAAATGTACCACTGTCGAGTGACCTGTTTGAGAAATGGGCCTCAGGTAAGCATGTAGTTCCTTCACACACACCAAATGGACAGGCCAGAGGGAGAACCATGAGCGACATTAGTCGTGAGTACAACATAGAAAAATAAACATAGCACAAAAAGTAAGGAAATTTGTGTTTGGTAGATTATTTCTTTGTTGTAACAATGCTTCTTGGCAATAAATCTTATACCGTTGGAAAGCCTGTTTATTTCCCTTTTAAATGGTGCCACATTTGTAAGGAACATGCATTTGTGGGATGAGCAGCAGAGCTGAGTATGTGGGTTGCACCCATTAAAAATCTGCCAAATCTTCTCTGCCAATGCCAAACAGCTTATTCTGCCATTGACTTTTGTTCGGTGTTCTTTGGTGGATTGGATGATTGAAGTCTGAAGAAACAAGACATATTGGCAATTTAACAATTTATTCATTTAATAAACAGGAGCCTCAGTAGCGTGTGGAAGAACCGTACACAGCCACAACAGCCTGGCACCTCCTCCTCATGCTGGTCACCAGCCTGGTCACACACTGTTGTGGGATGGCATCCCATTCTTCAACCAGCATTTGTCGCAAGTCAGCCAACGTGGCTGTGTTGGTCACTCTGGCACGAACAGCACGCCCAAGCTGATCCCACAAGTGTTCAATGGGGTTGAGGTCAGGACTGCTGGCAGGCCATTCCATCCTCTCCACTCCCAAATTCTGGAGGTAGTCTCTGAGAAACCCTGCTCTGTGGGGGCGAGCATTGTCATCTTGGAGGATAGAGTTTGGTCCCAGACTGTGGAGATATGGGATTGCCACTGGTTGCAGAATCTCATCTCGATATCTCTCTGCATTGAGATTGCCTCCAATGATGACAAGCCTCGTTTTTCCAGTGAGGGAGATGCCGCCCCACACCATCACACTGCCTCCACCAAAAGATGTTACTCTATCGGTGCAGCAATCAGCATAGCGTTCTCCACGTCTTCTCCACACTTTGACCCTATGATCCAACTGCCGTAGGCAGAATCTGGACTCACCGCTGAACATAACGTTCCTCCACATGTTCAGGTTCCAGTGCACGTGTTGCCGACACCAGCGCAAACGGGCCTGACGGTGAAGGGCAGTCATGGCAGGCCTCCTGGCAGCCCTATGAGACCGGAGGTCGGCTGCGTGCAGTCTGTTCCGAATTGTCTGGGCAGAGAGCCGTCAGCCATATCGTCCTGCAAACCTTGACCGCAAATCTGTAGAAGACAGCCTACGGTTCCTAAGTGCTGACAGGGTGAGGAAACGGTCTTCTTCAGGTGTCGTCTTCTTGGGACGCCCACTTCGCGGCCTGTCTCTGACATCCCCCGTTATATGGAACTTGGCCTTCACTTTGGAGATGGTACTAGGGCTCACTCCAAATAATGCCGCAACTTGGTTTTGCGGAACACCAGCTTGAAGTTGCCCTATCGCACGGGCCCTATCCAGATCAGTCAAACGTGGCATGCCGATTCTTGGAGCAGACAACTACTGACCACTGTAGCAGGGCCCATGCTCACAGATGCTGCCAATCAGGTGCCAATCAAGGTGTTCCTTACAAATGTGGCACCATTTAAAAGGGAAATAAACAGGCTTTCCAACGGTATAAGATTTATTGCCAAGAAGCATTGTTACAACAAAGAAATAATCTACCAAACACAAATTTCCTTACTTTTTGTGCTATGTTTTAGGTGCAGGATTAGGCTATTCGGCCCTTCAAGTCAGTACCGCCATTCAATATGATCATGGCTGATCATCTAAAATCAGTTACCCATTCCTGCTTTTTTCCCCATTTCCCTTGATTTCTTTAGCCCCAAGAGCTAAATCTAGCACTCTCTTAAAAACATCCAGTGAATTGGCCTCCACTGCCTTTTGTGGCAGAGAATTCCACAGATTCACAACTCTTTGAGTGAAGATGTTTTTTCCTCATCTCAGTCCTAAATGGTCTACCTCTTATTCTTAAACTGTGACCCCGATTCTGGACTCCCCCAACATCGGGAACATTTTTCCTGCATCTAGCATGTCCAATCCTTTAAGAATTTGATATGTTTCTATAAGATCCCCTCTCATCCTAAATTCCAGTGAATATCATGTATTGCGAAGATTAGAGATGAATCAGTGTAGTTTTAGCACAGAAGACCATTTCACTAATGGGTCTCTGCCACATTCTGACGGGGCCACTTTCCCCACTCTCATATGAATTAATCACCCTTAAATACCCATCCAATTTCTTTTAAGGCACCCTTTCAATATCTGCATCTTTCTGTTGTGATTCTTTGGTGACCATTTTTTTCCCCCTCAGATTTGAATAATTTATTGACGACATTCCTCATTTCCAATGGTGTCCAAGTTGCAGCTGGTTTCATCTTTCTTGTGCTGAAAGAACTGTTTTCAAAAACAGGTAATGTAAACAGTTTTACAATATAAATCTCGAGGAAACAGTAATTCGAGAACAATCTTCCACTCAAAACACCTTTTATTTTAACAAGCTCATGGCTGACCTTCTATTTGAAATCTATTTTCCTGCCCTGTTTCCAATTCCCTTCATTCCTCCGACATCTTTGGGTCGGTACGGTCGTGCAGCGGTAGAGTTGCTGCCTCACAGTGCCAGAGACCTTGGTTCGATCCTGACCACGGATGCTGTCTGTACGGAGTTTGTACGTTCTCCCTGTGACTGCGTGGGTTTTCTCCGGGTGCCCTGGTTTCCTCTCACATACCAAGGCCATACAGGTTTGTAGGTTGATTGGCTTCTGTAAATTGCTCCTCGTGTGTGGGATGCGAAAATGGGATAACATAGAACTAGTGTACGGATTACCGTTGGTCGGTGCGGACTTAGTGGGGCAGAGAAAGCCAATTGAGAGAAGGGGTAGGACAATGCATGGGAGGCAATAGGTGAACACAGACAAGGGGGGTTTTGTTAGGCAGTTGATTGGACAGAGGCCGGAGGTGAGAAAAAAGGTGTGAGATAAAAGGATTGAAGAGTTGTGAATTGTGAAGACAGAGGAAGAAATGTATGTGGGGAGGGAGGGGGACGGCAGAAATAGGTGGGGAGCAGAGGAAAGGGAAGAGGGGGAGAAAATGAAGCGGGAGAGGGGAGTTGTTATACATTACCTAAATCTGGAGAATTCAATGTTCTTACTGAACAGACACAAAATGCTGGAGTAATTCAACGGGACAGGCGTTGAAGGGAAGGATTGCGTGAAGTTTTGGAACGAGACCCTTCTTCAGACTGAGAGGCAGGGGAGATGGAGACATAGAGGTGTGGAGGATAAGGTGTGAAAACGAGTGATCAAAGGGGACGGAGATCAAGGAAAATGTAGAATGGATCGTTGTTAGCTGATGACAGACATAAATGCTGGAGTAACTCAGCGGGTCAGACAGCATCTGGGGAGATAAGGAATCGGTGGCGTTTCGGGCCGAGACCTTTCTTCATACCCGGCTGAGGGGAAGTGCCAACGAGGCGTACAATCAGTAAAATTTAATGAGGAGGACAGTGGAACTTACCATTCATTTCTTACCATTGAGTTGCAGCTACCCAAACAGAATATCAGGTGCTGTTCCTAAGTAGCTCTTTGTGCATTTATATTAGTGCACTCTAAACTCGTTCTATGGTCTCCATTTCTCTGCTCCCATCAAATTCAGTTTAACATCACAAGTACAATCTAAAGGGCCTGTCCCACTTAGGCGATTTTAAGGCGACTGCCGGCGACTAGGCTGTCGCCGACAGTTTGCCGGGGTGACGCGGGCATGATCATGAGGAGTCTTCAAAGAATCGTAATGGATCTCAGCGCAGGGGACTGACCCTTGGAGTGGCCCGATACCCAGGGACCGCCACAGGACCCTCCTCAAGAACCGGAGGTACGAAGCGGACAGGAGGGCGCACGAGGTGACCGGCCCAGGTGTGCACCACGCCCAGCGCAGGGACCGGCGACCAACCAACAGGTGGAGGGGACGGAGTAGACACTGGCGGGGGTAACGTGGACGGAGGGCGACCTCGCACAACTGGCACCGGCCAATCAATGACCACGTGTGCCGGCTTCAGCTGTGCAACCGAAACGGTCTCACTGTGACCCCCCATGTCCAGGACAAATGTGGATGAGCCGTGTTGCAGGACCCGGAAGGGGCCCTTGTATGGCCGCTGGAGGGGTGTCCGATGAGCGTCCCTGCGCAGAAAAACGAACTGGCAGTCCTCCAGAGCAGGAGGGACGTGCGGATGGAAGGACCCATGACGAGACGTGGGCACAGGCGCCAGCTTGCCCACCGTCTGCCGGAGACGTTGCAGGACGTCCGAAGGCTGCTCTACTTGACACTGTGCCGGTGGGATGCACTCGCCGGGAACCCATAAACCAACTCGGCGGGGAGGAGGCCAAGTCCTCTTTGGGTGCGGTGCGGATCCCTAGTAAAACCCACGGCAGGGCGTCCACCCAGTCTAGGTCAATGAGTCGTGCCTTCAGGGCAGCCTTCAGCTGGCGGTGAAACCGTTCCACCAAGCCGTTCGCCTGTGGATGATACGCCGTAGTGTGGTGTAGACGAACTCCCAGGAGGCGTGCCATGGCCGTCCACAGTTCCGACGTAAACTGAGGCCCCCGGTCGAACGTTATGTCCAGCGGCACCCCGAACCAGGCGATTCAGTGCGCCGCCAAGGCCCGACCGCAGGTGGCCGTCGAGGTGTCCGCCAGCGCAATGGCTTCAGGCCACTGCTTGAAGCGGTCAACCACGGTGAAGAGGTGGGTCAAGCCCCAGGACAGCGGCCCCACGATGTCCACATGAATGTGGTTGAACCGCTGCCGAGGGACGCCGAACCCCTGCAGAGGCACACGCACGTATCGCTGGATCTTGGCGGTCTGGCACGGGATGCAGGTGCGTGCCCAGTGTGCGACCTGCTTACGCAGCCCGTGCCACATGAAGCGGGAAGCTACGAGGGCCGTCGTCGCTCGAATGGAGGGATCATCATATCATATATATACAGCCGGAAACAGGCCTTTTCGGCCCACCAAGTCCGTGCCGCCCAGCGATCCCCGTACATTAACAATATCCTACACCCACTAGGGACAATTTTTTAAAACATTTTATCCAGCCAATTAACCTACATACTTGTGGGCCAGACCGTGGAGCACCTCGAAAACCCTGCGCCGCCAGGCGACGGGGCCGATGGGCTGCGGCAGGCCAGTGGAGACGTCGCACAGCAGCGTTGCGCCCCCAGGACCACAGGCAATGTCCTCCAGCTGCAGGCCCGAAACTGCCGTGCGGTAGGTGGCTGTTTCCTCGTCCACCAGCTGTGCGGCTGCTAGGGTGGAATAGTCAATACCACCGGCCGCTTGGAAAATGGCGTGGACCGCGGGTCTAGATAAGGCGTCGGCCACCCTGTTGTTCTTGCCCTCCACGAAGCGGATTGAGGTGGTGTATTCCAACACGTACGCCAACTGCCTCTGCGGCCGCGCAGACCACGGATCTGAAGCCTTGGCAAACGCGAAGGTGAGCAGCTTGTGATCCGTGAAGGGCCTCCCCTCCAGGAAGTACCGGAAGTGGCGTACGGCGAGGTACAGGGCGAGGAGCTCACGATCAAAAGCGCTGTAACACCGTTGGGCGCCGCTGAGGTGCCTGCTGAAGAAGGCGAGCGGCCGCCAGCACCCGTCAATGAGCTGCTCCAACACCGCCCCGACCGCCACATTAGAAGCGTCCACCGTCAGAGCGGTTGGGGCATCCTCCCTGGGATGGACGAGCATCGTGGCCCCGGCCAGGGCATCCTTGGTATGCTCGAATGCCACTCCTGCTTCGTCGGACCACTCGACCTCTTTACGACGGCCAGTCATGAAGTGGAAAAGTGGGCGCATGATTCCGGCTATCGCCAGCAGGAAGCGCTGATAAAAAGAGACTAACCCCACAAATTCCAACAGGCCCTAAACGGTGGTCGGACGGGGGAACCGGCGGACAGCGTCCACCCTGGCCGGAAGAGGTACCACCCCTTGTGGGGTCACCCGATGGCCGAGGAATTCGATGGCCGTCACCCCAAAACGGCACTTGGACAAGTTCACAGCCAACGCGTAATCGCTGAGGCGCTGACACAGCTGACGGAGGTGGGTGCAGTGCTCCTGCCTCGTGCGGCTGGCCACAAGTATGTCATCCAAGTACACAAATACAAAGTCCAGGCAACGGCACACACAGTCCATAAGCCGTTGGAAGGCGTGTGCGGCATTCTTCAACCCGAATGGCATCCTCAAGAATTCAAACAGCCTGAACAGTGTAATAATGGCCGTCTTATGGATGTCGTCGGGGTGGACCGGAATTTGGTTGTACCTGCACACAAGGTCCACCTTGGAGAACACAGATGCTCCGGCCAGGTGGGCATTGAAGCCCTGGATGTACGGGACCGGTTACCTGT